>NC_081755.1:26515246-26870246 GCF_963082965.1 Carassius carassius | reverse complement strand
TGGTTGCAAGATACAGAAGAATAAGTTCAAAAGTGGTCGCACATTACTGAAGAAGTGCATTATATTTTTCTCACATCATTGTTAATCTATATAATGACTTTACCCTTGTCTGGAAGAGTGTTTAGCCATTTTTTCAGTAATATATTAGACTTGTTATGGACTGAATAAAGTCTATGCTTCATATAGACTGATATAATAACATAGATTGCTCTTTCTATTTGTGTTGTTTTTACAGCAAAACTATCAACGCCCTTATTTTTTATTCTTGAAGCAAACTTTTTGCCTGTAAGGTGATTAGATTTGGAGATTATATGTTGGACTGTTTTGTCAAACATGAGGACATGATGGCATGCTCTTCATCATTTTCTCTGAAAGTCATTGTATAAATTAACATTAGACATTTTGCTTCATTACACTTAATCAGATAAGAGATTCAAGATTGTTCCAAAATATAGCCTAACATACACTTTTGTGGTAGTGCAGTCACAGTAGCGTGAGTACATTTGGAGCACACAAATTTGCCACAATGAACTCGTGGGTTATGTGAATTATCACTTCTATCTCTAGTCAGCACAGACCTCGTTCCAGAATCAAATCACTAAAGGTGCTCTAGCCTTAACTTTTCACCCATCAGTGTTTCTCAAAAAAGTCCCCAGCCACTGCCATCATTTTTGATCATTTTCTCTCAATTTTCATGGCCCCCAGAATATTTTGTTGCATGAATATCTGAACATGCAATACATTCAAATAAAGAACAGAACCTATTTTTTATTTTTATTTGGTGTAGTTAATAATCGATTTTTTAATCTATTTTTCATATTTCTGTCCCTTCTATTGCTATATGGTTATCAATCACTATGTCAATCATTGCAATTTTCGAAAGTGAATCCCATGTTTATATGTGTGTTACCTCTGGTTCTTATCGCAGCATGAAAATATATTTTAATTTATCAAAATTCTAAATGGATCAAATAGCATAGAAAGCACACAAAGAGCCCTCTCCCTTTATAACCACTCAAATCTGTCACTCCTCTTAGTTCACAGCGATCTCACACAGTTCCATTATAATCAACCAAGCTCTCTACAGTACACAATCAATCTTTTATATTGTGTCTACACTTTGTTATAATGAAAGGAGTGTGCAAAACTCTGCATTAAACAAAAACTCTGGCATTTTGAGATATAATGAGTGGATTCCAACTTAAATCCAACAAATTTTTCAAGAAATCCACAGATATGTCTGTAATTGGCTACTCTGCTCAATGCTGCATAAACACTTTGTAAATAGAAACCTCTGATGATCTCCAGAGTACAAACACTGGAGCGTCTGCCAGATCTGTTTTGCCAATATGCTGTTATTACAGCTTCAGCTACTGGACCTCTTTGGTCATTTTTGGTTTGAAGGTGCTCCACACATGCTAGCATGATGAAACTTTTTAATTTTACTAGATGCCGTATCAACACATACATATATACGTACATATATAAACATTAACATTAACTTACAAACATTATTCTCGTCGCTTCATAATGTTACGGTTGAACCACTGATGGCAGATGAACTATTCTGACTATGCTTTTCATACTTTTCTGGACCTTGACAGTGTATTTTACTAAGCAGTCTATGGGACAGTCACAAGCCTCCCGGTTTTCATCCAAAATATCTTAAATTGTGTTCTGAAGATGAACAAAGCTTTTACGGGTTTGAAACGACATCGGGGTAAGTGACAAAGTATCCTTTTAACTTTTATGAATTATGTTGAGAAACCATGAGAAACAAGTGAATAAAGACTGAGAGGGAGAGAGAACTTGAATAATCAGACATTTTTTAATTCAAATAATTATTACTGGCCCATGTCTCCTGTTCTGGGAGAGCAGTGCATGGAGGGAGGGTTGTGTGTGCTTTTCTATCTAGAATGTAAATTTTTTGCTGCACAAAAACTGATTTTATGTCAACATGGAGTGAGATGTTCTCATTAAATAAATCAAAAATGTAAACTATGAAAACATTTTTGTTGACTAAAATAAAAATAAAAACTAGATTACCTGAAAAAAAAAACGAACTAAAATAAAATACAGTCTCATAACTGGGACTAAAATAAAATACAAATCAATTTTACTTGGCATAATATAAAACTAGAGCTAACTATTGTAAAATGAAAACTAACAAAACCTAGACTAAACTGAAAAGACAAACTAAAAACAAAATGTAAATTAAATCTAAATAAAAAAATCTAAATGATAACAAAAACACAAACATGCATAGACAAACAAATAGCCTCAAATTTAAGAACATCTCTATTTATATACATATTTTAAATAACAAATCCTTGTTTAAGACAGATTAATAAGTGTGTGCGCATACATGTGTGTTAATGCTTCCTGCTAGTGTAATTACTGCAGCTAATCAGAGCACTTAACGGCAAAGCTTCTGTTCATTTAGCCATCCATCCGTTCACACACACACACACACACACACACACACACACACACACACACACACACACACACACACACACACACACACACACACACACACACACACACACACACACACACACCCATCAGGCTCTTATCATTCCCCCTCCTGTCTATCACACACTCCCACACACACACACATAAGGAGAGAATAAGGATTGCTGTGTGTGTGACAGTCTTTCGAGAGTGTTTTCTGTTAGATAAAGAGAGCCATTATAACAAACTTGAAAAGGGTTGCCAGATAAGCATTAAAATCCCTTCCAAAAAACAGCACTGTGAGAGGAGGAGAATAAAGACTCCTCATTAAATAAGGCACCCAGCTGAGGGTTAACAAGCACTTCACACTTGGCACCTCGTCACAAAAGCACCCACTTAAGAAGAAAAATGTTTAAAATAAAAAGAGAAGGATTTAAAATTGTTAACCTTTGGCTTGGGTGAGTTTTATAGCCTCTGTCCAAAAAAGCAAATCCTCATTTTCACTCAGGTTTTCAAGCTCAGTCAGGCTGAAAACACATCCACATATCGCAATTTCACATACTCTGTTTTCAATCAGAGAGACATAGAAATAAATAGAGAGAGCACTTCAGAAATCGTTTAACTTTTAGTGCATACTCGTTCAGAAAACAAATGAATGTTTCCTTCAAGAAAGAGGGAGGAGATGGGCTGGGAGAGGTCTTGAGAAGACTGACAGCTACTGAGGGAGAGACAGCAAGTGAAAGAGACTGATAAAGAAAAGAAAGAGGGCTGCTACACATCTTTAGATGCCCACAAGCTCGAAAGGTTTGCAAAGATAAGAAGACTGTGTGTGCATGTCTGCAAATCAATCTAAAAAACTAAAAAATCTCAATCTAAAAAAATGTTCTTTGATTAATTGTTAAACAGCTCACAGCTAAGTCACTTTCATTATGATTATGACTAATATTCAAACATGACTCATATTTTACAGATACTTCATAGACTTTAAACAAAGCAAAAACAATAAGCAAGTAGCCGTGGAACAGAGTAGCTAGTTTCTAGCTTAGCCTAGGTTAGACGTCATACTGAATATGAAGAGATCATGGACTACCTTTGTTTTTTTGATTTTGTACTGTTCTCTGAGGTGCACTTATGAAGTCATCAAGATTTTTACATCAAAAAACATAATTTAGAAACCCAATTCATGATTGGCTAATAGTTGTGTATGATTGACAGCCAACATTATTCACAGATGGACGCTGCTGCGATTTAGGTTAAAGATGCACAAATACTCAGTACATATCAAATGATCTGTAATAACAGAAAAAGCAAAAGTTACAATGTAATAAAAGCAGTTACTCACACTTATGTTGAGACATAACTGTCTGATCCAATATAGTCAATACAGCATCATCTTTTAGTTTGAATCTTTCTGAAAATTCTGTGTTGAATTGTGCCTTGTTTGTTAATGAATCCGTGGTAAAATTAAGTGAACAAACACCCAAGCTTTTAGACATGGTCTGGAACTTCATTAAAAATTAAGTTCATCAAATAGAGTGTATCATATGGTTCCTGACTAGAGCTTTGCTTGCCGCTCGTCATTTACCTTCTACATGCGTGAATCAGTGGGCGGGGCTAAACAGACAGTGATGTATAAGCAGAACGTTGATCTTCTTCTGTGGAGGCGGTGCTTATCCACACTATTACATCATAAAGTGTCACTTTCCACAAACTGTCATTTTGCCAACTGTCTTCAGTATAAGCTATTTTTAGACTAACAACAAAGGTTTGAGTTCTGAAACTTACACAATATTTTTATAATAATGACCTCTTATATGTCGAAAGATCAAGGCAATTGATTTCTCAGTTTATGACCCCTTTAATACATATGTTTTGTTAGCTGAATGATGGGTATGTTGTTTAAACAACAGTACTATCCATTGAAAGCACTATACTTCTATTCCTCACAGTCTTGTTTTCATTCCTGTGTGCTACTCTATCTCTATAGGGTCTATAGGGACGTCCACACCACACCGATAACGATATCACTGGAATCACTTTTAGAATGGCTTTTGGCTTTGGAACATAGTGGCTAAATGTTTTGTCCATATTAGCTCTTTCTCCGGCATTGACGAGTTATCTCGTCATTTAGAAAACAACGCTTCCCCGCCAAAGATGTTTTTACAGCTTTTCGTGTTTTCACTGTTATACACTCGGGGGCGCTATTACACATATTCTGAACGAGTACAAAACCTCCCGAACAAAAACACATGTGAACAGGACGGAGAAACCAGCGATTTTCTCCACTTTCTGCTCAAAATTATGAAACCTACCTATATCAAGTGTTGATAAAAAAGAATGCTTTAAGGTAGAATAAAACTGATTTTTATTTTTTATTTTAAAGTAGAGGCTCTGATCTTTATTTTGGTGTATTGCAAATTGAAATATTCATACAGAAAAATATACTGGAGGCCATCAAATTTGAGTGAAAATCATCAAAATCACTGGCGGTGGCTGGCAACTTAAAAAAAAATGCTGGTGGGGAAAGATTTAATCAAAAGCGCTGGTTCTTAAATGGCACCTCCCACTTTATTTCCTCCTTTAGCTAAGTTTCTTGTGAATCAAACCAAAATTCTTGCAAAAAGGTTCTCTGTTTCAGCACTGCTCAATCAGTCATGCATATGGCCGCTTTGGAAGAGCAAATGAGGCGGAGGATGTTTTAGACAGTCATGGCAACGTGAAGACCTCCTGTTGAGCCAGATCGAACCCTGTCACCACCGATTTTACAGCCATGAAATATATGAACCATAACAATCTCCACTCGATTCTGGACACTTTTCTTTAGAAAGAGTGAAGATTTCAACAGCAAAAAAAGGAAAGTTGTGTGTGTGTGTATAAGTTCAACAGTTGGGTTCTATAAGTAAAAGCCATTTATTTATTTCCTCCATAGAGATATTTATTTAGCTTTCAATTAAAACGTACTGAATTTCTGACTTAAAGTCAATAGCATTATAATGCACCATCATTAATTATACAGTACAAATACAGTAATGTATTATTAATAGTTTTACAGTAAGTACTTCAATTTAAACCAAAAGTTTGTAATGTGATTAATCTCAGAGCTGCTTTATTTGGGTTTTAATGATTATGGAGAAAATAAATAGTGAAAATACTTCCGACACAAAGGCCTCTGAAAAAGTGGACGGCCACTGTTGTGCTCTATTGGGAGCTGGAAGGAGTTTATGGGGGGGTTGCCTTTGTATAAATTATGCATCAAATCAATAGAGAGAGGAAGAAAGATAAAAAGACAAATAGTGCCTTTAGTGGGTGAAAAGGGCTATATATCATATAACACCATCCAGACAGCCATTGGTCAATTTTACACCTCCTACTTATGGTCTCATTAGGTTCAGTTCAATATCCCATTTACATTTTAGTTTACATAAATAGTTGAATTCTGTTTGGATGTAACAGCAGATTGCAGAAGTTTTCAGCATCAGTTTGCATCTATGTCCAGTCATTCAGATTGTATTTCTTTCTTTTTCTAGATCCGTTGAGTCCTACCTATCCTGCTTCCACTAGTGATTCCAGTTTGTTCGTCACTGATCCGAACCGTTTGTGGAGCCCCAACCCTGGAGGGGATGCCACCACACCCAAACCCAGCTCCCCTCATTTCATTGGCAAGGGGCTAAATGAGAACCTGATTCCCATCTACTGCCCCATCCTTGCAGCGGTCGTAGTCGGCCTCCTGGCTTACATAATCTTCAAGAGGTGAGCAATAGAGAGGAAAAAAAGCAACAACTTAAAGACGTAAGAACAGAATGAAATGATAGAGGACACTGATAGGTGGGGAATAATTCAGGCCTGGTCTTAATATGTACTTATCCTGGATTTTTAGATTAAACCTCATGCTGTGTTCCAGTCATTTTGACCTGGAGAGGATATTCTTTTTCCTGAAAATGCTAGTTAATGTTATCACATTATGCTGAACAACTGCACCCCCAAACTGGATAATTTTCTTAGTTTTTTGGGGGTGGGGGGGTTTCCCCCACCATGTTACACTTCTGGTGTTCCCGGTCAAAAATAACCATTGCTTAAAATCTGTAAATCTGCTATATTATCACTGAATCTTGGATTCAATCCTTTTGTCAACTTGTTTTCATTTAAATTTTAATTTTCATTAAAAACTTGGTGTATAAGCTCAGCTCAGTGTTGCAAAAATAAATACAAAACCTGTAATAATTGAAAAAAAAAAAAAACAAGATGACAAAAAGATTAAATGCAAGATTTGGTGATAATATAGCATAATGACCAACCAATTTTTACAAGGCCCTTGAAACCTTTATGTATAATGCATTATAAAAGTAGTTTTAATGCATCAATTATGCCTTGTAATGCACAATATAATGCATCTCATGAATAATTGTAACCACAGTTAATACATTATAACACTTATACTATGCATTTTAAAGTCAGTTGTACGACAAGATAGAAATGAAATTATTTTAAAAAATCTAAATAAATTACATTGAGAAAAATAGTAATAAAGACAGACATATTAGCTAAATAGGTGGTGGTATAAGACATATGGTAATAAAGACATATTTAGGCATATTAAAAAAACACCACTGTGCAAGCATATGTGTTTGTTGTTGAAAATGAAAGCTGCTGATGCTTTCCTCTCATTCATTACTTTCATTTGTACTGTACTTGTGCATATGTTACCTTCCAGGTGGAACAGCTGCAAGCAGAATAAACAGGCAGCTAATAATCGCGCAGCCACAGCCAATCAGACACCATCTCCAGAGGGAGAGAAGCTGCACAGTGACAGCGGCATCTCAGTGGACAGCCAGAGTCTGCAGGAGCAGCAAGCGCAGACTCAGACGCAGACGCAGGCGCAGGCCCACACACAGCTGCATGCAGCAGAGCAGATCGGTAAGATCACGAGCTAAAGACAGGGTTAAAGAGGATTATTGGCATTTCTGCACAAGTCTAAATAACGGACAGTTAGTTTCAAGCACACTGTCCTCTAACGCAAGCTTTTGATTAAGCCAGTGTCACTTTATACTGTGCATTTTGCAAATATTACTCCCATACTTCTCACTTCTTTTGTGTGTATCTTTATTATCTCTTTCCCTGTCCCATCTCTCAGATCTTTTTTTACGTTCCACTATCTTATACACTTGGCTTTTCCATGTTAGGCTGTTTGTGGATGACACAGTTGACACGTTTATCATTCAGATCTTAAAAGGAAAAGGAAGTCGAAAACTGCATAGATATATATGCACAAACCCTGAAAATAAACCCAAGAAGTACTTTCTTACATTCCAGGGAAATCTCTAAATCACTTGTGAGCTGTTCAATAATATTTAAAAGACCATGAGACGGCGGCAGTTATAGTTCCCTAGTTCCTTCGCACAGGACTGACGCCATGGGGACGAGACAGGGAGGAATTACAGCTCAACAATAAAGTGGCCATGTTGATTCAACCTGGCAGAAAGTGCTGGGAAGGATGTCAAACATCTTCACTGGGGACAAATGGTCTCGGTTGGGAGAGCATTAAATGTATGCATATCACTTGATGAAATTGATTTAGCACAAAAAAATTTATTTAAAGGTGCTGTGTAACATTTGCGCCACTAGTGGATCCAAAAGGAACAGCAGAAAAAGAAAAAAAAATTGCAAAATGGATTTCCCAAACACTCTATTCGTCTTGCCTAGGAAAAGAAGAAAGACAAAGAAAATCCAGCAATGCAAGGGCATACAATATCTAAAGCAGTGTGCTGTATGGTGTCTTTCTGAGTCAACAGTCTTAGAAAAGACTTTTAAAACACAAAATAATTAAAAGATTAGTTCACTTCCAGAATAAAAAAATCTGTGACAGTTTACACGTCATCTAAGATGTTCATGTCTTTCTTTATTCAGTCGAAAAGAAGGTAAGGTTTCTGAGGAAAACATTCTAGGATTTTTTTCCATATAGTGGACTTCAATGGAGATCAGTGGGTTGAAGGTCCTAATTGCAGTTTCAATGCAGCTTCAAAGGCAACTACACTGTCCCAGCCCCAAAATAAGGGACTTACCTAGTGAAACAATCATTATTTAAAAAAAAATAAAAATAAAAAAATAATAATAATTAATTATTAATAATAATAATTTATATACTTTTTAGCAGGGGTGCTGCTATGCTTTCTGGGCCCCCTGAACAGCATATTGACCTGGTTTTTAACTCCAAATGCTCATCTTACACTAGCTCGACTTCACGCATTGTGTAATCTCGTTGGAATGGTCATGCGTGGTTAGTTCTTTGTCTGTGTACTTCGGTTCAAAATGGTAGGGTAGGGCGAAAAACTAGATCTCGCTAGTGCAAGATGAGCATTTGTGATTAAAAAGTATATACATTTTTATTTTTATTTTAAAAACACAGATTGTTTCACTAGATAAGACCCTTATTCCTCGGCTAGGATCCTGTAGAGCCCTTTGAAGCTGCACTGAAACTGCAGTTTGGACCTTCAGCCCGTTGATCCCCATTGAAGTCCACTATATGGAGAAAAATCCTGGAATCTTTTCCTCAAAAATCTTAATTCCTTTTCGACTGAAGAAAGAAAGACAGGAACATCTTGGATGACATTGGGGTGAGTTAATTATTAGGACATTTTTGCTCTGGAAGTGAACTAATCCTTTAACTGGTGCTTTTGAGGAAGAACTAATCACTGTTTTTTCTTTGTGACTAAGGCCTGCAAATATCACAGAACAGAGAAATGAAAGATCATGATATTGGCATCAGTATAGTCTGTTTACAAAGAGAGGTTAGTACATAAAACAGTTTATTAAATATTAAAATGTCAAATATCAAATGTTCCACATAACTGTATGTGTGTGTGTGTGTGTGTGTGTGTGAGAGAGAGAGATAGAGAGAAAGGGAAAAAGAGAGAAAGTACTGGCCAGAGTGAATCACTACGGATAAAAGCACCTTCTTAATGAATAAATAAATAGAAGCATTTTCATTTGCATTTATTGAAAATGGTTCTTTGAGCAAAGGGTGCTAAGTTAACCTGTCATACATACATCAGTCCGCTTTGAAAAAGAAAGAAAGAAAGAAAGAAGGACATCAGCACAGGCATTGATGAAAGAGATGATCAGACTATTGAGTTCAGACCCAATTCTTGGATTTTGGAGATGAGACTTACAACATTCTTGAGAGGGTGCAGCAATGCATCATGGGAGCTGGGTGGTGAATAGTGATGGGTTTGGGGGGAGGAGATGCAACCTTTGCAAAGAAAGAGGAAAACAAAAACAAGAGTGTCAGGAATGTGAAGCAGACCCTTGAAACAACACCAACATAGAGGCCCAGGATACAACAAAACACATACAGGTCACATTTGCACTGAGATAATCATAAGATTGTTTGCGTTGTGAAATCACATTTAAGCATGTCCTCCCAAAGTCCCAAAGTTCTCACTACCATTTTACTTTTAAGATTTTTTATTATTATTATTATTATTATTATTATTATTATTTATTACTGTATAATAAAGTAATTATTTACTAGAATATAATGGTAAATAAAAAAAAATCATATACATTACAGACCAAAAGTTTGGAAACATTACTATTTTTAATGTTTTTGAAAGAAGTTTCTTCTGCTCATCAAGCCTGCATTTATTTGATCAAAATTACAGAAAAAAATGTAATATTGTGACATATTATTACAATTTAAAATAATTGTTTTTAAATTTATTATACTTTAAATTATCATTTATTTCTGTGATGCAAAGCTGAATTTTTAGGATCATTATCACATGATCCTTTAGAAATCATTCTAATATGATGATTCATTATCAAAGTTGGAAACAGTTCTGCTGCTTAATATTTTTTCAGAACATTTGATACTTTTTTAGGATACTTTGATGAATAAAAAGTAAAAATAAAAAAAAAGAAGCTATGTTTTTAAAATATAAATATTTTTTAATAACAATATACACTACTGGTCAGTAATTTGGGGTCAGTAATTTTTTTCTTTCTTTTTTTTAAAAATAAAATCAATACTTTTATTCAGCAAGGATGTGTTAAATTGATAAAAAGTGATAGTAAAGAAAATATATTATTAGAATATATATTATTATAATTTTTTTTTTTTGAATAAATGCAGTTCTTTTTAACCTTTTATTGATCAAATATATTAGACAGCAGAACTGTTTCCAACACTCATAATAAATCAGAATATTAGAATGATTTCTAAATGATCATGTGATAGACTGGATGTTACATGTGACTCTGGAGTAATGATGCTGAAAATTCAGCTTTGCATCACAGGAATAAATTATTTGAAGTATATTCAAATAGAAAACTATTATTTTAAGTTGTAATAATATTTCACAATATTACATTTTTTTCTGTATTTTTGATCAAATAAATGCAGGCTTGATGAGCAGAAGAAACTTCTTTCAAAAACATTAAAAATAGTAATGTTCCAAACTTTTGGTCTGTACTGTAAATATATATATATATATATCCAAGTACGTTTTTATTTTTTCATATAATGAAAGTCAGTGGTAACCAAAACTGTATGGAATGAAAATAAATTAAACTATTGCCTTTTAGTTTATTTCTATGTAATTTATCTTTCACATCAACATTTGTTTGCTCCTTTTCTCTTCGCTGTCTGTCCTTCAGGATCACAGTGGCATATTCTGTCAGTCTAAACTCACATATTCACACATGCATTCACACACATAATGTACCAATGTCAGCCAGAACACTTGTGATTTTTCCTAAAGGTTTTTCTGGCAGTCCCTCCTTTATTTCTCAAACATGGCTACTGTAAACACACAGGCACCAGCTGTAAACAAATTAGTGGCAAGGGTCTATATCTTCAGTCCACAGTGCCAAGAGTGTTTTGCGCTCATAGCATCTGTCTTCTAATACAGTACATATAAACATTTATTTTCATTTTAAATGATGTTTAGAAGTATTTTTAATTGATTTATCAATGCCCTTATTTCTATACAATTCACTATGGGGTTTAAAATGGCCAAATGTAAAAGCTTTTAGAAGGTTTAAGAAACCACCGCCTCTTTAGCTGATAACATCAATGTCAGTTTCATCTTGCACCACCAGACTTTTGTCTAATGGCATCAAGTGCCCGTTGCATGTTATTTTGCCCAAGAACCATCTAAAGGTCTGTCAAGTAAAATGAATGACAAGTAAAAACCATACATTTTAGTTTTTACAAGTCTTACTTAAAGGTTTGTCTAAAATTGTCAAACCTGCCGGAAATGAAATAGAATCAGATTGAAGCTGCAGATTTATAGATAGCACTTTCTAGTTTTGTGTGCAAAACACTGTAGATGGTCAGTGAACATCTTTTTAAGGCTAGAGAAATATGCACTGGCCAGACAGTCTGACAGTAAGACTGGCTCATTAGGAGCTGTTGTATGACAAATCGCAGGATGACTTTAGACCTACTGGTGCGTCAGTGCCTGCATTTTTTTGATCTACCAACAAGCTGCCAATAAGCATCAGCTACAAATGTTTGCTGCTGCTTCTACGGAATCATTAAAACATTCAGACGACCCACATGGTGTGCCCAGAAATGTGTGCAGATGTTTTTTTTTTTTAGCTAATAGGGCGAACTTGTTAAAGCACCCACAAGCCCAGTGAATGTGCTGCAGAATCAGCAGTTCCTGTCTGTACATATCTATTCATTTTAATCTTAGTTATAGAGTCTCTGGTCTTTGTTGTCTGTTGCCGTCAATTAGAAGTGACAAATAACTTGATTAACTGGTGTAAATGTGCTGTGTCATTAGTTCAGAAGGAGGTACCAACAGACCGTAAGCAGTTAGTGCTGGTATACCAGTATTTCTTTCTCCCTTCCTCTCTGTCACTCTCTAGCAACTCTTACTTTTCTAAGCTTTCACTATACTCTAGGGAATGAACGAATGGATGAGTGGATATCACAGGAGATGGATGAAGGTGAAAGGGTATTTAATTTTTTAAAGGAATTCAGTCCTCTTCGATTCAGGCACTTGTGATCGCATGGATCCACACTTTGCTCAACATGAAGATCAGTCATGCCATCTGCCAAGGTCTGAGCAGCTAATCGGGAGAGTCGGGACAATTCCCGTCGGGCTGTGCCTCATTTGAGCTGGGCGAAGGCTGGCAATACAGCATGAACCATAGCAAATTTCAAGCACCGTTTTTTGATATCACTATGCTTTTCTTCCTTTCTATATATACACATTTCAGATTCATTCTCATTCATCTGAATGCCCCATTTTCCCTTCTGTCAGTGCAGGTTTAACACTGACATTTGGAGCTTTTTTCTTCATGTAATTCCAAACCTGTATGACTTACTTTCTTCTGTGAAACAATAAAGATATTTCAAATAAATAGAAGATACAAAAGAAAGTCAGACACATAGATTTGGAATAACACCTTTTAAAGGTACATGTCCCTCGCCTCTCTTTTTACATCTATTTACATTTGATACAGTTCAAGAATTTTCTGTGCAGGGGAGTTTTTATTTAACATTTTATTATTATTATTATTAAAAAATGAGTCAAAATCTGAAACAGTCCATTGCCTTTTGTATGTGCATATATTTGCATATAGTCTGCATAATATTGCTGAACTATATTTAACTGTGAATGAAAAAGCCACATTGAAATATTATGTTTGCTATTTACCCTACGCACATTTTCTCACACTTTCTCAGTGCTCTCGGAGTTGCTCTCGAGCGTAATGCTTGGACAGAACTACCCTCGGTAGGCCGAGAGAATGAGATTTCAAAATACCGCATCCCCCACTGAGGACACTGAAAATGTAGGACGCCCCTCATGGGACAAAAGACTGTAGCATTTCCGGGTTTGATAGAAAGTGTGAATAGAATATCATAAACAATCTCCAGTTTGATAGGTATGCTTTTGGGTTAAGTTGTATTTTACCCCCCAGAAATCTAAATTTGTTTTTACTGAGCACTACAGTAATTTTTTTGTAATTTTATTCTTCTTGTTTATAGTTTATAAGGAATTAATCCTAGATTTTCTATTGAGTGGTCTTGGCATGTCTTACCTCTGTAAAAAAAATTTTTTAATTTAATTTTAAACAGAAGACTTTTGTTTCTCCAGTGGGTGGGTATGACCACATTTGTCTCCATAGACTGCTATGATATCATTTACAAGACGGGAAAAAGTATTTTTCTGTATTACACAACTGGCACAGCTCTGTATTGCTCCAGACACAAAACGGTACCTCAGGACTAAAAGCCTACTTGCAGCATTCCGGAACTGTTTCCATGGCATCCCACAATTGACAACAGATTGAAGGGTTAGTGGGAAAATGAGGCATTTGTGTCTCAGGCTGAATGCAGTAGTGATTGCAGTTAAATGGTTAGGGCAGACAGAGAGGAACGGGATGCTCAAAGCTCCAGGGGGACTGCTTGCTGCTCGCCTCAAATTGGCTAAAAATGGAACCTGCATGTTATTTAGAGAGAAAAAGTTTTCAGTTTTTTATTTTGACATGACATGAGGCAGTGCATTATATTTCTCTGTAAAGGATTATTTAGTACACACCAATAATAACTCTTCTAATCATTTTTCTATATTCATAACTGAAGATGTGTGATCCATGACTAGTCGACACAGATACAAATTGTCAAACATTATTAGAATAAACTGGAAGTCCCCTAGTGTAATATTCTGTAATGTTCAATGTTCACTTATAGGGAAGTTACTGTGACATTGCTTTAAGTTATTCATTAGTCAAAGAACTACAGTCAAACCACAATTTTGAAAATGATCTACACAAGCAAAAAAAAAAAAAACCCTTACTACATTGAGGCACTATTTGTGTGGTACATTAAACAAAAATGCTGTACATTAGAGTGACAACATAAAATGGCAGTTTTAACACTTACTATATATATATATATATATATATATATATATATATATATATATATATATGACTGACCTAATATTTTTGGATAGTTGTTTGTGTGTGTGTGTGTGTGTGTGTAATTACAAAAGAAATATTGGTGTGCACTATTAATCCTGTATAGAGACATTTTATGCAGTCAATTAAGTAATTTGGGACAAATCAGCACTATTTAACTATAATTTAGTTTCAGGAACAAGTGTTTAAAATGAATCCTTTGAATGAACCCCAGGATTCACTCAAATGAATGGTCAAAGACAGAGAAGATGGTTTAAATTAGTAAATAATAAATAATTATAGTCACTGACATCTAACCATGAACCACTAACATTTTCTTTCTCTTCATTCCTCTAGTGGTGAGAGTGGATGGAGGGGCTCAGCCTGACTCCCCCCCACCTCAGGCCTAACCAGTGAGGAAGAGGACGCTATGTTATCAATATAACAATAAAGAGAGGATGTGAGGTTGGAGTGAAGGAAACAAGGAAGCAGAAAGAGGAGAATGGAGGAGCGAAGCCATGATGGCCATCCAGCAAGGAACGCAGAGACAAAGACCTTTGATCCTTTTAATCCCAGCAAGGACTATTCATTGATGAGCCGGTTCAACAGCACCAATGGATCCATATCAGCGATCAGACTCACGGGCTTAAAATAGCTACTTCTGAATAAACGTAAGCCTATTACCCTGAAGAAAGTTCACCATAATGTATACTGAAAGCCACCACAAACTCTGCTGAATGTTTAACATATGCTGGGTTTCTCAGATGTATTAATGTGCCCTTGTGACACAAACTGTGGATGTCCCGGGCTTCATAAGAGGAAGCAAAGAGACGTTAACACAAGCTTCACGGATATCACGCAACTTAGCAGCCGCACCATGGTTCCTCCACCTGGAGCCTTCTTCCTGATCTAATAAGGATTTCGTTTTTGCCTTATCTTTGAAGTATTAATTGATTTTGTCTAGAACATCAAGGCCCTTTTTTAAATCAGAATCATACACATTTTCAGGGGTGTGATAAAACTTTGGAGAGGTTGTTTGCAGTTAGTGCAGAACTACCAGTCGCCATCTAGTGTCAAAGCAGCTGATCACAGGTCAGCGTTTATGGGCAACAACTCACGACTGTGACATTTGCTGACCTTTAATAATGTAATGACTCAGATCTATACTCAGCTCGCCTTCCTTTTTCTCTCTTTCACAACCTTTTCTCTATAAAACACACACATAGCGTATCATATTCCCTGCCTTCCTCAAGTTACTGCAGTTTAGGTTTCATTGCCTAGATCTTCTCGCCTTACCCCTTCAGAAATCTGAGTCACAGTGCAAAGAGAAACCAGAACTAAAGATCTACGCAACTATTTTCATGCCATCATGCACTCCTAGAAGTAATCACCGTGTTTATGTCCTACCATCAATTCAGGTTTGATAAGGATTTGGTTTGGATTTAACTTAGCAGCACGTGTTCGTTAATGATTCCTGTAATGATTCTTTTAGTACTTTTGAGGAAACCTTATCGACCACATTAATAATTTGTCTTAACTATTTACTAAACAAAAACTATAATATTTTGCTAATATAAAGTTTCTTCAAGTTTAAAACTTAAAACTCCAAATGTGTATCTTTAACTACATATTGTCATATGAATAACCAATAACTACACTGATTTAAAAAAATAAATAAAAAATCTATATATTTTTTTCTTAGACTCTACAATCAATGATTCTTACTGTAGCTCTTGATGAGTCATCTGTCTAGGTTTTCTTCATCTTTTGTTGCCACATTTGCTCTTTCTTTCTCACTCTTTGTCTTGGTTACATGATTCATTCCGTGAATGCAGATGCAGATTCAGATGCTATAATGTGGTTTGAATTACTCAACCATCTCAGCAGTCATGAGCTGGAAGTTGAGAGAAAGAGAGCTGGTCAAAGGATGCATCACTGACCTGGACTAAGGGGCAATAAAAAGGACCTTAACATTATTATATAAGCTTTAGAGTAAATCGGAATGGTCTAACCAAACAAACAAATTAACATACAACAAAAACAGAACAACAAAAAATAGTCTTTGCTTCCTGTTTTCTATCTATCCAATGGATATTGAACTCGTGAATAGACTTAAGGGACCTAACACAGATACTCCATAGCGCATCCACACACACACACACACACACACACAGTATCTAATGGACTGTCTTTCATTGCATTTCTAATGCGCGCACTGTCAGGCTCTGGAATAAACATGAGAGGCATTAGTGAGACATTCCTGTCAGGCAGGTCGTAATTACCCCTGAAGCTTTCCGTTTTTCTTCCCCACAGTCAGTTCACTCTCTCTGGGATCCGCACTGCTCGGATTCCCTTCCCTGGAGCTCTGACTCTCCATTCAGGGACTCACCGTCCAACTTTTCTACTCTCAGCTCCACTTATATTCCTAGACTCTTAAAAATAGAGTCCAAAATATGTTTTCACAGTGCTGGAACTTAAGAACCATTTTGGGTTCCCCAAAGAACCTTTTAGAGTTTAGTACACTCTACATTTCTAAAGAACCTCTTTCCACTTGAGAGAACCTTTTGTGCAATGGAAAGGTTCCATGAATGGGTTCTTAATGGAGCAATTAAAGAACCTTTATTTTAAAGAGTGTACATCAGTGAGTAATCTATAGGAAATCACATTTTGATACAACAACCCCATGCAAAATCCATTTTAAGCAGGTAGATGTATTTTGGAACATTGCCAGTCTTTAGCTGGTTGCCCTGCCAGCTTTGTTCAAGCCAACTTGACCACCTTTAGCTGGTATGACCAGATGGTAGCTGTTTCCTGGTGGTTTTCTGACTACCATGTTAAAACAAAAGCTACCAGCTTAAGCTGGATTTTCCAGCCGGGCCATTATTCCTGTACTCAATGCAAATTACTGACTGGTTTAAACTATTAGACTCTAATTCAGTTCCCACTTGAAGTCATGCATTACCTTAAAGTTTGATATATGAGTTGGTGGAACATCGCTGCCTCCTGCTTTTTTGGCAGGCAGGTTGTCGGCTCCATCAGCTTTTATATGGCTTTAGTAGCATGCATCTCCCCTGGAGCTGCGTTTTCCATTAAATCAGGCAGCGAAGCATATCATTGGCTTCTGGAGTTGCTCGCATGCTAGTGTTTAATGCACATCATGGGTTGAACATTCACTCGTGGGGCATTTTCGCTGATGTTTGTTCTGATATTAGCCTACTTGAGAGAACCTGATGAGATCAAGATAAGATCTCACGGTCTGTCTGCGGGAATGCGCTGAGAACAGACTGGCTTGTGCTTATCCCATGCTTTGATTCTTAACAAAGAGCAGAGAAGTTGGCAGACATAGAGACATAGAAAGAGTTGTGATGACAATACAATAAAATTCTGAGTGATTGATGCTTCTCAGTGGGCGGTGATGTGAGTATACTATATCGAAAATATGGCTATATTTTCATAGAATGTTAAATTGATTGGTTGTCGTAATGTGTTCTGAGAATATAAAGTGTGAGGGAGAGCCTTTTACCACGTGTTTCACATATAAACCAGACGACATGTGCTTGGCATCTACAAGGTGTCAATGCATCAATCAATCAATCAGTAAGCATCTAAATGAATTGAAGTTAACAGGTGGATGGAGTCTTGAATCAGTTCCCTGGAATGTGCCAAAGTTGCCATACATAAAACACCTCCACATTAAATGTCCACTTAAATGGTCATAAATCCATTTGTCAGCCAGAAAGTGTATCGGATGAAAACAAAACTTCTTTGCAATATATTCACATACTAAAAAACTCCATCCTTGTCCCTCCATCTTTATTAATTTCTACTTGAGTAATTCTTTATTTCTTTATAAACAGAAGTTTTTTTTGTTTTTTTAAAAAAAAATAGATTTATTCTTTGAGAGCAGTATTTTATAGAGACAGTTTACTTTCGTAGCACTTAAAAAAGATTGAATTTGAACACTCAAAGAGTGTCCATCACCAGAAAGTGCCTGTGGATTTTGTCAGGTGTCTTTGAGCAGTGTTCAACAAGTCTGATTTTATGTTAAATGTTTATGTTATCTATTTTTATTCTGTGTGTTAAGTGTATGTGATAGTTGTTTTGCCTTCGTTTTTTATCTCGTTAATCTTTAGTTATAAGTAAATGTTGATTTCAAAATAGTATGTCATTATCCAGGTAAAATACATCCAGGTGAATGTTATCTATTATTCTGTTTCTGAGAAATGCCTACACTGCAAAAAAAAAATCCTTCTTGTTTTGTATTTTCGTGTTGTTTAAAGGTAAAATATCTAAACATCCTTGCTTGAGAAACAAAACATTTTCAGAGAATTTATGTTGAATTAAGTTTCTTACATCATTTGCATATATATGCTTAAAAAAAAAAACATATATATATATATATATATATATATATATATTCTCGTTTTAAGCATAAACAACACAATTATGTTAGATTTATGCTTAAAACAGTTTACTAATTGGGTAAGTAAAATGTAATTAAATAAATATATTGTCTGAAAGTGATTTTATTTTGCTTTATGAATGTTTAGAAACCTTCTTGGAAAAGAAGACAAAAAACTGATTAGGAATTAAGACATTTATTTTTTTGCAGTGTAAAAACACAAATGCCGTATGTGTTATGTCCATCCCATTGCGGGAATAGATGATACATCCTCCCAAAAAACTGAAAGTATCATATAAATGTCACTGGTAATTTACATCAGACCACTCTATGCATTCACCTCACAGTGCAACCTAATTTACGAATCTTTGAGCTCTTCACCCATAAGCCTAAATATTGGCAATATTTGATACATTTTGTGTTTTACGGATATGTTGATATAAAAGGGATTGTACTTTAACTATTAGTTGAAATAGAGACTATATCACATTTAAGAGACTTGCCTTAGGATATTAGGAAGAACCTCCACATGATGCTTTATAAAATCAATTCCCCGTTCAGTCTCCAGTAGAGCTGAATGTTCTCTGTATGTAATCCATGCTGTACACTGCATTGTGTAAATTGTTTCCTGGAGTTGTTATGACAGTACACTTATGTAACAAGAAATTAAAGCATTAGAATTCTATTAAATAAAAACCAAATATGACTGCTACCACAGTCTGTTTCCATTATTAGCTGTGCACTATTCTCCCAACATACAGGATTTAAAAAAAGAAATAAAAATGATTCACCTGGCAAGATTAACACGATTTTATGCCCATATCATGAGCAACGGCTTATATAAAACATCAAATATCAAAATATTAATGGCTTCAGTGTAGTCATACTAGTGAGTGAGTCTGGCCCTTATAACTCAGATTGTTCTGACTAAAGGCTGACGTCGTCTGAAGGAAAAAATACCCATAATTAAATTTTTAGACACCCTGTTTTGATTTGTCATGTGAAGACCCTGGGAAACATGAATCAGGCACCAAACTCATGATCCATGGTTGAAGTTATTCAGTGGTTCAACCTCTATATGGTCCTTAGAGGCTTCACAACTAAGACTAGCCCCAAATCCAGACCTCGCCATTTCACATGAACCAAAACAAAGCCCTTAAGATCTGCACCCCAGTAACAACATAGGCCAAGCATCAGATTGCTTCTGTAAAACTAAGTGAAATTTGCTGTGCTGAGAATTCAAGAAGGCATGAAGAATTAAACAGCACAACTTTATTGTCCTTTTAGCAGCATGCACATTTGAAGTTTATTATTGCATTGTTCTTTCAGTGTGAAGGCAACAAATAAATGGAAAGAAACTATTCCAGATGTACGTTTATTAAATTAGTCTCTCACTTTTCTAAAACGACCTTTGACATAAAAAAATCGGCCAGGTCACTTCATCTCTATGGGAAGTGAGAACTGTTTTAAATTCTGTCAGAAAATGTCTGAAACTGGCAGAACAGCATGACTACAAAATATGTTTGGACCAAGTGTTTGCCAAACCACAGAACAAAGCACATCCATGTGCTTCATTAGAACCAGCTTTTGAGCCAATGCAACGGTAACACTGTTTGCATTTACGCAGAAACCCAAAGCACACTTTTACTGATTTTATATATATAAAATGCACTTTCACATAAATTGTGGGCACACATTATTTTAAATATTAAAGGCAATATTATTGTTATTTTAAAAAATAATAATATCTACAATATATAAATTTACAAATGAATTGGATCAGACGGTGAAATACATGTAACACTTTTATGTATACTATATACAGTATATGTGTTTATTTGTTTATAATGTGCATACACAATTTGTTCTTGTCTACAAAACAAATTTGAAGTACAAGCCTTTATCAAAAGGTTTGTGAGAAATAAATCCAGTAAAGTGTGTTCAAACTCCTGATTGTTGGTGTATGTTAGCATTTAGACACGCTTATACACCACCTACACAGCCCCATAACCACTGTGTGTGCAAACCGCTCGAGAGAACAATGCTTGCACAAGAACCAGTGCTTTACAAAGCCTGTACATCAGAGCCTTTACCCACTGATGGTTGTCAGCAGGCTTGTAGACAGTGATGAGCAGCAGGGTGTAAGAGATAAGCTTCACTGTCACTGCCTTCACTTTCAATTAGATTAGCAAAACAAACCAACTACCACAGCAAAATGTAGTCACTAATCGAATAATTCGTCCCTTTTTTGTCCTTAACCCTCATATACTTAGGAAGGACCATGAGTCAGCTAAAACTTGAGATTAAAAGATTAAAAGCTGTCATAAAAAGGGGCCTTAACGATGCTGAATTATATTCATTTTGGCAAAGCAAAGATTTGCAAAGTGAATAATGACGTCATTGAATCTGTCCATAGAAACTCATACAGACAAACCACTGCCATTATTAGTGAAAGGAAGCCAAAGAGAAAGAGAAAGAGACAGACAGAGGTGGAGATATGCAGAGAAGTGGAAAACAAATGGGTAGATGGTGAATAAAAAAACTGGTAACACTTTATTTTGATAGTGCACTTGAGACATTCTCCTAACTATAAGTCATTTTGCGAGTACATGTCAGCTACCAGTCATTAGGGTATTGGGAGACCGTCTGCTTAAAATCTTCTAGCACCAGTAGCGGCTCCTGACCGTAAATTTAGGTGGGGCAGATTCTTGGTCGTAGCACTTATATTTGAAAAACATTTCATAAACTTTATATTCTAATCTTTGAACACATGGGGAAATCTTTTTGGCAGAGATGTACTTGCATTATCCTGTGGGCGGTGCGCAAATGTTGATTGACAGGCTCTTAAAACAGTATAAAATGCTATATTATAATTGCCTTGATATAGCATTTATTATCTCCAAATGTTGATTTAGAATCTTACAAGTTATGGAGCCATTCGTGAAGATCATATGTCCATTCTCAGAATAATAATAATAATTATAACAATAATAAAAAACACATTTAAAATAAAGGATTTATACTTAGTTAATTTGATCCACTACTCACTTAGAAAACAACAGACATGCCAACTAGTTACTGACCTGATGCAGACACATAGCTGAAGTGATTGATCATCTTGGTTGAGCGAGGTTCACGTAAGGTAACGTGAAAATAAGCGGGGCAGTCTCAAAACTGCCCCAATGGCTCTTAATTAGAGACCGCTGCAGTTCCTCTTTTCAACACAGATTTCGTTGCAAAATTGTGGGGCGCTGTTGAGCTCAGTGGGTCTCAGGCACTGTCTGACCCGCTTAGTGTATACATGCCTGCTAAAGCCATGCATGCGATTTTAATATATATTCTGCTTACATTACGACTTAAAATAGTATCAAAAATCAAAAATATATTTGTTGCAGAATGCTGAGCACTTTTGCAATTTATTATTGTTTCAGTTTATATAGAGGTCTATGTTGTGGATAAATGTTTTGGTGGGGCTCTGCAAACATTTTTCTACAACCATGACCATGTGACAAAATCCAACATCAAATACAGACAAAGATGAACTGGGCTGAGAATTTTCTTCTAGATTTCCAGCAGGAGGGACAGTCTTTGAAGCAGTATGTGGAAGAATTTCTTAGCGTGTTACATCTGGTGAGTTGGAGCGATGCCATGATTAAAGCGTGCTTCCAGATTGGACTAAAAGATGATAATTTGTTTAGATTCTTGACTCCTGACGATTGCTGCAGACCCATAGTGGATTTTACTAATTACGTGCTAGAGATAAATGGTTCCAAGTTCCTAGTAGATGTGGAGGATCCTTGCTGACGTAGTGCTCATGGACATGGTACTGCCTCTGGAGTTCTCGGCACCAGTCCTCATCCCGGAATCATCTTCAGAATGTTCTCTTTCATCTCCGCTGGTCCCATCCAGCCCTCCTTCATCTCCTGATTCCCCAGAGTTAGCCAACCCTGCACCTACAAAGCATTCTCCAGTATCCACTCCTCGAAACCATCCTCAAGTGAACGCACCTCCAGAGCGCCCTCAAGTGCAAGTGGGGGGGCAAATACCCGTGGCCAAACCACCTAAGGCCACGGAGGATCTGCCATGGCCTCCTGAGTTCCCTGATCCGCCATGGAGGATCTTTTTGTCTCCGCCCTGTTCCTATTCTGCACCAGCCTTCAGGGGGTTGGCCCCCTCTCATTTAGTTAATCATCGTTTATCCTGATCACCTGTGTTGTATTCATCTCATTTGCTCCTTAGTTTGCTTGTTCTTATAAGCCCTCAGTTTCTGTCATTCCTTTGTGTTGGACTTAAATTATTTTCAATGGTCTTAATGTGTTGATGTTTACTAAAAAACTCCTTTTTTATTTCTACTCCTTCTTCATGCACCTTTTCTACAACCATGACTGCCTGACTTTAACATTTTGGCGTTTCATTAGTATAGAGCACACATTAAAGGATTAGTTCATTTACAGAATAAAAATTCCCTGACACCCCTATGTCATCCAATATGTTCATGTCTTTCTTTCTTCAGTTGTAAAGAAATTTGAGGAAAACATTCCAGGTTTTGCTCCATATAATGGACTGTTGGCCAACGGGTTAAAGGTCCAAATCACAGTTTGTAAACACTGGGTCGGTTTTTCTGTCTACGTCATGTACGACCGTTACATAATGCGTAAGGTCACGCTCGTGCAAGACAAGCATTTGTGCTTAAAGTATATACAAATTTTTTTTTTTTAAGAAAATGACTGATCGTTTTGCTAGAAAAGGCACTTATTCCTCGGCTGTGTTGCAGCCCTTTGAAGCTGTCTCAAAACTGAGATTTGGAACTTTATCCGATTGGCTACCATTGAAGTTCACCATATGGAGAAAAATCCTGGAATGTTTTCCTCAAAAACCTTAATATTTTTTTTCTTTTTTCGACTGAAGAAAGAAAGAGCATGAACATCTTGGATGGCATGGGGGTGAGTTCAGGAAATTTTTATTCTGGAAGTGAATTACTCCTTTAATGCTTTATTCTGTATGTTCACTTAATCCAACCCCACTCCTAAACTTAACAATGATCTTACAATTAATAAACTTAGGAGTTTATTGAGGGAAAACTCTTAGTCAGTAGTGAATATGTGTTCCCATATCTAAAGTGTTACCAAATGTCTAAAGCGGACTACAGAAATAAAGTGTAACCATAGGTAATTTTACACAGATTTGTTAATGATTATCTTTTATTTCTCTGTCAGTCCAGTTACAACTATGAGCTCTGTGAGATCTTAGCTCTAACAATTCATTGTTCTATTGTAAAGAGGTAGGCTTTTCAGGTCACAGTACAAATCTAGGCTCTGTGATGTCATAAGAGCACCATCAATTATTTGCCATTCATGTAACTGTGGAATATATGACATCATAGACCATAACTTTTAGTGGACTATTAATTCATATGCACTTCTGAATCAAATAAGAAAATAAAAAAATAGAAAAACATTATCTTATTAATTATTAAATAATAATAATAATAATAATGATAATTTATTATTATTATTATTTATTTGTTGATTCTGATCAGACAAATGCAGCCTTGGTGCGCAACAAGTCTGCATCTTTGTTTGTTTTAACAACCTTTTTTGAGTTGTAAAGATGACACTATATTTTCATGATGTAATGAACTCTTTTTTTCTTATCCAAACTGGTATATCAGAAGTTCTTTGGGACGGGGGAGAGACATCCAGCTCACCACAGCCATTAAAGGGGTCATATGACGTTGCTAAAAAGAACCTTATTTTGTGTATTTGGTGTAATGAAATGTGTTTATGCGGTTAAAGTAAAAAAAAAAAACATAATTTTCCACATAATGTACATTATTGTTGCTCCTCTATGCCCCCAACCTTTCTGAAATGTGTTGATTTTTACAAAGCTCATTGTTCTGAAAAGCGAGGTGTGTGCTGATTGGCCAGCTATCCAGTGCTTTGTGATTGGCTGAATTCCTCAAGCTTGCGACGTAAATTTTAAGCCCCTTAACATACTGTGTGTCCTGGTGCGACAAGAAAAAAACAAAAAAACCATTACAAACTAGTAATTTGTAACATCCAGTGGGAACATAATTACTGATCATAATGACTTATACGGTCTTTTTACGCATTGCATTGCATATCGCATTGCGTAAACCTAAAACCTTCAACAGAGAAAAGACAAACAAGTGCTATTCCACTCTCCTTTCTACACTGCTCAAAACTCGCATTTGAATCATCAATGGCAAATTCTTTAAATATGAAAACATACTTACAGACTGCGTGTCAGAAGTACCAGACTGTCCCTGCAAAGTTTGAACTGCCCCACTATATAGAAACAGACACCGGCATTGTAGCCTACTCTCACAGGAAACAGTCCTCATCCTCCACAAAATGCGATGCACACATCTGAATATTTGGGTTGAACTGTTCCGGAAATTCTGCTTTATAACAAGGTTCGGTAGGAGTGCATCAGATACTTGAAATCGCATCATATGACCCCTTTAACATCTACAAATCAATACCTTCCATCACACACACATATGTAGACCCCACATCACATACCACCTGCTGCCCCTCAAGAGAAATGAGGCAGGACCACCAACGGCAGAAAGGAGAGAGGAATATGAGACACAATTAGGACAGAATGACAAAAACAGAAAAATGGTGGGACACTCAAATATAAATACTGTAGGAGGTGCATGACTATTCCACAGTAACACACTCATGCTTAATATTAGCAGAGTCATACAGACACAAAACCCTGCTTGCTAACACTGTCTTTATCTTTCATTGTCTGTTTTTTGACCACACTCACACACACACACACACACACACACACACACACACACACACACACACACACAAACAGCGGGTTATTACTCTGTCATTGTCTCAATCAGAGCATTCTACTGGCACACTTTAAACAGAGACTGCCATAACATGATTCCACCATCTGTTCATGTGGAGACAACACCCAGCAAATGATGAGCGCACACAAACACATACTGTCCATCTGATTCTCTTCCTGCCTGAACAGACACTGAGGGACTTGGTAAACACTTTACTGTTATAACAGTGCATGAATAGTCATCGAATAATACCTAAATTAATACCAGTTTTATATGAACTAATGTTGAGTAATGAATGTACAAACCTTATGACATGAGTCATATGTATTAATGTCTTAAAACTTACCACAAAGTGTTAATACATTAACTAACATTGATCACTACATGCCTTAACTCATCATTAGTTCATTTTAAAATAATCTTTAATTTAGGAATGAATACATGATTATTCACATACTGTTATTGTAAAGTATTACTTGAAAGAGTTTGTTCAAAAATAGACTACTAGATCTATAGTACAAAAGTCATTTAAGACCAATAAAGATATATACATATATGTAGATATATTTATAGGTTTTTTTTTCTAACTCAACCAGTAAGACACTAGCAACACAAGGTCACAGGTTCGATTCACTTTGGATAAAAATGCCTGCCAAATCAATAAATGTAAATATATACAGATATACAGAACAGTAGGTCTTTCTTTTTGAAATTAAATAAGAAATTTGCAAGTGATCGACGCCTTGTGGTACCATCCCAAAAAAGTTCAAAATCACTCTCACGAACCTTTTCCTGGACTGTGCCCAGCTGGTGGAATGACCTCCCAATCTCAATTCGTACAGCTGAGTCTTTACTCATTTTCAAGAAACAGCTAAAGACTCATCTTTTTCGCCTGCACTTAACCAACTAACACTAGCACTTTTCCTTTTCTTGTCTTTTTAATTAAAAAAAAAAAAAAAACCTACCTATGCGTTCTATACTAGACTAACTGAGACTTGTCATGGCACTTGTATACTGTTGTTGTTCTCTTGTTGACCTGACTGCTTCTATTGTTCTCATTTGTTAAGTCGCTTTGGATAAAAGCGTCTGCTAAATGATTAAATGTAATGTAAATGTAAATGAAATTTGTAAAGGTGCATTCAATTGATTAAAACTGAGAGTAAAGACATTCATATTGTTAATATATATTTCCACTATAAAGTAATGCTGTTTTTAAAACTTTCTATTAATCAACAAATCCTGGAAAAATTTTACTGTTTCTACAGTTTCTTGATCAGCAAATCAGTACATTAGTATAATTTCTGAAGAATCAAGTAACATTTAAGTCTGGAGTAATGATCACAGGAATAAATGACATTTTAAAGGTCACGTTTTTTTCGTGTTTTTTTTTAAGCTTTGATTGTTTACAGTGTGCAATATAACATGTGTTCATGTTTCGCGTGTAAAAAAACACAGTATTTTAAAAACAATTCACCTATCTGTATACCGCTGTTTTCACTGTCATAAAAACAGTCTGATGACTTCCTTGTTCTATAAAGTCCCTCCTTCAGAAATACGTAACGAGTTGTGATTGTGCCAGTGGTTCCTGTGTTGTGATTCGACAGCAGCTTAACGCCCCCTGCCCTCCTGGAAACACGATTGGGCTCGTTTTGGAGTAGTTTTGAGAGGCAAGTGGGCAGGATTTGTTTTGAAAACCTGGCAATCCTGATCTGAACGCACGTGCTGGAGATTATAATCACAGAACACCTTTATTGATGAGCAGGGCCATAGCTGGGGTTTGCAGGGCCCCGGTGCAGGTTGTATCAGTGGGCCCTGTTTGAAATAGTTTAATTTATATGTTCATTCTATTTATTTATTTGTGCTAATTGCACAATGTTTAAGTTGTTTCATGTTTGTAGGTGTCCAGGTACAGAAAACAAATAATTAAATATAAAATAGCACTGCATAGTCTTCACTGTAAAAATTTAATTAACAGTCAAACCAAAATGTTTTCATGTTTATTTGCTCTAGTTTATAATGGTAATAAAATATGACAAGAACTCAGAGTTGAACTGTCAGAACAAATTCATCTTGATAATGTCAGATAACTTTGATAGAAAGATATGTAATGGATTACAATCAACCAAAACGTCAGACAACTGTTAGTATGACAATATTTACACTATCAAATATCAATACTTTGTTGAACAATTACCAAGCAATGCTTAATTTTGTTCAGTCTGTGGTGTGAAAAGGTTGCATTAGCAATTCAGGAAAAAAAACACGTAAGCAAAACATGGTGAGGTCAAAGTGTCTGAATAATTTTTGGTCCCATTCTTTTTTTTTTTTTCTATCAATTTCACTAGTAGTCCGATGTATGAAGATTTTTTGGGTAGAATATGTCAAAGCTCGCTTTATTTTGCTATACTCTCTTACCTAAATTAATTATAGTGTCCTACACCTACTATTAAAACTGAAAAAATATATATATTTCTTTCATTTTCTTGGATTAACATTACAGCAGCTAGTAGCTAAATTAGGCGCGGTCACTTTAAGAGACGATGAAGCATCCAATATAATACACATCTGATATTTTTCTCAACTGTTTACTTTCACTTAAGACATAACCGACAGTTTTTGTCGGTACAAGAGCAAAAAGAGGCAAGTTCTGTGTTAAAAAAGTGTTTTGAGATGCCTCTCTCTGTGTGAGCCCTGAACACCAGAACACCGCGGTGCTGAAATGTGCTTTTTCACATCCTTTTCTGTTTGTTTAAACTCTGATTTGTGTTTGTTCGTTCAGGTGCAGGAGGAAGTTCTAGGAGAACTTCGCAAAGGAGAGCTCGGTTTAGTGTTGCTGTCTGTGAGACGCGGCTCTGAGACTGTGAGATGCGTGTGCACCGAACACAGTGCGCGAGTTGAGATTTTCCGCGTCTTGCTTTTGAATGATTTAAACTCTTTTGAATGTTTAAATTGGAAAGTGGTCAGGCTTAACAACCCATGAAAATGATAAGCTTTTGTGATGACACGCAGCAGTGGCCTGTCAACTGTCCTGAACGTCTTTTTAGGCTAGCCTCAGCCAGTCGGTTGAGATCATTGGGGGGCCCCCCCTCGGCCGTGGGCCCCTATAATCGTCACCACCTTTCACCCCACTTGCGACAGCCCTGCTGACGAGATGCGCATGAAAATCGCATTCGATTTTTTGCACAGCCCTACCATCTAGTTTTACATGTGGATTATAATTTTCAGGAACCGAGTTAAACATAAATTGTAACCATTGATCTCTAAGTACAGCTTCCCTGGGAAGCCCAAACAAAGATGATTGGACTCCGAGATGAAAATAACAGCGTTTCGACGACATGGCGACAAACACACTCTACAAAGTTTTTGTGTATTCCTGTGGGCGGAGGTTAGTGAAAAAACTGTTTTAGTGACGTCATTCCTGCAGGAACTAGAGGGATGTTGTCCAAACGAGTCGTTCGTTGTAGGCGAATTCTGTTAAATAAAATATCTCGCTTGGCATTGAACTTTGAGCTTTATAATTTTACAAATATTATTTATACTCTAACAACATTACACACTAACTAAAGTTTAAAACATGGGATCGTGAAGAACGGGACCTTTAAAATATATCAAAATAAAAATTGTTATTTTCATTTGTAATAATATTTCTCAGTATTACCATCTTACTGTATTTTGATCAAATATATGCAGCCTTGGCGAACATAAGAGGCAGATCAGACTATTGTAAGCAAACACACATGAATCTTCCATGATCAGTTTGTTATACAACAAAAACTGTATGAGTGCAGTGTATATGTGTGTGTGTGTACTGCAGTATTACTGTTGGTTATTGGCTACATGCCACATGAATACCAAACCACTATCAGCTTGAGAGTGAGTCACCATCCTGGTCCCCTGTATGTGTTTGTGTGTGAGAGACTAACAGCAGATGGAGAAAAACTGCAGAGGCATTTCTTCCCAATTCTTGATAAGGTCTGGCTTTTGCAGACCTTTTCTGCATTGCACTCAACGTGTATGGGCAGTCTTGCATAAACTGTTTTTTCCGGATGGAGTTAATCTAGGCATTGCTGACGTAATCAATATTTATATGAGATATGGAAATTGATTATTCATCTTATAATACACTTAGTTGTGCCTATCACTGCAGCTGCTTGAGGTTCACTGAAATAAGATGGAAGAAAATGGAAGGATGCAAATAATCTATTCTTAAGCTTTATTTGTTTGTTTGATTTTAAAGGGTTTAGAAATTCCATTCACTCCCATTTTGATGAATAGCTTTGGCTGGAGAAATGGAACAACAGATGTTGAATTCACAGCCTCAATCAGGGACAGACACTCACGCTCACACAAGTACACACACACACACACACACACACACACACACAGACACACACACACACACACACACACACACATGCACACAAAAAAAAAAAAAACAAAAAAAAAAAAAAAAAAAACAAACAAAAAAAAAACAAACAAACTAAAACAGACAGATAGACAGATACCAACCCAGGCATATTGAAAAAACATGCCTATATGGCAAAATTTCTCTTTGAGAGTGAAATGAGCACTAAAAGTTTGTGTGTTAAGTTTTATTTGAAACAGATGAATGTCAATCTGGCAAGGATTATTATGCTGGTTGTTGTGCAAATTGTGGCAGTTTGTAAATTAAATGTCCTGTGAGTGGCACTAAGATTTTAGGCTCTTTTGTGTTTACAATTATTTTTCACCTACACTAAACCCTAAATCTAACCAATAGTGTTAAAAACAAACATGATATAAAAATGCATTTGCTGAAGAAGCCATACCAGCAAGTCTTTAAGCTCTTTTATTGGGATTTGTGTATTACAGTACATTTATTTACATTTACATTTATTAATCATGGCAAATATACACAAAAAGGAAAATTCTGACTTTGTACAGATTAGTAAAAGCTAGACAGGGAGGGATTAAGGAAAGTTTCAGGATGGGTGTGGGAAGATCATTCCACCAGCCAGGAACAGTGAATGAAAATGTTCTGGAAAGTAATTTTGGTGCCTCACTGTGATGGTAACATAAGGCGTCGCTCACATGTAGATCTCAGGCTTCTGGGGGATGTAGATATGTAAAAGTGAGTGAAAGTAAGAGGGTGCTGTGTACCCAAGTACTCTGCATTATAAGTGCAATGCTGTATCAGGTGGGCTACCAAGCAAGTTTACTACATTGTGAAAACTGTAAATATGGTTATTTGATTCATACTGTATGTCAAAATGTATCAATGTACAAATCATGCACTATAGTAAAAGTGTTTTTTAGGTCATACAGTTACATAGAATTTTTCAACTGTGCGAAATTAAGTCTACATTCTAGAATTGATCATCTGCCATATAGACATAATTAATGTCAAAAGAAATGAAAGATGTTGACATTTTACTGCCATTAGTTGTAATTTCATATGGAAACGGCAATTAATTTTATTTATTGTGCAGGTAGGCTACATTTTGAAGTTTTAAAAAAATGTAGGTAGAGGCAGCTTTTTCCAATTAGACAGGTATGTAATCTTAAACCTATCATTGTAGCATAGTGCAGATTCATCAAAATTATATTTAGAAAATCTAAATTTGCATTTCCTGAAAGAAATAATGTATAGCACTTGCAAGACTGCAAAAGAATAGCATTAAAACTTCTTGGGAAAGTGATCAAAAAAGGAGCTGAAAGCAGAAAAATCTGAGCTGACTGAGTGGACAAAGTAGATAACATCATCCTTACACACTATGAATACCTAATGATGTAAAGGTGTAAGTAACAGAGATTTTAATCTTGGGTAAAATCTTTTAATCTTGAGTATAAAATCAAAAAATACACAGGACAGTTGTAAAAGTAACAGCAGTTTTAGTAAGAATTTTTTTTTTGTCCTTTTCGTTTAAAATTGTTTTGGAAACGTGGTTTCTCTTTAATCGATCACAAAATCCTCTCAGCATCTTCTGAGTGCTGGTGTTTTTTGGAGATGAGTGCTCATATCACATGCAGAGCACAGGGAACACAACCACAAACGCAGCTGAAATTAAAATAATGGCGTACTTATGATGATGCACCTTCATTTAAATGTATGCATTATTTATAGATGACATAAAAAAAAGAAACATGAACAATAAACACAGAGTACCCATCTGATTTGGCCTCCTTAGAGTGAGGCCACGACCCTGTGAGTGCCATCGAAGTCTATTAAGTGCTTTCTAATTGTCCTGGGCTCAGCGTGTATTGTTTTATGAATAGTTAAAAAGGTGCTCCCTCAGGTCCTTGAGCTCTCACAGAAGACAAAAACATCTCCTTCACTGTGTATGACACAGGGCTCATACAAGATCCATGACATTTACAAGTGCTATTAAACAAATTTCAAACTCCACGAGCCAGCATATGGAGCCCAAATTGGTGGCACTTCTAAAGAGCCACAAGGACAGCTGAATATCAATAGGATGTTTGGAATAAAGTGCATTAGATAATTAAATAAATACCAAGTTCAGATTCAGGAAGAAGCATGATTGTGTGTTACAGTTTCAAGCAGGTATTTAAATGGAATTTTTACATGCTTTTATATAACAGGACAGGGAAACACACACACACACACACACACACACACACACAACAGGAAATTATTAGGTAGAGCAAGGGGGAAATAGGAAAATATGACACAGGTCTGATGCTGTAGATGTCACGGTTGGAAAACCGTGATCTCGGGGTGTTTACACTTTGTGGTGAATTCTGTGTGTTCCGCGTCTGCACTGATTAGTTGTGGGTGTCTCCGTTAATTGTATCAGCAACAGCTGCCACTCATTACTCATCCACTATATAATGGCTTGTCTCACGTCTTGTGTTTGTGAGATCGTTGTCTAATGTTCGATGTGGTTCCCCTGTTCGTTTGGCTCTCAGTGTTGTTTTGCATTTGGATGTCTGTGTTTTCCCTAGAACCTCATCCACTCTCCGCACGTTCACTCAGCCACGGACATTTACCTTCAGCTCTGTTCACCGCAGTTCCTGTGCCACTCTCTCCTGCTGCCTACACGCCGACGTCATCCGGATTACTCACCTTCTCTCCGCCCTCAACTGGATTCCTCACCTCTTCACCATCACCACGGATTATCGTTGTCTCATCGTCCCTGTTTGTTTGTGTACTCAGATTCATATCATCTCATTAAACTTGTTAACTCACATTTGCTTCCAGACTGTCCTTTCACCCACCGTCACATAACGATCTCACCACCATGAAAGCAGCGAGCACCAATACCCTCACCGACTTCATGCACCACAGTGTCAAGAGAATGGATCAGCAGCAGGAGAGCATCTCGAACACCGGACGCGCTGTCCAAGCGCTGGTGGCACAGGTGTCCGAGCTCACCCAGCAGATCCATCAGCTCACGTCTCCCACTGCGCCCATCGCACCGCTTGCGCCGTCCGTCCCCCGGGAGATTCCCCAGGACCACTTCCGGCCAGAGCCGCGACTTCCGGCACCGGATAACTATGCGGGTGAGCCAGCGTTTTGTAGAACCTTTCTAACCAAGTGTTTGATGCATTTCGCCCAACAGCCCCGCACTTTCGCTACTGAAGAGTCTAAAGTAGCGTTCATGCTCACACTATTATCTGGCAAGGCTGCCTTATGGGGGACGGCGGTGTGGGAGAATCAACACCCGTGTTGTGCCTCGTTCCACGCGCTATCAGAAGGGATGAGGAGAGTCTTCGACCGGGCCGCGACCGGCAGGGAGGCCGCCCATCGCCTCTCGGGACTCCGGCAAGGATCTTCTTCCGTCACCGACTACTCCATCGAGTTCCGCACCCTGGCAGCCGCGTGCCAGTGGAACGAGGCGGCGCAGTGGGATAGATTCCTGCATGGGTTATCCAACCGTGTTCAGCAGGAGATCTACCTCCTCGAGCTGCCCCCTATTCTCAATGGATTAATTGAACTGGCGTTGCGAGTTGACGCAAGGTTTAATCGCCTGGGCCACCAAACCAGTCCTTCCAGATCTACCATCTCTCCTGTTAGGGGGCGCTAGAGTCGAGAGAACACGGTCGGTTCTGTCGACGATCACGAGCCCATGCAGGTGGGTAGAGCTCGGCTGTCCCGGAGGGAGAGGGAACGGCGGAGGTCCCAAGGACTGTGCTTGTACTGTGGAGGCTCGGCTCATAACACTTACCCATGCCCGGTAAAAGAGCCAGCCCGATAGTAAATCTGAGGCTACTATCGGGTGGGATCTCCGCTGAGAAGTCCTCAACAACATCATCGACCCTCCTTCCAGTGAGACTGCGGTGGAGGAATCAACATCATGAGTGTCAAGCCCTTCTGGACTCCGGAGCCGAAGGTAATTTCATTGATTCCTCACTTGCACATCACCTGAACATTCCTGTCCTTCCTGTGTCTCTCCCCATCCATGTCACCGCACTCAACAGCCAGGAACTGCCTCACGTCACGCACCATACAGAACCCATCACACTGATCACGTCATTTTAGGTCACCCCTGGTTGTCCAAACATAATCCATGAGTGGAATGGGGTTCTAACACTGTCACATTGTGGAGTGAAAGTTGTCATGAATCTTGTCTGGTTTCTGCTTGTCCTGTTGTTCCTGTTTCTGTCTTTCAGAAGGAGACCATGGTTTTGCCAAATGTGCCCGTTGAGTATCTGGACCTGAAGGAAGTGTTCAGTAAGTCCTGTGCTGCTTCTCTTCCTCCGCATCGTCCCTACGACTGTGCCATAGACTTAGTGTCAGGTAAGTCTCCGCCTAAGGGCAAGTTATACTCTCTTTCTATTCCTGAGAGGGAGGCCATGGAGAAATATATTTCTGATTCCTTAGCCTCTGGGTTCATCCGTCCTTACTTTTCTCCAGCGGGGGCGGGGTTCTTTTTTGTGGGTAAGAAGGATGGTTCGCTGCGGCCTTGTATTGATTACCGAGAGTTGAACAACATTACTATTAAGAATACTTATCCTTTACCACTCATGTCTTCAGCTTTCGAGAGGTTGCAGGGAGCTGCTATATTCACAAAATTGGATTTACGTAATGCTTATCATTTGGTCCGCATCAGGAAGGGGGATGAATGGAAAACCGCCTTTAACACCCCTAGAGGGCACTTTGAGTACTTGGTGATGCCGTTCGGGCTCTCCAACTCGATCGGGGTTTTCCACGCACTCGTGAATGAAGTGTTGAGAGATATGGTAGATCAGTTTATATATGTCTACCTGGATGACATACTGATTTTTTCTTCATCTCTCCAGGAACACGTTCAACACGTCAGACGAGTGCTCCAGAGGTTACTAGAGAATGGGCTTTTTGTCAAGGTGGAGAAGTGCGTATTCCATGCACAGTCTGTTCCCTTCTTAGGGTATATTGTTTCGTCTGAAGGAATACGTATGGACCCTGACAAAGTTAAGGCTGTGATAGATTGGCCATCTCCAGACTCCCGTAAGGCCCTACAGCAGTTTCTGGGGTTCGCCAATTTCTATCGACGTTTCATTCGTAATTTCAGCCAACTAGCCTCACCTCTGACAGCCTTGACCTCCCCCAGTACTCCGTTGAGGTGGTCACTAACCTCAAGAACCGCTTCGTTTCGGCTCCCATCCTTGTGGCCCCTGATCCCACACGGCAGTTCGTGGTGGAGGTCGACGCGTCAGAGGTGGGGGTAGGAGCAGTGTTGTCCCAACGTGCTGCTTTGGACGAAAAGGTACACCCTTGCGCGTTTTTTTCACATCGATTATCTCCTGCCGAACGTAATTATGACAATGGCAATAGAGAGTTGTTGGCGGTCAAATTAGCGTTAGAGGAGTGGCACCACTGGTTGGAGGGTTCAGGGGTTCCCTTTATTGTTTGGACCGATCACAAGAATTTAGAATACATCAGAACTGCCAAAAGACTCAATTCAAGGAAGGCTCGGTGGGCACTTTTTTTTGGTCGTTTTGAATTCACCCTATCGTACTGCCCGGGTTCCAAAAACGTCAAACCCGATTCTTTGTCACGTCTTTTTGATCCCTCCGCCCGTCCCGTTACTCCTGAGTGTATTTTGCCTGAGAAATTAGTGGTCTCAGCACTCGTATGGGAGGTCGAGTCGAAGGTCAAGACGGCCTTAGAAGGGGTAACGCCTCCGTACGGTTGCCCACCGAACCGTTTATTTGTGCCGGAGGAGTTAAGGTCCGAAGTTGTCCAGTGGGGTCATTGTTCTAACGTGGCTTGTCACCCAGGGATAAGTAGAACTAATGGGTTGGTTAGACAACGATTCTGGTGACCACGTATGGCTCGCGATGTCCGCGATTTTGTTTTGGCTTGCTCAGTTTGTGCCAGTGGTAAGTCATCTAACCGACCTCCTGATGTGCTTCTTCAACCGCTGTCTGTCCCTTTCGAGACCATGGTCCCATATCGCTCTAGATTTTGTTACCGCCCTCCCACCCTCTAATGGCATGACGGTCGTTTTGACTGTAGTGGACCAGTTCTCGAAGGCGGCACATTTCATTCCCTTGCCCAAATTACTGACAGCCAAGGAGACAGGGGTCACTGTTTTAGATCACGTCTTTCGGCTTCATGGCCTCCCGGTAGACGTGGTTTCGGACAGGGGATCTCAGTTTATATCCAAATTTTGGAAAGAGTTATGCAAATTGTTAGGGGCGTCAGTTAGTTTGTCGTCGGGTTATCACCCCCAAAGCAACGGACAATATGAGCGAGCCAACCAAGATTTAGAGAGGACGTTGCAATGTTTGAATCCTTCTTCCTGGAGTCAACAACTCTCTATGGTGGAGTACGCCCACAATTCGTTGCCAGTGTCAGCTACGGGCCTCTCTCCGTTTCAGTGTAGTGTAGGGTACCAGCCACCAGCGTTTCCCAGACTGGGAAGGTTACGGTCCGGAGGAGAGGAGTTGGGTACCTGCTAGGGACATATTGGATCACTCCCTTATTGATGACTACAATCAGCAGGTAGGCCCTTCTGGGAACTCCAGGAGGAGTTCTTAGGGGGGGGGGGTACTGTCACGGTTGGTAAACCGTGATCTCGGGGTGTTTACACTTTGTGGTGAATTCTGTGTGTTCCGCGTCTGCACTGATAAGTTGTGGGCGTCTCCGTTAATTGTATCAACAACAGCTGCCACTCATTACTCATCCACTATATAATGGCTTGTCTCACGTCTTGTGTTTGTGAGATCGTTGTCTAATGTTCGATGTGGTTCCCCTGTTCGTTTGGCTCTCAGTGTTGTTTTGCGTTTGGATGTCTGTGTTTTCCCTAGAACCTCATCCACTCTCCGCACGTTCACTCAGCCACGGACATTTACCTTCGGCTCTGTTCACCGCAGTTCCTATGCCACTCTCTCCTACTGCCTGCATGCCGACGTCATCCAGATTACTTACCTTCTCTCCACCCTCAACTGGATTCCTCACCTCTTCACCATCACCACAGATTATCGTTGTCTTATCGTCCCTGTTTGGTTGTGTACTCAGATTCATATCATCTCATTAAACTTGTTAACTCGCATTTGCTTCCAGACTGTCCTTTCACCCACCGTCACAGTAGATTAATGTTAATTTCTATGGTAATAATTTTTTTTAAATTTCAAGTTGTATAAATTAACATTAACATTATTATGAACAAACATGAAATAAACGTTAACATTATGAAATGATCTTAAAACATTCTGAGTGAATACAACCACAATCATTTAACAATTTGACTGTGTGCATTCAATCTAAACATTATTTGACAGATGAGATAAAATTTCTTATAGGGGGTGGAATGTTGATAAACTCCAACCTGGCAACATATCTGCCACTTCAAGATAAAAAGAAAACATCTTGTGCTCTTCTGACTTTCAGCAAAAAGTCTGGTCAACATTATTGCTTATACTGGCAAAGAACTGCCAGCTTTATCCAAAGCGACTGAATATTATGCATTTTTTTTCATTCTCTAAGTCATTGAACCCATGACATTGACATTGCTATTACTATGCTCTGCTTATCATCTGAGCGAAAGTGACCAAACACTATCTGTGCCATTTTAGGTGCTAATATTTCATTATTATTGAAAAAGGTGTTTTTCCCAGTGCATAAATGAGAAGATAAGAGGTCAAAAGTTAGACACTCTATAACTGTACATGGCTGTCTGTTGTACTCTGAGATGGTGCATACAATCTGCACACCACATGTGCAGTGCGTGTATAAGAAGGAAAAAAAGAGTAAAACTATAAGAAAAGACAGGCGGCAGGAATATGGTGGGAAAAGAATATCTTGGACACAAGAAGTCCTATTTGAACACTGTAGACAAAAACCAAGTGAACTTGTAATCTTGCGTATACACATCCGATATATCTTCTAACTGGTTAATTTTCAAAAATGTGACCGGAGGAACAAGACACATGAGGAATACACAATAGAGTTGAATGTGATTTGCTGTATAAGGACATGCTCCTGGATCAACATGATTTGCTTTTGCTGGAACAAATATTAAACAATCATAAGCATAACCACAACCCCGTCCCTGAAACCAGGGGGACTGATTGGTTGATAGGAGTGCTGGTCTGTTTTGTCTATGAATCATTGTCCAGTTTTAGTTTATAATAATCATACAAAATTATATTTAACTCAAATGTATGTGTTAACTATATGTCCAATCTATTAGAGAGAAAAAAAATAATAATAACAGACCTACACCACAATTAAAAAATAGGGTTGAGTTAGGATTAGGATTTCAGATGTTTTTCTTTCAAGCAAACTGGGTAAATTAGTTGATTATCATATGAGAATGAAAATTAATTATATTTTTACAAGAGAAAAACATTAAAACATTAACATTTAGAATTTATATGGCTTATGTATCCAAATGGTATCGTTTAACCACTTTCTAGGCATTTTATATTTCTGTATAAAATAATATTCCCTTTAAAATGTAATCTTGTCAAACTAAAAACTAAAACTCAAAAACACTGTTTAGAACGTTAAAGAAATAATAGTAAATTGGAATACATAAAATATTTATATCATGCACTTATTGTGTACATACATGTTTTAACATTGTAGTTATATACTGTATTTAAAAAAATACCTGCATGTAATTACATCTGTAATTAGATTTATAAATACTCTGTTGATCCATTCCTTACAACTTTACCCTAACCCTTAAATCTACCACCAAACCTGTCCTAACCTTACCCGTAACCCACCTCAACAGCAGCAAAATTGTTTTGCAATACAATATGAACATAATTGCACTTACAGTATAAGACCACCTAATATAAAGTCGGACCTAATATTGTTTTTCATGTTTATTAAAAATGCTGAAATTTAAATTCATTTATTTTATTTGGACAAAGTCTGTAACCAATGCACATCAAGTAGGATAAACCTGAATGCAAGCAGGATAATAAAAATAATAATAATAATAATAATAATAATAATAATAATAATAAAAACATTATGGGATAACATTTACTGACACAGGAGGGTTGAAAGAGATGTATTCAGGACAGGGAACCAGGAGACCTGTCTAACAGAACTACAAGTGAGGAGAAGATTAAAAACGTCCCGCAGTGTTTGTCACATTAATTCCCTGATGAGGTCATCAATCAGCGCCAGTCTGGAAGAAGGTCTGACAGCTAGCACTACACAGCAAAGTGTGGGAAAGAGCAAGACGTGAGAGAATGAAAACTTATCTGTATTACTGCATTTGCTACTTCTGACTTTCTGTGTTTAGTTGCCATATTTCTGCTTTCCTTCACTTGATTATATCTCTCTATCTCTTTATATTATGTTTCTCTCCTGACTCCGTTCTCTGATTTTTAAAACCACTTCCTTGTTCTCTCTCTCTCTTCCCCTCCCCTTCTCTGTCTGTCTTATGTGAGACGTTTCCTCTTTGGCTTACTATCCTCACATCTGTCTGAGAGAGTTACAGGTCTCATCTATTTTCAGCTGCTGTTATGCTAACATGTTACTGGAGCTTAGCGCGTCCACCCCTGTGCCCCCTGGGCTGCTCCTACAACACAGGCCCGTGAAACTAAAGAGCCCCAGCTGGCATGCCCTTCTAGGTGCTAAACGCAATTGTCGACCAAACCCACACATTTATGAACTACATTAACAAAGCGTGAAAGTTAATGAACTGTTAATATGTTAAGAAGGCTTGACAGGGCGGCCAAGAGGTGATGTTCTAAACTCTATATACAGTTACAAGTAGCCCATGTACTGCAGTAAAATGCGCTTATCTCTCTTTCAAATGACTCTGTTCTGAAACCTAGTAAGCTGCCTTGTGTTCTGCTGCCTATATTATGGCCCTATGATTTCTGAGATGTGGAAAACATGGACGGAACTGCAGAATCCAGTTATAAAAACGGAATGTACTGTATATTGCGGAATGTCATGAAATCTGACAAATTTTGGATGGGTAAATCAAAAGTATGTCAGCACACTTAAATCAAAACATGATATGGACTAGTGTCTGTGTATATTAAGCAGCAAAAATACTATTTAAATATAAATCCTGCATGTTCTGCATGTCTTTCTGTGAAAGAATTTGGAAATTGGAAAAAATAAAACGTGTTTCATAGGGCCCTAGTATATAGACAGCTGTCATTTCATTCCTCAAAATGAAGCTCTTATATAATTTGGAACATTCTCAACTCATTCTCATTCAGTCCTTGTTACAGTGTAATTATATTTAAGTACTGTGTAATATTAATTAAAGTACCTCATTATGCCATTTTTAAGGTTGCTAATATTATTTTATGAGTCTCCTAAAACAGGTTTACATGCATTAATGGTAAAAAAAACACATTAGTTTAAATAAAGATTTAATTTTACCTCATTTCTAAATTATTTGTAAATGACTCGTGTGATGCAGTTCAAAGAACCTGTCTCTCTAAACCCCTCCTTTCTGTGAGCCCTCACTGCTGTGATTGGTCAGATGGCGCAGTCCTTTGTGATTGGTCCAGAGCATAGACTGTATAAAAACATGGACGTAGTGTCCGTGACGTCACCCGTAGACTCCTGAAGAGAGTTTTTGAAGCCTAAAGTGTGTAGAGCGGGCCGTCGCCATCTTGGCAGCGCGTCACCGCGCGACTCTCCCGGACAATCAAAAATGGGCAAAAAAGGCGGGAGCTAGTTGCTGTAGCCACACCCACCTGCACGACGGCAGTGTCAGCAGCGGCAATCCACCTGTCACTCAAGTGGCTACGCCCTTAATTATGCAGAACTTTAAGTCTTAATATAATTTAAACGGATGAGTTATAAAAAAATTCACCCCCCTCACAGTTGTCATGAAGGGCAAAATTAGCTATTTAGACCAAAATCATTTTTTGAACCAGGCTGTAAACATGTTTTTTCCTGCTGTAAAGTTGGGCATTTTAACATGGGGAGTCTATGGGACTGACTCCCTTTTGCAGCCAGCCTCAAGCGGCCAGTCGATGAAATGCAGTTTTAGTCACTTCCTTATTGGCCTCACGAGAGAGAGCGGGAGGTTGGCGCTCGGTCCAGAGCTGTAGAGAGCTTGGCTCTGGATTGGTCTACTGAGATAGCGCGTGTCAGAAATGAAACGTCCATTGCCATGATGGAATGACAGTCCTGGAGACTTATCAATACATAGAAAAGATAGAATCGATTGTACCTTACCAATTCGAGCTGGAGTCTGGAATTGAGGATGCTAAACAGGCTTAATCGCAAAAATAGTACATTTGAATTGTCTGAAAGACATTTTTGGAATATTGAGTGAGTTTTAATTAAGCCTTGTTCAGACTGTCTGTCCAAATCTGATTTTTGAGCATATCTGATTGGAATCCAATCATATTTAGCAAGTGTGAATATCCAAAAGTCACATGAAATACATTTTTTACAATGCCACATTCAAATGTGGTTTCATTTAAAACACTGGGCATCAAACACTTACTGACATTGCAAATAGTCACAAAGGAAAAACTGGCCATCAACATGAATGAGGATCACACACTACCAGACTTTAGAGTCATTCCGATCACAACAAACTCATGCAGAGCTCCTTGTTGCTAGAAGATATGTGACCAATGAAAACAATATGTGTTCTGAATCGGCTGAAATTAGCAAACATGTTTGATCTCCTCCAACTGGATGAAAAAAGTCTAAAGCTGAAATATCTGAGTCTGTGACCTTCATACATAACAATTGCAGTTATGGTTTGAAACACCCTTAGAATGCCTACAAATACAGCTACCAATGTTTTGGAACAGAGTCAACATTTGCTTTGGCATATGCAGTGCTACGTAGTATTCAATTGTACAGAAGTGAATTAGCGAGTATATACTACATGCGTGTACTGTATACAATATGTGTTTGCAATAGAAACTATAATCAAATTGAAAACATGAAATGTTATATTTTAAATGACTGGTCAAAGATTAGAATACTTGTTTTCCTTAGAGATTATATCTTATATATTCAGTGTCACAGCTTGTCAAGCATGACCAAACCAACCAAACCATTTCACCTTAATACATTTGTGTTTATATATTTGTCAGTGAAAACCGTAGAATAAGACATCTGCCAAAGCCACTAAGCTGCAAGATAAGCATCTCTTCACCTCAGGTCATCCTTCCACCCAAACCTCACCGTAATCTTCATACTGTATTGTGCTAACTAATCATTACCTACAGCTTGCTCATAAACATTTAGGTAATTTACCAGCCCTTCCTTCTGCAAGCTGACGATAACAAGAGCTGGACATTATTCAATTATTACAGAGAGGGAGGGCGAGAAATAGAGGGAAGGAGAGATGGAGAGCTCTTATGTGTGCAAACTGTCTGCTGCTTAAAGATACTTAAAGATTTTTTAATGTATTTTCTGTTGAATTGTTGCATACACATCTAATTGTATTTCCTCTATATTTGTGATTTTTATAATATTGCAGTTTTTCTCAGTTGCTTTCACTCTAATATCCATATTAGCCAAGCATTTGTTCAAGAAACACTGAAACAACCTTTATTAACATACAATTTCAGCATGTTATGACATATGCTCATGAGTCATAAATAAAAGAAGGTGATGTTAAATAAGTGTAGCTGAGGAGGGTTGAAAAGAGCCGAAGGTGGAAGACAAAGAGATAGAGGTGATAGAAATGGAAAAGGAAGCAGTGACTGAGGTGGAAAAAAAAGAGATGGATGAGTAAAAGATCCAAGATTTGTCAAGTCTTTTTCAGGAATTTTATAAAGTTTGCCATAGTATGTTTATGTTCTCCTTAAATGGTTAAAGTTTTGACTAATGATTCAAGTTTTAAGAAATATGTCTTAGCAACTGAGAAAACACAGGGGAAAGATACAAAATATCACTATAATTTGTTAATTAACTTTCTTGCACAATGTTTTCCCTAGGTCTTTATGAAAATATTCTTCTTAAAAGTCTAAATTTAGTTCTCTTATAAAAGAAAACATGCAAAAACCACAACCTGTGATGCAGATCACTGCATATTATGACAAGACAGAGGCATGGAGAAAAACATTTGACACATGAGTGACATTTGTGTGTTTATAAGAGGAAAAAAGGTTGAAAGAGAAAAAGCTTCCCCTGTACAGTAGACGAGTTTGTCTCTGTGTTGAATTACTGAGAATCAGAACCAGGTTCCAGAAAGAAATACCCTCACTTTAGCACTAATAACAACCTCTTAAATCCAGACACACACGCACACAAAATGCTGTTAACACTACACACATCACTGTCACTCACAAGCACAAATTTTACAACATATACCAAACCTCATTATAATACCACTGCATACACGCACACAGCACTACGGTAATAGGCATAACAACAAAGCAATTTTGATTTATGCTGCTTTCCAATAAATGATGCCCATATAAAAACCACAATCATCACAAATGTATGTGAGTAATGTGAGAGTCTGTGTGTATTTGCGGCACAGTCGGCATCTCCAGAGTTTTAAAAGTAAAGCTAACCTGAGTATTTCCAAACCAAGAAAATGAGCCACATTCCCATTAAAGACCACAAGGCAATCAGGAGCGAATACCCAGATGACCTCTTCATCTCTCAGATGAGTGCAACAGTGAAAAATAAACCAGAAACTTTGTCATTTAGATCTTTCAATACAAGACTGAAGCTCAAAGTGCTGTGCAAGTGAAAAGATGTTTAAAATAATTAATTTAAATGCAAAAAGTAACTCAAAGAGTTCATTGAAAAATAAGAAGGAAAGAAATGTAATTGTAAATAAATGATATTTACATTTTCCAGTTTGAAAGCTGACATGAAAAGGTATTAAAATAAAATATACATTAAAAACAGTAAACTGAGCTTGACTGTGTAATAAAACACAGCAATGAGTTTTGTATAGTGGGTCAGTGCTGACAGCTCCCAAGCTTTTGGTGGTTTTTCAGCATGTCTGCTGCATATATTCTACTAAACTATGTCGGTTTTAAATGTGTTCTTCATAAAACATTCCACTGCCTCAAATAAAGCCTGCCGGTGACTTTTCAGATACCAATGAAGTCTAACATCATTTAAACATATTCTGAGGCAGAGCTTTCTCTGATTTTACCAGATAGTGAATACGAATGTTGCTCCAGGAAACAGGCACATCAACCAATGCAATTTTAGGGTTAGACTTAGTGCTGCAGTTGTGGCCTGTCATTTCCATTTGATTCCAAAGATTAGGGAACGGTAATATTGGACTCAAGGAGTAGGGAGCTTGGAGGACCTGAGTGCAACTCAGAAAAAAGGAGTACATGTGAAAGGAACAGAACCAGGAAATAAACAAAACAAAATCACAAACATAAAACAACAAACATTGTGCCATTACAGGGGTGCACCTGATGCTCCAATAGATGACTAAATATTTATTCCATTGAAAAAGGGGGACACCACAGCACACCGTGTACCAAACTAAATTAGAGGGGACTTGCCTCAGTACCGACACATTTCAACTAGGAAACAAGGAAAAACCTGTCACCCAGAAAACATCATTTGATAGGCCAAAACAGTAGATGCAGCAAATGTAATTGCTCAGAGAATCAAATGCTTCAGTCTACTGTAATATTCTACAGAGCGGCTGGAGAGAAAAGATACTAGCGGCCAGTTTCATGAACTTAGCCTTTATGTTAAGACTTTGTCTTAAGAACTAGTCTGACCAACTAGCAGTTAGCCAAGGGGTAATCAGTCTTATTTTTTTGGATTCAACATAAAAAAAGAAAGAAGACCAGTCAGTTCACCCAAAAATTAAAGTTCTGTCATTAATTAATCACCCCCTCATGTTGTTTCCAACCCATAAGACCTTTATTCATCTTTGGAACACAAATTAGGATATTTTTGATGAAATCCAAGAGCTTTCTGATCCTGCATAGACAGCAATGCAGCTACCACATTCAAGGCCAAGAAAGGTTGTAAGGAAATCGATAAAATAGTCAATTTAACATTTATACAACCTTAATTTTATGAAGCTACGAGAATAACTTTTGTCCACAAAGAAAACAAAAAACACTTTATTCAACAATTTCTACTCCTCTGTGTCAGTTGATGCACATTCAGGACAGTAAACACACACTAAAATTATTAATGTGGCTTTATAACATTACAGTTGAAGCACTGATGTCACATGAACTATTTTAATAATTTCCTTACTACCTTGTGCCTTGAACATGTCAGTTACATGCTGTCTACACAAGGCCAGAAAACTTCCGGATTTCATCAAAAATATCTTAATTTGTGTTAATCTAATGCTTTTGAATGACAAAAGGGTGAGTAAATAATGACAGAATGTTGTTTAGGGTAAACTATCCCTTTAAAGAAAAAATGACTAGCTTGGAAGAACTAATCTAATCCTTTTATGCAGCTGGCCCCTGTTCTCATTTAAGCCATATTTTTAGATCAGAGGCCAGTTGCATAAACACAGCCACTATGTTAAGACTGGGTTTTAAGAACTAGACTGACCAACAAGCAGATAGGAAATCAGTCTTACTTTTCAGATTCAAAATTAGCCCAGTTTACCTTTTAATGGTACTAACTTTAAAAGTTATGATCAGTCTTGAAGAAAAAATTAGATGAGTAACTTTTTAAGACTTATCTAAACAGCTCATGTAATTGGCACCTGGTTTTCTGTAGTGCTGAACTCAAGGAGCAGGAGCCTGAGTGGATCTTAATCCAAATTCAAGACTCCCCAACATACTTACATCCAGACAAGACCAGACAAGCAACAAGCAAACAAGAGGATTTGAAATACACAAGGATAAAGGGTTTAACAGACTGATTAATGAGACACACATGGAAAAATAACACAAGAGCAACAGGAATCTACAGAGAGGAAATGATACCTCCGTAACATAAAACATATCATCATAAAAATAAATAAACAAAAGTACTTCAAAACAGAACAATAAGCTTAAAGCACCTCACACAAAGACAAAAGCGTAACATTAAGACTGTTTGCTCTCTTTTAATTTAATTTGGCTGCTGCTCAGCAGATTTCAACCTTTTTTGAAAAGCATTGCATTTGTGCCTCACGTGTGCACACTAGCCCTAACACCTTAACAAAAATAGTAAAACAAATAAACCAACAAATATATATATATATATATATATACAGTACAGACCAAACCAAACAGACCAAACAGACCTTCTCATTCAAAGAGTTTTCTTTATTTTCATGACAATGAAAATTGTAGAGTCACACTGAAGGCATCAAAACTATGAATTAACACATGTGGAATTATATACAAAACAAAAAAGTGTGAAACAACTGAAAATATGTCATATTGTAGGTTCTTCAAAGTAGCCACCTTTTGCTTTGATTACTGCTTTGCACACTCTTGGCATTCTCTTGATGAGCTTCAAGAGGTAGTCACCTGAAATGGTTTTCACTTCACAGGTGTGCCCTGTCAGGTTTAATAAGTGTGATTTCTTGCCTTATAAATGGGGTTGGGACCATCAGTTGTGTTGTGCAGAAGTCAGGTGGATACACAGCTGATAGTCCTACTGAATAGACTGTTAGAATTTGTATTATGGCAAGAAAAAAGCAGCTAAGTACAGGAAAACGAGTGGCCATCATTACTTTAAGAAATGAAGGTCAGTCAGTCCGAAAAATTGGGAAAACTTTGAAAGTGTCCCCAAGTGCAGTCACAAAAACCATCAAGCGTAACCAAGAAACTGGCTCACATGCCCCAGGAAAGAAAGACCAAGAGTCACCTCTGCTGCGGAGGATAAGTTAATCTGAGTCACCAGCCTCAGAAATCGCAGGTTAACAGCAGCTCAGATTAGAGACCAGGTCAATGGCACACGGAGTTCTAGCAGCAGACACATCTCTAGAACAACTGTTAAGAGGAGACCGTGTGAATCAGGCCTTCATGGTAGAATATCTGCTAGGAAACCACTGCTAAAGAAAGGCAACAAGCAGAAGAGACTTGTTTGGGCTACAGAACACAAGGAATGGACATTAGACCAGTGGAAATCTGTGCTTTGGTCTGAATAGTCCAAATTTGAGATCTTTGGTACCAACCACCGTGTCTTTGTGCGATGCAGAAAAGGTGAACGGATGGACTCTACATGCCTGGTTCCCACCGTGAAGCATGGAGGAGGAGGTGTGATGGTGTGGGGGTGCTTTGCTGGTGACACTGTTGGGGATTTACTCAAAATTGAAGGCATACTGAACCAGCATGGCTACCACAGCATCTTGCAGCGGCATGCTATTCCATCCGGTTTGCGTTTAGTTGAACCATCATTTATATTTCAACAGGACAATGACCCCAAACACATCTCCAGGCTGTGTAAGGGCTATTTGACCAAGAAGGAGAGTGATGGGGTGCTGCGCCAGATGACCTGGCCTCCACAGTCACCGGACCTGAACCCAATCGAGATGGTTTAGGGGTGAGCTGGACCGCAGAGTGAAGGCAAAAGGGCCAACAAGTGCTAAGCATCTCTGGGAACTCCTTCAAGACTGTTGGAAGACCATTTCAGGGGATTGCCTCTTGAAGCTCATCAAGAGAATGCCAATGTGTTAATTCATAGTTTTGATGCCTTCAGTGTGAATCTACAATTTTCATAATCATGAAAATAAAGAAAACTTTGAATGAGAAGGTGTGTCCAAACTTTTGGTCTGTACTGTATATATATATACTGTATTTAGGCCATACTGCTGTGGTTTGTTGAGTCTATGCTCTACGTTTTACTCTTCTTCAACGCTAAGCTTCAAAGCTTACTTCCTGTAAACAGCTGTCCAACTCAATTGCATAAGACAATCATCAGATGTGTAGTAAATATTTACAATGCGTTGCCCTAGCGTTGACCTCAAGAGACAAGAGTAAACGGATCAACAGTAAACGAATTGACGACAAAGCAGGGCATCGATTCATTTGTCCAATCAGAGAGCCTGCATTGACTGTTTCTAGTCCGAAGTGGCTTGTGTAATTGCAGAGCCTAATAGACTATTGGAGGCTGTTTCTCATAATGTCAGCTCCCTCAATACAGTTTTTAATTGAATCAAGGGAAATGATCCCTTCTTCAAGGAACATAATATGTCCTTATTGCCTAACTACATTTTAGCCAAGAAACAACAAACTTTGAAGGTATAAGTCTTAATATAAACCTTAAGAAGATGGAAATTTCCCTGTATAAAAGGATATGTTGTGGTCTAATGATAGAAAATAAAGACCCCATGTTTCTGAAATTACTCTAATTAGGACATGAAAGGAAAAACAGATCCAAGACCTGTACTCCTACTCTTAGAGGCGTTGTACACACAGTGGAAATCAATACTGCAGTCACTGCGGGCTAAAATTAAACTCTGCGCAGATGTTGCATACTGTACAGAATGTGTAGGTCACAGTCACTTACAGGAAACAACATATTTATTTCAGCACTGTCCGATATCTTTATTTTATGTAAAACACAATATTTTATAACATGATCTGGATTCAAGTCATTTTAGCTGAATAATCACAAAACAATGTCCTCTCGTTTTCCTTCCCCCACCAAACAAACAGTTTTTTAGACTAGCATCATAACAAGACTTAACCAATAATCCTGGAACGTAGAACTAATAACATGATAATGATATGCATCAACAAACAAGCAAACAAACAAATAAAACATGGAGTAAAAAATTAATTAAGTAAAAAAAATTAAAGGCCAACAAGAAAAGATAATTTTTAAGTGTACAGGTACAGAAGTCAGACTGTCCTCCAACAAAAAACAATCCTATAGGTAATTTGTGCAAGCACCTTATTATAACCTATATTTACTTTAAGTTAAGTACCCTCTAGTGGGCGTTAAAATAATCATTATCAATCAAAATGTGTGTTTATTTAAATGCAACATGTGGGCGTTTTCCCACGGTCTAACCCGATCTCACGGCAATTTGCACATATTTTACTAGGGGACTAATTCATACGAATTCGTACTACACCTAACCCCGCCCCTAAACCTACTCTCATAGAAATCATGCAAAATCGTGATTTACAGTGCATTTGGTCTAATGATCACATGATTGCATATTGTTGTATAACGCAATCCTCTACTAACTGAGCTATACGAATCCCAAATTATGATGTAGATAAATGAGTACAAAACATTGATATGAAAGTGTCCTGTTGCCAATAGGGGCGCAATTGTAGTATACATTTTGATTCATATTTCAGGGATTTTGACAAACGACCTTTACGGGCGTATTGGTTGGAGGACGTTGAAAACTATATATAACATTCTTTTAAATAAAGTGAAAAAGGTAATTGACTTTTTTTTTTTTACTTTAAACTGATGCCATGATGTTACATAATTCACTAATATTAATCCATTTTGAAATCCATTTATGTAATTTATGCTTTATATGCTTTTATCATTAATGTGCTTCCACATATAATGATGGGAAATGTACACACACACACACACAAAAATATGTGTCCATCATAATTCTTAAATGGACATGCCCACAACCTAGAATGGCAAGTTTTAAAAAATGTTTTTTTTTTCCTCATGGTAATTTTAACTAAGTGGCATTCATGTGCACTTAACTGTAAACATGGCTAAAACTGATCATCCTAAAACTTGAAACTGGAGCTGCCTGAACTACAAGCTACTTGTAATATACAAGTATTTATTTTTACAAACAGAGTGTGGCAGGGGGGGCGTGGTTTAGCGAAGTCGGCAGCGGGAGAGAGAATCAGGAGACGAACGGTAAATGAGTGGTTTGGGCGGAAACGATCAACACCTGTTTCTTGTTTCATTAATTGGCGTGGAGAGCGTATAAAACGACAGAAGAGACAGAAGCAGTCGAGAAAGAGACGGACTGCTGACTGGAACCGGAAGGAGTTAGCCGGAAGCTTTTGGCGATAGTGTGTGCGCTGGTGTCAGAATAAAAGTCACCATTGGTGTTTGTAAAGATTACTTTTTGTTTTATTATTAAAAACTTGTCAGCAGTCCATCCGACCCCTTGTCCTCTGCCTTTCCTCCTACGAATTTACTACACAGAGCAATACTTATATGGCACTAAAACAACAAGGATGTCAATAAGGGTAACAACATTAAATTTGAATGTACAGTGCTGCTTGAAAATTTGCAAACCCTTCAGACTTTTCTGAAATTCAGAATAACTATTACCCAAAAGATCATCAGATTTTACTGAAAGTCCTGAAAGTTGACGAACAGAATACAATCAAATGAGACAAAAATATATTAGGTAACACTTTAGTATAGGGAACACATATTCACTATTAACTACGACTTTTCCCTCAATGAGCTCCAAATTTGCTGCTTATTAATAGTTAGTAAGGTAGTTGTTAAATTTAGGTATGGGGTCGGATTAAGGGATCTTAAATATGGTCATGCAGAAAAAGGCATTAATATGTGGTTTATAAATACTAATAAACAGACAACAACCTAGTAATATGCATGCTAATAAGTAAATAGTTAATAGTGAATAGGTCCTTAAAATCAAGTGTTACCGTATATTGACTTTTATTTATGGAGAAAAATTATCCAGTGTTACAAAAGTATGTGAATCTCTAGGATTTTAATTTAAAGGGGATATTAGAGTCCATCTGTCCAGAGGTGTTTTTCAATCAATTGGAAGACTATTAGGTGTCAGTTCCTGCCCTGTTTTATTTAAACAACAGGGATCTATCAAAGTCTGCCCATGTTTGTGGAAGTGTAGCATGGCATGTTGTGGCTTGAAAAGGATACAGAACCATTTTTAAAGAGTTTGGACTCCACAAATCCACAGTCAGACAGATTGTGTACAAATGGAGGAAATTCAAGACCATTGTTAACCTCCCCAGGAGTGGTTGATCAACAAAAATCACTCTAAAAGTAAGACAAGTAATATTCTGTGAGATTGCAAAGGACACCAGGGTAACTAAAGGCCTTTCTCACATTGGCTAATGTCAATGTTTATGAGCCCATCATCAGGAGAACACTGAACAACCATGGTGTACATGACACAGTCGCAAAAAGAAAGCCACTCCTCTCCAAAAAGAACATCGCTCCGTGCCTGCAGCTTGATGAAGATCGAGTGGGCAAGCCAGAGGAATACTGGAGAAATGTTTTGTGGATGAGAACAAAATAGAGCTTTTTGGTTTAAATGAGCAGCTTATGTTTGGAGAAAGAAAAACATTGCATTCCAGCATAAAAATCTTTTCCCATCTGTGAAACATGGTGGTGGTAGTATCATGGTTTGGGCCTGGTTTGCTGCATCTGGTCCAGGACGGCTTGCCATCATTGATGGAACAATGCATTCTGAATTATACCAGCAAATTCTGAAGGATTATGTCAGGACATCTATCCAATAACTGAGTCTCAAGAGAAAGTGGGTCATGCAGATCCCAAGCACACAAGTCATTCTAGCCAAAAATAGTTAAAGAAGAACAAAGTCCAGACCTTAATCCTATTGAAACGTTGTTGAAAGACCTGAAGTAAATTCATAGGAGAAAACCCAAAATCATCACAGAGTTGAAATAGTTCTGTACTGAGGAATGGGCTAAAACTCCTACAAGATTTTGTGCAGGACTGATTAGCAGTTACAAGAAATATTTAGCTGTGGTTATTTTTGCAAAAGGGTGTCAGACCAAATATTGAAAGCAAGGATTCACATATTTTTGCCACTGACAAATATCTAACATGGAATAAGTTTTCTTAATAAATAAATCACAAAGTATATATATATATATATATATATATATATATATATATATATATATATATATATATATAAACAAATTGACAAAGTAGCCTATACATACACACACACAAACACACACACACACACACACACACACACACACACATATATATATATATATATATATATATATATATATATATATATATATAATTTTTGTCATTTGATTGATTGGATTTTCTTCTTCAACTTTCAGTACTTGTGTGAAAATCTGATGATCATTTTTTCACATTTATTTTGAAATCTAGAATATTCTGAATGGGGTTCACAGACTTTCAAGCAGTGCTGTATACAGTACATTTGCTCTAAAACAAACAAACAAACAACAAAAACAACAACAACAAAAACATAGTGATGAACAGTAGCATTAAATGAAACAACACTGATGTAATGTAAATTTTCCACAGTGACTGTGCGTGTATCAGTCAAATGAAGTGGTGAATAGTTATTTTGAATTGCTTGATTCACAGGAAATGTCCAAATGGACTGATTCACTAAAATGAATCAGTCAAGCAAATGCTACAATGAGAGGGCCTTCTACAAGAGAATATTTGATTATTGCCTCAGTATGTTTGACTGTATAAAGCTGTTTAAAAAAACAACAACAAAACAGCACTTCCCAACACTAGACTGTTTGCTGTCAGCTCAGCTGTTTTCTGGGTTGACCCCAACACTAAAACGAAACATGACACACACTTTTTGCAAAACAGTAACTTATTAACAGTACTGTAACACTTTACTCTACATAATGGCAACTGCGTGTCAAATAACCAGCTCAACCTTTAGCCTCACTTTATCTTTTGCTGACCAGCCTGAGAGTTATTTTGAATTCCTGTCCTGTGGTCTGTTCTGAAATCCCACACCTCACAGAGAGTACATCACACTCTTATTCTCTTGCTCAGCTCTTTCATACACCAAATAAAGGAGTAGTCCTCCGTCTATAACTTAATGTACCAGATGGGCCTTGATGGATCAAAAAAACAAAGCATAAAGCTTTGTCTGGTTGTCCAGATAAGTGCCTGACCTAATTATCACGCACAGGCCTCCATCTAAGGCCACAGGAGCACTTAAACTTATTCCAGACTGAATTATTAAAATATTTATACAGAAATATGCATTAAGCATAGTATATGATATATAGCCATGCAGCTTAAAGCTGTGCAATGTTTTTGAGAAGGACTGATTTTGCTGTAGTATTTCTCCTAATGCAGGCAAACACATATCCTCTATATCTCTGTAAGTGTGTATGTGTGTGTTTTTTTCTTTAATAATGTCAGTGCTTTTTTTAATCCCTTTTCCCTTCCAAATCCTAAACTACAGACTAATCTGTTGCAAATGACTGTAGAGGTGGGTAGAATTACAAATGGCTTTGCATGTCAAAAGACAAATTAAGGTTGCATATTGTCACGTTTATGAACTTTCTGTTTCCTTATTTGGTCATCTTCCTTTTCTTGTTTTAGTTAATTGATTGATCCCCACCTGTCTCCAGTTCCCTCTTTACCATCTGTGTGTTTAAATACCCGGTCTGTTCAGTTCTCCCCTGTCCGTGATTGTAAATGTGTCAAAGCTGTATGTGAGTGCTAATCTGATATTGTATTGTATGTGAAAGTGTAGTATATTGTCTGTATTCTCCTTTGTCATCAGTAAACTCCTCATTTTGATCCATATCCTCCTCGAGCACTTTTGTCCTTCGTTAGCACTACACCTATTTGTAACAGAATCACGGACCAAAACAGTATAGTTTATTTTAGCGGCGTTTTTCTTTCCTTTTGGTTTTTTGTTTTCCTCCCTCTCCCGGAATGGCCATCCCAGCAGTCCGTCTCCTATGCCTGGAGCAACTGGACCGTTCGCTGGAGGACCATACCAGGGACTTTTTAGATCTGGCGTGCCTTACCCACTTCCCCGACCGCTCTCAGACTTCTTTCTCACCGGCCTGAGCGAGCAGAGTAAGGGAAATGGATCTTCTAAAATGGATCTTCATTTACCATCAGCACCGCCGAAGAGGTTATCTCCAGCCCCACTCCCGACCCAGAGACCAGCCAGCAACCATCAAGCCAAACGGAGCCAGAGCCCACCACAGCTGCAGAGCCCGAGCCAATTCAGGACGTCGAGAGCGCGACTGACCAGGTGTGTGAGCCGGCAACACCGTGCATCGTGGGAGTCTTCGTGGAGATCGAGGGCGTGGAGGAAAGCCCTACCCACACTTCCGCGACTGAGGGTGAGCTGTATTCAGTCTCGGGAAAAGATATGGAGCAACTTATGGATCTTATGGACCGGTCTATGGAGGTAATTCCTGAATCCCCTGTTTTTCCGCTGGTTCCATCCAGCCCTGATCCCCTTGTATACCCTCTCAGTCTCCCACTCCTACCTCATCCAGTCAGTTCCTCTGCTCCATTTCCGCTGGTTCCGTCCAGCCCTGAATTTTCTGTTTCACCGCTGGTTCCGCCCAGCTATGAATTTTCTGTTTCTCCGCTGGTTCCGCCCAGCTATGAATTTTCTGTTCCTCCGCTGGTTCCGCCCAGCCCTGAATTTTCTGTTTCTCCGCTGGTTCCGCCCAGCCCTGAGCTTTCTGTTTCTCCACTGGTTCCGCCCAGCCCTGAGCTTTCTGTTTCTCCGCTGGTTCTGTCCAGCCCTAAATTTCCTGTGTCTCCGCTGGTTCCGCCCAGCTCTGAATTTCCTGTATCTCCGCTGGTTCTGCCCAGCTCTGAATTTCCTGTATCTCCGCTGGTTCCGCCCAGCTCTGAACTTCCTGTGTCTCCTGTGTTCCCTCCCAGCCTCCCTCTCCCACCTCCTCCTAGACCTGCCAGTCCCTCTGCTCCACTTCCGCTGGTTCCGTCCAGCCCTGATCCTCCTGTGTTTCCTCCCATCCTTCCTCTCTCTCCTCCTCCTAGACTTGCCAGTTCCTCGTCATCTCTGCTGGTGCCAGTCAGTCCCGCAGCTCACCCTCAGTCCACACCATCTGGGCGCGATGGTTCGCCGCTGGACTGCCAGTCTCCAGCTCCGCCTTGGCGTGTTAAGGCCCTGTCTCCGCCTCCAGCCTCCGCACCCTCGACTCCTCCTCGGTCCTTCGACCCAGCGGCTCCGCCTTGGCTCTTAGCTCCCTCGTCTCCACCGTGGCCTGGCATCCCACCTGCTCCACCGGGCTCCCTCATCTCTCCGGCTCCACCTTGGTCAGTCGTCGACCATCCGCCGCCTCGGGACACCATTCCTCTGGTTTCACCTCATCACTCCATCCCTCTGGCTCTGTCAGGCTCCTCCTTCCCTCCACAGCTGTCTTCCAGGACCCCGCCTCCACCTTGGTCGCCTGAACCTTCTGCTCCACCTATGCCCTCCGATCCTCGATGTCACCCTGGCTCTGCGGCTGTGCTGCTCCATCTTGGGCTCCTCACCCACCGGTGCAGTCTTCTCCTGTCGGCCCCCTGGTGTCGTCGGCCTTTTCTCCACCGTGGTTCCTCCCGCCGTCGACTCCACCGTGGATCTCCGTCCTGGCTGGTCTTTGGAGGACCATCTGGCTCCGGGCTCCTCCCTCCATCCACTCCGCCCTGGTCCCTAACTCCATGCTCCCTCTTCACCTGCTCCTTGCCTGCTCCTCGCCCGCCTCCAGAACCCCCACCCTCCCTCCGCTGGTATTCCTCTTGCATTGCGTGGACGCATCGTTCCGGGAGGGGGCGAACTGTCATGTTTATGAACTTTCTGTTTCCTTATTTGGTCATCTTCCTTTTCTTGTTTTAGTTAATTGATTGATCCCCACCTGTCTCCAGTTCCCTCTTTACCATCTGTGTGTTTAAATACTCTGTCTGTTCAGTTCTCCCCTGTCCGTGATTGTAAATGTGTCAAAGCTGTATGTGAGTGTTAATCTGATATTGTATGTGAAAGTGTAGTATATTGTCTGTATTCTCCTTTTGTCTTCAGTAAATTCCTCATTTTGATCCATATCCTCCTCGAGCACTTTTGTCCTTCGTTAGCACTACACCTATTTGTAACACATATATACTTTTGCAAATAAATTTAAATGATAAACAGCAGAGAAAAACACTGCACCCAGAAACAGGATGCATATTCAAAGATTTTATCTGTGATAACACATTTTAAACAATAGTTCTATGCAGTGTTGTAACATCCAGTTATCATTTTGAAACTAAAATGCATTTTTTTTTATAAATACAAATAAAATCATAATTTGACAGTCCAATCTTCCAAAGAAACCATTCAAAACTGCAAATGATATTACTTACGGGTAATTTTTCAGACTGTAAACAGACTAGGGTCAAATTAAGCACAGCTCAAACAACATGACAACACAAGTGAGTCTCTATTCTGTAAACACCCAAAAATGAAAGATCTGTCATCATTTATTCACTCTCATGTTCCAAACCTATATGAATTTCTTTATTCTGTCAAACACAAAATAAGATATTATTTTTGGTAACCAAACTGTTGCTGGTAGCCATTGATTTCCATAGCATTTTTATGGAAGTCAGTGATTGTTCATGAGCCAACTGACCATGCACCATTGGGATGAACGGGAATACTAACAGAGAGGTTTCTCTTGGTATTATACTGTAGACCTCCTCGATTTCAAACACACCCTCCAAAATGGTCAACAATGAGGTTTAAATCCTAACCTTACCAATTACAGTTACGGCTACACAAATGAGCTAAGATTGGTGCCAAAGGGCACCAAATGGCCATCTACTGCAGCAACAACCATAATTTCATTAAGGCCACTTTATCGTCCCCTCTATCTGTTCTCCCTCTAACCCGAAACAACACAGAGCTCAGGGCAAGGGGAAATGTCAAAGCTTTTATTCACCAGCTTATAGTGTGTGTTTGTGTGTGTGTGTCTGTCCACCCTTCTTGCCCAGCAAAGAGTCCTATGGCACATCAGTCTCCTAAAGAGACAGTGGCTTTCTTCAATGAAAATGCCCTGTAATTTGTAAGGTCATGAGCGAGGGAGAGAAAGACACAAAGCTGAGAAAGAATGAACAGAAGAAGAGCGTGATTAGAGGGAAGGAGTTTGACGTCATAGTACAAGACTGAAAGCTCATGAGCCCACATTGGAAAGAGTGAGAAAAGAGAGCAAGAGAAATATGAGGTGGGAGGCTGATAGCGTAGAGGGAAAACACAGTTAAAAAGACGGAGAACACACATACGCATACACTCCTCCTTATTCCCTATGGCCCAGTGTAAATCTAACAGAGGTTTTTACAGCCCCCAATCCTGTGGGTGATGTCGGCTCTTAAAAAGACTGATGATTTTTTGTAATATTCTTCTTAGAGCAGGACAGGGCTATTATGACCAGCATTTCACACATAATCAATGCAGACAGGAGGATGTATAGTGCTAAGTTTAGCCAATAAACACACCAGTTTCTCTCTTTCTGTTGCTGTCCATCACACGGACTTTTGCCCCTTCTTTAAAGGCCTGAGTGAAAATGTCTTTCCACAAATTTCCAGTGATAAAAAACTCTGAAACACATGAATTGTAAACTTGGGACCTGAACACCAGGCCCAAATGGATTCTGCAGACATTGTTTGATGAAAGGTTTTGCAGAAATGGATTTAAACATGGTAAATGAATCTGAGAGCACAATATTTTTATTAAAGCTGAAAAAACAATCAAATTTGTCAAAATATTACACACAAGTCAAGGCTCAACAATGATTACTTTTCTTTGATTTTGTATATGCACACTTTTACTCCACCTTTTACTCCAAAAAAAAAAAAGAAAAAAAAGATGTTTATAATGTTTTATATCATTGTTGCAAATTCCATTGGTTTGTGACAAAAGAGAATGTAGAAGTTTTTGAAGCAAACTAATCAGTAATTAGGGGTGGAACGATACATGTGTTCGTACCGAACCGTCACGGTATGGAAATCTCAGTTCGATTACAACGCGTAGAGGCAATTCACCCCCAATCCAAGGGGGCGCCCACAGCAATGCAATGCTAGTTTGACAACCGGCCGCCAGTAGAAGAACAGCAAAAACCGTGAGTTGCGCACTTGAAAGCAAAGCCCACTAGAGAGTGATCATGTGCTGATCCTGAATACGTCTCTCATGGACTAAATAGGAGTAGGATTATACTACAATCCCGATTACAAAAAAGTTGGGACACTGTACAAATTGTGAATAAAAACAGAATGCAATGATATGGTTTCAAATTTCAATATTTTATTCAAAATACAACAAGGATGACATATCAAATGTTTAAACTGAGAAAATGTATAATTTTAAGGGAAAAATAAGTTGATTAAAAATTTCATGGCATCAACACATCTCAAAAAATTTGGGACAAGGCCATGTTTACCACTGTGTGGCATATGTTGTTCTAGAACTTGGATATACCTTTCAGCATTGATGGTGCCTTTCCAGATGTGTAAGCTGCCCATGCCACACGCACTCATGCAACCCCATACCATCAGAGATGCAGGCTTCTGAACTGAGCGCTGATAACAACGTGGGTTGTCCTTGTCCTCTTTAGTCCGGATGACATAGCTTCCCAGTTTTCCAAAAATAACAAATTTTTATTCGTATAACAACAGATCAGTTTTCGACTTTGCCATAGTCCATTTTAAAAGAGCCTTGCCCAGAGAAAACGTCTGCACTTCTGGATCATGTTTAGATATGGCTTCTTTTTTGACCTATAGAGTTTTAGCAGGCAACGGTGAATCACTTCAGCTCTTTCCTTATACCATCAGAACCAACTTTAAACACTTATTGTCTTATTAATAATGCATCACTGTATAAATGTCTGCTTTTATTTGTGTACACTCACAATGAAAACAATTAGCATGTATCTTTCTGCCATTTGAGTTTCCTTTCTGTGAACAAATTAAGCATCACAAAAATGAACTGAAACTCTGCATAGGCTATATGTTTTTCCCCCTTGTTTATCTGTAAACTAAATCAAATATATTATATATCAAATATAGGTACTGCAGGTTATATATATTGTAACGGATATGCAGTTCATCGATTCATTGGTTCTGAACTAATGAATCATGGTTCGTTGAATCTAAAACAATGCAAACCCAAAGCTTGTAGATTTTGAATTCAGGCATATAAACCCAACTCTCTCTAAACTAAATGCTTGGCCTGGCGCCAGCCTGGCTGGATTTAAATTATTTACGACACTCTGGACAAGAAATTCCACAGTCACGTGAGCAGCCTCAAAGGAGAAACGAAACACCCACATTCCTAAACACACACACAAACTTTTCTTTACGCTCTTTATGTAAGTCCTTAATAAGATGTTTTTTTTTCCTGATAGGTTTGTGTGTTGCATAGAATGGTTAATCCTGTTATGCGAGGATTATAAATTGCTGACTTGTAAATTGGAAATGCTTCTCCTAATTTAATGTTTCTGTAACCCTACTCCTGACCAGCTCATAAAACTTTATGATCCCACTGGGAAAACAGGACAGTTAAGCTAACTCTTAGGAAAGAGAATAGTACCCTTTTGTACCCTTTATGTATTCTAAATGTATTGAGTATTGCCTTTTTGTGCAGTAGATGTTTCCCCATATAAATTGGATTATCTGCAGTTTTATCGTGTGTTAATCAAACTTTAAATGTGTGTAATTCTGCAAATGAATGTAACGTCGTGTTTCTATCAGTTATATATGTCATTTATGGTATCTTTATAATCGTAAAAATCTGACTGTGTCGAATCTCGACGACAAATTACAAAAGATGCATCGTTTCAGAAATACAATCTTTCTTAAGAAAAATGTTCAATTCTGTCAGCTATAACTCACGCGAGGGGGTGGTTCCCCAGAGACAAAGGAATGTTTTTCCCGCTTCAGATCGCGGACATTCATTGGTTGTTTACGCAAACAGAGGTGTGAACCAGTCAAGCCATAAGAACTGACCCAGGAAGTTCCTCCCTGCCTTTTTCTTTTCTTCCGCTCTTCTTCGTGCTCTTGGTCCGTTCTTCTATCGCCGTTGATCTCAGCACGGCGGCTGAGAGAACAGCCTGTTCTCATGGCTCCCTCGGGAGCTTTCATCTCCGTTGTTTTCATTTCTTTTACTTACTAAGTTCCTCTCTACATTCGTTGGAACTTTCAAATATTGCGCGAGTCTGCAGCAGCCCGGAAGACACGAGAGAACATGCCCAATCACAAAGAGACCACATGCAAGTATCATTCTCTATGGAGATTTAAATGCTGCTTAAAGTTTGTCTATTACCTTTTCAAGGTGATTTGATTCGTTGCTGTCTTTCAAGGGTTACTGTCTGTGAGTTTGCATAACTGAGCGTAATTCTGTGATCGCGCCTAATTTTCTCACCTCTCTCTCTCATCCTCTCTCACTCATTCTCTCTCTCTCTTCCTCATTTGGATTCCGTTATGTCTTGTACAAAGTTTACTGTCTGTATTGCCGTACGTGTATTTACATTGTGTGATTTGTAGTTTCATGTATTATTAGTTCAATTATTAAAAACCAATATATATTCATGATTGCCTCTGTCTGAAACGCTCAAATCATGAGTCAATGAAATATCTGATCTTTAGCTACAAGCTCTTTACTTTTTAGTAACCAAAATTTCATAATGATAGGATAATGTTTTCATGGCCAGAGAATATTTTTCCTTGAGTTATAAGAAGTGATAACTTCATTGAAAGTTGATAAGTTAATCTTACGGCCGTTTGCTGGACAAACCACTGTTTGATTTGCGGTAATTTACAGTAAGAGATATCACTATCATTGATATGAAGAATGGAATATTGACATATTAATGAGTAAATTACAGTGCCTTGTAATGAGTTATTGATATATAGCTACAATTGACCTATTTTTCATCTTCAATAATTTTAATGTAAATGTCATATGAGATATATATATATATATATATATATATATGAATCATATTCCTGATTAATTATTAAAATTCCCTATATATCATTTGAGTTAATTATAATGTAAAACCCAGTGCGGCTACAATATTAAACATAATAAAATAATATTTAGTATTTTTATATCTAGGTGGAAAAAACTGTAATTTGTACTACTGTCTGTTCAAAACAAATGAAAAGAAACCGAGCATAGTAGATTTGTTTTGTTTTTTTCTGTTGTACTGAAATCGTATCGAACCGTGATGCCCAAATCGAAGTACGTACCGAACCATGACATCTGTGTACCGTTCCACTCCTTCAGTAATGTTTGCATATTGTCACTGTTTTCCAGTAAATTGTTGTATGATTGTTTTACACGCTTTTGTTTATTACCATGTTCAGCACTAATGTGCATAGTTTAAAATATTTTATATTACGATGAAAATTAATGAATAATAGCTGTCCAATTTCCATCTTACTGCTGTTTGGAAAAAAAAATTAATATTTTTTTTATTTCATACAATTAAATAATAAAACACTGTAAAAAAAAATCGGTTACGCTTTATTTCAAGGTGTCCTTGTTACAGTGTAATTCAAGTACTGAGTAATATTAATTAACTAGATGGACTTACTATATGGTTAGGGTTTTGCTTAGGGTTACTTGCATGTAATTATGCATAATTAATTGTTTTTATAATAGTAAGTACATGAAACATATGTAACAAGGACACCTTCAAATGAAGTGTTACCAAAAATCCTTATCGTTAAACCTATCAGGAGATTTATAAAACTTTATAAATGATGTGCTTTCCAATCCTGTGGCCTTGCCTTTGACCTAAAACAGTACAGCATATAGAAAGGACTTATCCTGTTTATTTCTGTGTGCTATAGAAATATGCAGCTTTGATCACCAGGCTGTAAGTTTTACCTTCAGCTGGTCTGGTTCTGAGAGGAGAGGTTTTACCTTCATCTTGTTAGCTTCCAGGAAGTTAGTTGTTTGGCCGTGGTTTGAGAAGGATTCATCTGGTTAGGATTACAGCGTATAGCCGAGGGGAAATAAACTTAGATCCAGTTTGATGTTAGTGTGAATATGGCATGCAGCTTGAGCTGAAGAAGACAGGATGAGAAACATGACCAACATAAAGAGGGACACTCAACACATCTGCAAATCAGCAGTCCCATCTCATAATTTATAGATTACAAACACACACTCTACACCTGCCAACCTACAAAAAGATCAAGGGCTTCTTCATTGTTCAGAGAGGAAGACCAAGACTGAAGGGCAGAGGTTAAAGACAGATGGTGCATGAGTTCCTCTCCAATCTATGCACACTCTAGTCACACCTGTTATTCACATACACTCACACCCAAACACACAAAGAAAAATGTCACAGATATCAAAGACTTCAGTCATCAGGCAACAGGTGCAAGGTCTTGACCCCTGATAGACACACGGACACACACACACACACACACGTTTGTTTTTGTGAAAAGTGGGGACATCCCATAGGCGTAATGGTTTTTATACGGTAGAAACTGTATATTCTATATTGTATATCTGTATATTGTATACTATATCGCCCTTCACCAACTCTACCCCTAACCCTAACAGGAAACTTTGTGCATTTTTACTTTCTCAAAAAAACTCATTCTGTATGATTTATAAGCATTTTGAAAAATGGGGACATGGGTTATGTCCTCATAAGTCACCCTCTCCTTGTAAAACCTGTGTCATACCCATGTCATTATACAGAGTTGTGTCCTGATATGTCACAAAAACAAGAGCACACACACACACACACCAATACTTGATGTCATTAAACAATTTGCAATTTGCAGTTATGTAAATATGCATAAACAATAAGGTAAAATAAACTATATGCTAAACTGTAAATGTATATACAAATAAAAGGAAGCAACTCCCTTAGCTTTGATTATATTCTAAATACATCACAGCTTGAGTGCCTAATTGCTTTTATAATATGATTACTGCACAGTTTTGGACTTAAATGTTTTTATTTTCATTAAAACATTAATTAAAGCAAATTCATTAAGTGACATCCTCCTGCTGAAGTAGACTGTCTTAACTATTTTGTATAATGAATAGAACAAACTCAAATACTAATGATACTCTGTGGATGACGCCAGTTTTACATCATGTGGCATTATTCAAGTGTCATCACCCCACTAATGTTCACCGGCCAGATGTCATTCTGATTACTGACCGGACAGTCAAGGGATTAATTTCATGTCAGTCAGGCAGCTATTCGAACCAATTTTTTAGGTAGTTTCTGGAAGATTTTTTTCTTATTAATTTTCACCAAAGGAATTTCAAAAACTTTTATAATATAAATATAAAATAAATTGACTTAAACATCAGCTCTGAGATCAATCATGCATTTGAACCAAAGAAAAAAAAAAAAGTATTTAAAAAAAAATAATACATGAAATACTCATACCATAAATTGTAATAAAATCAGTAAACATCACTGATAAATAATATAGTACTTCAAGATCAATCTAGTTAATGTGAGCTAATATTACAAACCTAGAATGCAAAAAAACAAAGCTAGCACAACAGTTTAAAAAAAAGATTGTACTAAACTACCTCAAGATCTAGGTTGCTTAGCACATCACAGCAATACACCACTGCATAACATTGAAGGTCATTGTAAGTCTGTCTTACACTAAAATCAATTTTAAAAGGGACATGTGAAACTCTGCCACTGCAGTCTGTTCAGTTGCGAGTGATGTCCAACAAAAGAGTTCCTGGGCTAAAGCATGTCACGATTGGCAAGCATTAAATTCAAATAGACTACACAAAAAGCACGGTTTCTGCATTTTACATGTGAAACTGTGGCAGCTAAACCATTATGTCCCATAAAAACGATCTCCTGCTCTCCATCTACCCCCAAAACTGGCTGGACTGTAAATGTTTACAGCTCTCTGGAATGCCATGTCTGGACATGAATTTTAAATAACTTATTAGGGAACGCTTAATGAAACCTGAGAGATGTGTTTAGTCTATGAGAGCTGCGCTAACGCCTTTCAGTGAGCCAGCAGGTGCGTCTTCTCATCACAACACAAAGACAGAATAGTCATTCAAATCAAGATATTCAAAATGCTGCACCAGAATTTCCATTTTGTTCTTACATTCTGCCAAGGTAAAAAAATTAAAGCATGTTTTGAGCTCTTGAGCTCAAGATCGTAAATCAGGAATATAATTAACTACAATGCTCATGAGGCCGTGGGGTCATTATATTGGAGTGCATCTGAGGTCTGCCCTGCTTTATTCATTCAATTTACAGCAATAAAGTACAGGGAGGGGTCTTTAATCAGCTAACTGCTTGATGAAGTATGTGTGTGTGTGTGTGTGTCAGGGGGTGTCTCAAGGGATATTACAAATGCTCAAGCTTTCTTATTTCACCTTTACTATATATATATATATATATATATATATATATATATATATATATATTAGTGTCCATAGCTCCATTATTCAGATCACCACCGTATTCTCTGTGGATATCATACACATGTAAAAATCATGATCACCAATGTCAACGTTCAAAAAAGTAAGTCACACTCATAAATCTTGTGTATTTATACTTATAAAGACTGTGTGTGTACTTTTTTCTAAACCATATTTGTACTGTGTGTTAGATCTGACAAAACCTCCCATAACCTCCTTTTAGGGAAAATCTAATTTGTAAAACATATATTCATATATATTATTATTTTTTATGCAGAAAGTTGTATTTTAGGGTTGAATTAAAGTATTTCTAACCAGCTCTATATGCAAAATAATAAGGCATTTGAAAACAAGCAGTTTATGTCAGGTTCAAGAATATCTGATGATGGTTTAAACCACATTTGTTATATCCATATTGGCAAATGGGGAACATATCTAAAACTACTTGTATACACATAAGCCTTGTTTTTTTTTTCTGGTCTGCTTTATCAATATGTTAAACCATCTGAAAATGAGAGCCATAAATCACAGCTCTCATTTCTCCCCCCTCCACAAACTCCGGGAAGCCTCTGCCGAGCAGCGTGTGCTGCCACTTTTCCAACTGCTAACAGCATTAGCGGTGGAAAAAAACAAACGCTGGATACGAACGTAACTACATTAAAGAAAACTCAATCCACCTCCTAAAGGCACTCAAAGGCACTCGCTGTTACATACTCGGTGGTTATCAAGTATGTGCGAGCAGTGGGGAGGAGTGGGAAGTGTGTGAGATGGGTTTACATGGTGACTAGCTGGGCAATCTTAGCATTTGACATGAGTGATGAGGAGAAGGAGGGAGTCCAGGTCGCTCTTCATAATGAGGGTGAAATTTATGGCAACACTTAAAGGGATGGGATCAATAGGCCCTCCATACTTCGGCAGAAACACGAGCAATGTGGAGGAAAGGAGCAGAGGAAAGGAAGAGGGAGAAAAGAGATGTCTGCACATCAGGGTCAATACAAGTCAGGGCAGATCAGGTTGCAGGACTGTCTGAATGCCCCGTTGCCTCCGAGAGAGAAAAGAAGAGGGGTACAAGAGAAGCAGCATCAGGTCAATAACTGCAGCTTGCTATTATATCACGGCTTAGATCCATTACTGAGACTAAATGTATACGTTTTGTGCCTCTGCCAGATGTCTTTGTTACATGTGCGGCAGATCCAGTAGCTGCGATGCCAACTCTCTGCTCTGTGAGAGCCATTCTCTGTCCTTCAGCCTGAGGAGGACATCAGGAAATGATACACAACTGTAATGTTTCACAGGAACAAAGTCTGGGCCTCTGAAGGGAAAGATGACACCAAATGTGTAGGATCATTAAAGAGAGAGTTCACCCAGAAATGAAAATTATGTCATTATTTATTCACTGTCACATCACTACGAATGTTGTCATGTAGTATGGCTTGTGTGCTTCTGTAAAACACAAAAGGTGAGCGATTAAAGAATCTCCTGGCCACTTTTCTTCAATATAATAAAAGTGTATGAGAACTTGGGCCATCAAGCACCAAAAATGACCACAAAGCACCTTAGAAATACAACTGTAAGGCCTCAGAACACTTGGAATAATAGGCTAGTGCACAAGTCTTAAGAGTTACTTTAATGATAATTTTATAGTGATTCTCCATATTTACTTTGAATGCTCCCGACTCGTTTCAATGCGAATGCATTGACAAGAAATGCCCAATTCAAAATTTCCTTTTTGCATTCCTTGGAAGGAAGAAATTCATAAGGGTTTGGAAAAACACAAGGTTGATAACTTGAATTTGAGTTTTTAGATCAACTATCCCTTTAAGAATAAATGTGATTTTCCTTCTCATTTAACAAACATGGTTTTTCTCTTTTTTCACCCTTTAGCTAGTTTTATCACAATAAGTTACATAGTTCAAAGACTTCAGGTTACACGGTTCCAGGGGCATTTTGCAAAGGATCCTAGAAAACATTTGCATTGGAAATTAATCAAGAATATAAGAAACAAAAAGAAAAAGAGAGAGAAATATTATGATATATGCAATGAAATATTCTGTGAAAAAGTTTTCTAAAGTAACACTGTGAAATAATAAAATGCTATCCCTGCATCTATTACTATATTCATGGTGAGAACCAGTTAATCCATACACAAGTTGGGGAGAGACAATTCAGAATCTTCAGTTCATCAAATCTGCATGTCTTTGGGCCGAGGGAGGAAACTGGAGTACCCAGAGTAAACCACAGGGAGAACATGCAAACTCCACACAGAGAAGCCTCCCATCCTGAAATATGCTATTAAATACTTTAAAAAGAAATAAATAAATAGGTAAAATATATATATATTTTTTTTACTTTTAGCTGAAACCCTGTTCATTGGTGATTCATGTTTTTGAGAAAGCACGTCAAGGAACACAAAGTTAATAACTATGGCTCCTGGCAATATATTGAGGTCTTATGAAGTAAAACATTCAGTCTATGCAAGAAACTACAACAACATCCTTGATATTCTCAAAAACGGCCAGCCGCTGACTTGCATTATATAAATCACTAAGAAAAAATTCCCCCCATCTTAAACAGCCTGGATGTGAATAAATTAAAAGCAAATTTTCATTTTTGGATGAACTAACCCTTTAATCCTGGGAAAACAAACTGATCATATAAATGGAAAATTAATGCCCCCCCCCCCAATAAAAATCCAAATCTGATTCCAAAAATTTGACTCCAAATCTCAAATGTCACCCACACACCACTGCTTTATACATATTACAAATAAATCCAACCTTAGCGATGACCAGTTATTCACCATACACAGATAAGAGTTCAGATCACCCTGAGCAGTACAGTATGCTCTTAGAATGGACAAAGAGATGTAGTTTATATTGACCCAGACAAACCATAATTTAGAATCATTTAAAAGAATGATCTGAAGCCATCCGGGCCTGAAGGGAAAGAGATGCATAGAAAGAGACAGATAGAGAGAAACAAAGCAGGAGAGCGAGAGGACGAGAGACATTAATGGAACAAATCTAATTTTTCTCCACGAAAGGGAGTGTCCCTCAGGCGAAAATGCCAATCACATGAGCCTTTCACTTTTTCATTTGATTGAATGCTGCCTCCATTTGATATTTAAACTAAAAGGCCCCTATATAGTTGCCCCTATCAAGCCCTGCACTGTCCACTAATGCAGTCTAAAGAGAGCGAAGTCTCCGCAAAATGAAAAGTTGAATGACATTTCGCCTCCGGCGTGCATGACTCAGTCATGACAGAGATATCTGGGGTTTGACAGCTTGTAGTCACTCTAATAATAGTCCATCTCCACCCCTCCATTTTACTCATCAGGACTGCAGTGGCCTTCAAGAGCGAATCAGACTCTGGCAGCAGAATAGCCCTCGTTGTAATAAATTGTTTGAGCTTCTCTGATTAAACATGTATAGTGTGTTGGCTGTGACTCTCATCTGAAGTATACAGAAGAGCTGTTGTACTGTTGTGCTCAAAGGGGTCACGTTATGAGGAATCGAGCTGTTCTTCATCTTTTGAGATAAGGGAGTTAATTGTACTATGAAAACACAATGTAACTTCTAGAACACAAAACATCCTCCCATTTACTGAACACTGAATTAATAACCATTATGTGTACGATGTGCAACTTGAGTTAAATAAAATGTCAGTCTGTCAAACCTTGCACCGCTCCTGGCTGTCCAGCACCCGCTGTTCCTTCTGAAGGATCCCTACATTTGAAATGAGCAGATGAATAAATTGTTTTAAATGAACATTTCAGCAAGAATGATGTTTAAGAAGATGTTTAAACCTTTAAAACCCTAAAAAGAAATCTGAATCTGAAAAAAAAAACCCACTCACATAATTATTGTTTTTACTTCTGGAATCTTTTTCATTTGTGTCTATTTTTTTTTTTTTTACTATTTTACTACTACTACTACTACTACTACTACTACTACTACTACTACTACTACTAAAAATAATAATAACGGCATGAAATAATGTGACACAATGGCCAAAGATGTTCTGTGTATTTTTATGTTTTTACACCTTTTTTAATATTTCAAACCTAGGCTGCTTCAGGAGATTATTCATACAAGTATTGCACTTTTCACATGCCAAACAAGAAAAAAAAAAGAGAAAAGGAATAAAAGTTTGAATGCAGATGTTAAACTACAAAGAGACCCAACCTTCACACTACAGGTCACTGCTATTCATTTCCTTTGAGTAAAAGCAATAAAACCTCTAATTTAATCCCATTTCCATTGCTCTGTTAACATAGCACTAAGTCTGTGCACATGTAATGTCAACCACACGCCAACCGCGTGAAATATACTGATCTCTTGATGATATAAAGTCCCAGCAGGGAATGTGGTGTTGGATACGAGCTCAAATCTCTAAAAACTCCCCCATATGCAACACCTCTGTCTGTTGTAATTACAGGAAACCATTTGAGAAGATCAAGGTGAATAAACTCATTATGGTGGGAAAACTGCGCTCCAGATCACCCACAGTACCATGATGTTGACTTTATTCAAATATCACCAGCATTTTGAATGGAAACTATTTGGCATCAACCACAAATGAATATGTATTCAAGGAGGCACTTGGTGGAGTGTTTTCCCAGGCAGTTTCATGACAACTTGCAGCTCAACTCAAACTCAAAGGATGGCCAGACAGTGTTTATTTCCTGTTCGTTGGTGAGTAAGAAGACACCAATTCAGCTGGATCCAATTGTAAAGGAAAAATGTAAGCACAAATTAAACCCTGTTCTATGGATTAGCATTAATTTACATTATTTCCCCAGAGAGAGTTGTCATTAATAGGTATTGTCTGCTAAACTATGCAGTCTGAGAACTATTTGAGTTTAGAGAAATACTAGGACTAAGTTTGGGAGACTTAGTCAGTATACTGTGACATTTTTTAGTTACACTGAACTGCCCTCAGACTGACTGAAAGGTCAGTGTAACTTTGGCCCTCCGGATGGATGTAAAGCTCCTTCCTCAAGGACACAATAGCAATAGTTTTGGCATAATTGTACTGGCTGACATGCATGAATCCAGAACTAATAACTGAAGTGACAACCCTCAAGAATGTGCCCCCGTTTGTTAACAGAGAGGAGACCCTTCAACCAACCAGGGACACATGATACACACACTATTCTGCCGGTATGTGTGCCTCCTCAAAATATATCAAATATAAGCTCTTCACTTTTCTCCTTTGGCCCATCTTTCAAAATTGCTCTCGCTCCTTCTATCTGCAGTGGTGTCCTTTTCCAGTCTGACTGACTGATGGACTATGGGGACGGTAGTGGGTCAAGGAGACAAAGAACATAAGCACAAATCAGATTTGTTGTTGATCAATAGTAACTGGATTTCTTTTCATTGCATTTTGGTCATAAGGGTGAATAGTTAAAGACACGCTAGCAACACCTTCTGGAATATAATTGCCTGAGAGCAAATGAGAAAGGGGAAGAAATGTGTCATATTGCGTCATATTAGGCATTCTATATGTTAATAATATGTATATTTTATTAATAGCTGATCTATGTATATGTTCATGAACGCGCACATTAGGGCTGTCACTTTTAGTTCGAAAATCGATTGCACAATCGATCGGACCAACCAAAAAAAGTTTCGCAAATGAAAAAAGGGAATCGATTTTAACCAAATATGTACACTATTAATTTTAAAAGAATTTAACAATTAAAAAATATAGATGTAACAAAACTCACAAACAAGCAGAAAAAGAAAATAAAGAATTCTGAAAGTGCAGTATGCCTTGCGAAAGCTAGACAGAAAATACCAGCAATTTTACGCGCCTATAAGACCCAGTGATGTCGAAAGCAATCTCTTATGCTGCATTCACACAAAACGCGAATAGAGCGTCTGGCGCGAATGATTTCAATGTTAAGTCAATGTAAAGACGTGTTTACGCGTGTCTGGAGGTCTCGTGGCGCGGTAGAGGCGAATTCGCCTCATTCGCGCATCTAGTTACAGGAGATTCTGAGTTATGAAAAGGACCATTGCAAGCTGACAGCGACCGGCTTTTGTGGTGGAAAATTGGCAGTAATACACCCACCTTGCGCAGCTGTACCTGAGTGTCCCTGGGACATCAGTGCGGTCGAAGCGCGTCCTCTCAATAGCTGGACATATAGTGAATAAAAAACGCTCTGCTCTGGACCCTGAAAATGTTGATCGACTTGTTTTCCTGTCCAATAAATTTGTAATGGCCCTAGCCTTTTTGCGCATTTCATTATGCCTGCCTATTGCCGCCTAGCCTAAGTGTCGGTTACGTTCAATTAAAAAAAACACACATGGCCTGTTCTCAAGTCCATTTAAAGTTTCATTTTTTGAACAGTTGTTTGAAATGGATTGAATTATTATTTAAAATAATCTTGGAGATTTTTGAATTGCCTAAATCATAAATGCAGCCGGGTTGAAGCCTGCAGTGATGTTTTTCTTTTGTTATGGCAGCCGTCCCCTCTGCATATATATTTTTTCGAGTATGTTGCACTCCTGTTGCTGTTTGTTATTCTGCACAAAACTTCATGCCAATAAATAAGATTATTGTTGACAATATTGCTGACTTGTGCGTTTCCAGCACTATCTTTACGTTCGTCCGTAATTTGACATTGAAAAAGGAAACATCTTTTTTTAGACATGGAAAATCGATTTTAAAATCGATATAATGAACACTTATGTCTTAAAAATCGAAAATAGTTTTTTCACAAAAGTGACAGCCCTAGCTACACACACACACACACACACACACACACACACACACACACGCACGACACAACATCCGTAAAAGCATAATGCTTCAAAAGATTTATATTTCAAATAAATGCTGTTTTCAAATAAACTTTCTATTTATCAAAAAGTTTGATTTACACTGAAGACTGGAGAATTGATGATGAAATTTCAGCTTTGTCACCACAGGAATAAATGACAGTGTAAAATATTTTAAAATAGAAAAAATATTAACATTTAACAAAAATTCACAATACTGTTTTACTGTCCAATAGATGCAGCCTTGGTGAGCATAAGAGACTTCTTTAAAGGTGCCATAGAATACAAAAATCACTTTAATTAGGTGTTTGAACACAGTTGTGTGTCATACCAACGTTCGTGCGCAACGAAAGTTTGGTTCATACCCTAAAAGTGTCAATTTCAACAAACTATAAAAAATTATCTGTGGGGTATTTTGAGATAAAACTTTGCATACATACTCTGGGGACATCAGAGAACAATTTAAAATATTGTATCAATATTTTTTAAAGGTGCATACTATGGCAATACTCAGTGTTGTGCAAGATACTTCCAAACTGTAATACATTATAGATTACTTGTAACTGTCATTTAAAAGTAATTCCTTACATTACAATATTACTGTCTCAGAATTGTAATTAGTTAAATGAATCCTGTATTACTTTTCAATTACTTTCACCAAGATAACTACAGAAGTAGAACTTAGAAATATTTTACACGGTACATGTTCAGTAACGCTTGCATTACAACACACCAAAATTTAATTGTTCAAAGAAAAGACAAAACTGCAAGACCGCAAGACATTAACGAATCAAAGATGCAGCAAATAAGTTATTTCCTGTTCGTGTCAGTCAGTAGCTGCATGTGGTGTCCATGTTTGAAAATAAAAATTAAACGACAAACCTCTGATATATTTGTTTAGCGATTTTTCTCCCTCTCGCTGGTGGAACTTTGTATGGTGTGACATAGTCTAGTGAAGGCGTGTTTAGGGCGGGTTTTACAGGAGTGCTGCGAGGATACTGGCATGACGTGGCATGATTTTAGCCTCTGTGTTTGAGGTCCGAGGCTATTAGCTCCGCCCGGCTCGCTGTTGGCCCCGGCTTAAAAGAGCTTAAAGTGTGTGAAATACACTGTTCTCAGTGCCACTGCGCTCAACAATGAAGCCCAAACGACGTAACAGGCAACAAGCTGTCTGTCCCCTGATATCTTCCCCTTGCTGGGGTGAGTTGAACTTGAAAGATGATGATTTTTTATTGACGATAGTCAGAAATATTGTAAAAAAAAACATTAATTGGCAATATTAAGATATTTGGCATTTCCAATTAATGTAGGCATGTTACATTCTTATTTTTATTAGGTTTATTATTATTATTATTATTATGAAGTTACTTTTATTAAGCCTATTAAATTAATTTGCCCAGCAATATTTACCAAACAACTGACAACTAACTAACAAAAGATTAGGCTATATATTTACTCCTCAATTAAAATGTTTTAAAAAAGTTTTTTTAATAAAGGTCTATTAATACAGGTCTTTTATACAGTGATTTAAAGGCCTACAATTAAATTTATTAACACTACAGACACCAATAAAATTCAATGAAATAAAAAGCGTTTATTTCAAGCACCGACTTTCAGAAATAACCTGTTTAACACAAAATATGTTTTTTTTTCTCATTTTACTCACTACACAGTAAAAAACGTTGGGTTGTTTTATTAACCTAACCGTTGGGTTACACATATTGGGTCAATGTTTTGCGTTATCTTAAAATTAGTTGGGTAATTATTTTTCACCGTTGGGTTAAATATGTTTCCTGCTTCACTCCAGTTTAAATTTTAATGGTCCAGTCAGCGACTCAGCATGGACATCAACAGCAGCCTGCATGATTACGGGGTAAGTAACTGTTAATATAATTGTATGATGTATATAACTCTGATAACATTAAGTAATGTGTACTGATACGTTAATTGTAATTTTTTATACGTTAAAAAAGTTTTAATTCCCTTAAGTCCGTTTATTCCCCCCAGAGAATCAGATCGATTGTAACGTTAAATGAATGCTGTTCCTGTTTGTTCACTAGCATTAATACATTAAAAGATTAGCTGCAAAACTGTTTAGATAAGTATTACTTAACGTTAATAAAAATGTCTGGTGAAACGTGAAAGTTTGACAAAATCATTAGAATTAAGCTAGAAAAGCCGCACGGACCATTTATCGGATCGGACCAGTGAATGAAGCTGCTCGAGCGAGCTGAGCTCACACACATCAGTCATGCGATATTATTTTATTTTTATTAAAAGTGTTTATTCATATTGGATATTGTTTTGCATCTATCAGAATACCCTATAATTACAGCAACTTCTCTTATGAAGCTAGATTGATTGACATGTTTTTTAAATGTGTTGTACTAAATGTGTTTATACTTATGTTTTAGACAATAGACTTTTTCGTGAGGGAAAAATTGCAACAATAGAATTTCTGCCTGTTAATTGAAACATTTCAAAGTAAGTAACCTATTTAAATTAATGATACATAAGTTTTAAATTTTACTTAGACCTATAACTTCCAAAAATTATGGAAAAAGACAAACGAGGCGAAATAAGTGTATTGCCGCATTCCGTCCAACAAAGCTTCCTTTCATTTACAGTGTACTTTTGTTCCTCCCTACAAGTCCAAATCAGTTAAAGGGTAAAGGGTGGTAAAATTTACTCACATTAGCCAAATTTTCCGGAGGGAGTGAACACTGGTTTAGTATGTCTCTGTGCAAATGATAGTAGATCCCCAAAAATGTAAACTGTAAACTTAGTTTTTTTTTTTTTACTTGTGCTTTCTCTGTGCTTTTGTCATTTAAAGGCCTTCGTGCAGAAATTGTCTTTAAAACCCTTCCTGCCATCTGCACCATACCACACAAATGGAAAAATGGTGTGCACATCATACACGGAAATGAAGCGGTCCTTCATTGACATTCAACCTGTAAGTAAAAGTAAAACTTAAAATTACAGTGCCCTGTGTAGTCAAGTCACCTTTATTTCTTTTGTATAAGACACATGTTGTACAATACAAATCGTTCCAAGAAGATATTTTGAAAAAAAAAATGATGACAGAATTTTCATTTTTGGGTGAATTATCACTTTAACCAATTTAAATTAGCTATAGCTTTTAACTCATTTAAATTCACTTGTAAAGTGAGTGTTTCAATGAAATATCATCCCAATGCATGTTAACTGAACAGTGTTTTTTTATTATTCTTTTAAGGTTGGCACTAATTAGTGCTGTACTTGAATCACGTGACAATCCTGAATCCACATGTCCTGGTGCTTGGTGACAAGGAAAACTCTTCCCAAGTTTTTATTATTTTAAACAGGGAGGCGATGGAACAGAAGACGATACTACAAGCAGTCGATCTGTGTTTCAAACTTTTCTTTGTATATGACATCTACTGACATTTATGACATCTAGTCCTCTGCTCCTATTTGAGAGTTTTTGGAACACACAGTCTTTAATAGTTCCTTCTTCACACTGTCTCCTCCTTAAAAACTTTGTATTTAGTAAAAAACTTTTTTATTTCATTGATCATTAGTAGGTCCAGCAGCTAGCATATTATTACTTGATTTTATGTTAATTTTATTTGAAAGTGAAAGTCGTGACATTTGCCAAGTATGGTAACCCATACTCAGAATTGGTGCTCTGCATTTAACCCATCCAAGTGCACACACACAGCAGTGAGAAGTGAACACACACCCGGAGCAGTGGGCAACTGTCACGATCATTAGATGGAGTGCCCATGAGCTTCAGTAGAGGGCACTCCAGTCAGGACCATTCCACCCATTCACCACCAGTTGTCACTTGGACACTAGCACCTCTCAAACTGTTGCACCACACCCGAACTACATTACCCATGAGTCACTGCATCACAATCACCCTGCCACACCTGCACCTCATTCATCAGCCAATTTCCTTGCCACACCTGCACCTCATTTACACACACACATAAAAGCAGCACACTCACTCTCACTCTCTGCGAAGTCTTGTTTAGCCAGTCTGACATTTCCGAGCGTTTTCCCTGTGTTTATTATTCTTGTGTTTTGACCTTTGGACTGTTTATTCCGACTCTGATTCTCCGCTGCCTGTCCCGATCCCTGCTTGTTTCTGGTTACGATTCTGGTTATCCCTGACACACCTGACGCCATTCCTGATCTCTGCCTGTATGACCATTCTGTTTAATAAATGCTGCATATGGATCAGAACGCCTCCGACTCCTTGTTACAGCAACTATATCCAGCGCCCGGGGAGCAACTCGGGTTCAGTGCCTTGCTCAAGGGCACTTCAGTCATGGGTATTGAGGGTGAAAGAGAGTGCTGTTCATTTACTCTCCCCCACCTACAACTCCTGCCAGCACCGAGACTCGAACCGGTGACCTTCTGGAAACTAGTCCAACTCTCTAATCATTAGGCCACTGCTGTGAACTGTTACACATTCTTGTACATTTAAATAAAATATTTCAAAATATATTTGTAAATTTGTTATTTGCATATTAAAATAAAATCTGTAATTTACAACAAAGTAGTTTCATAATATAGTTGCATTAAGTAATTTTTGATAAAAAACACTTATGTTAATTAATATAAATAATTAACTCAACTGTTGGGTAACTTTTAACCCAACAGGATTTTAACCCAATTCATTGGGTTAAAATTACTCCACCATTCTGTTTTTACTTTCAGTTTCTGTTCCCCACTTGTACAATAAAAATGTGCAATATCCTTATATTTATTTGTTACTCCTCCATCCTAGTACATCTCTGCATCTTACTCAATCTTATTCCATTATCATTTATAACACAATTGTTTATACACTTATTTATTTGCAAATGTTATTATTTTTTTATTATTATTTTTTTTGTCTGTGTGTTGTCTTTGTGTACTGGAAGTTTACTCTTTCTGATTCTGATTTCCAACATTGCGACGTAACAAATTAGCCCCGTACTGTACTGAACCAAATAGATATATTAGGGCTGGGCAATGATTAATCGCATCCTGCTGGGCAATTATTAAACAGCATAATAAGCAACGGGGTTGCAAATTTAGATAAATTTGATAATATTATAAATGAGACAATGAGACCACCAAACTGTATTATATTTATGGAAAGTACCTTCAGAAGCTAGATGGATCTAAACCGTGCATGTTTCAGATGAGAAGAGAATGTGTTTTCCCAACTTAAAAGACACAGATCACCTCTACCTCATTTCTCATCATCACAGGGGGATCATAACATTCCCTCAAAACCACACGGCTCTCTGCAGTCTGTGAAGATGTGATGACAGCCGTAACCCATCAGTGGCCACAAGACTGAGATTACTGCAAGAGGGCTCCCTTTTGAAAGTCCATTAGGATGAGTTACGGTGCTTTCTGGAATGAGGCCATTAAAGAAATGGATCGGAATTTCTAAATCCAAATCTTTGTTCATAATATCTATTCAAAGAAAAGGTTTGATTTGTGGCACAGAAAAAGACTACTTTTCAAGATTGTTTTACATTCACAGTATGCTAAACAAACAACAAGCATTGATATACTTTTGACAATTAACCTTATTATTATTAAAACTTTTCCAAAGTTTTAAATTAAACAAATAGAGTAAGTTTTACAAGAAAATACTATTGTCTTCCTACTTTTAAAACATAATGTTTAATTCAAAGTTACCTGCCAATTATTTGTAATTAACTGTGAAATTTACTAACAATTTCTGAGTGAAAAATGTTTCAGCATTTTAAAAAATTCAGTGTAGCCTTTATGACAACTAGCCCTGATCTGAGACAAATCTGCAACAATTTGAGAGCTAAGGAGGGCTTTGCTAGCCAAATGACAAGTCAACAGTCCTGATTTAGTCAGGAAGAATAAGAGATTTCATCTAATTACCTCAATCAATGTGCAAAGATGATTGCGTAAGGGTGAAATTAAACAGAACTTTAATTTGGCCTTTAGGGTCATTAAGGACTCTGTGCTGTGTGTTGGTAAGCACAATCTGGACCTCAGAGGTACATTTTCCCACCAGTGGAGGCTTGTTCTTTACTGTAAAATCAAAGTGGTTTTGACATTCTGTGAAATTGTACCTGGCACTTCAGGGAATATGGCTCCAACACTGAGTCTAATAGGAGCCAATACAGCTGATATGTTATTATACGACCAAAGGCAAATACCCCTCCACAAGCAGGCAAGATATTTTTGTAGTGTGTGAATAGGTGAAAAAGAACTTACAAGGTTTAACCCTATAAAAACAAAGAGGTTTTAAGTTACATGTGTATTCTGTATCGTCAGCACTTCTCTGGTAAAATCATTAGTAGGTGTTTGTGAGAGATGCCAGCCTTAAAGGTACAGTAAAAGAGAGGGAGAGAAAGATGCAGAGGTAATAAATCTACATATGAGGAACTGATTAAATTCTTTAACCTCATTTTTTTTCCAGACATAAACAAATGAGATTTTAATACTGACCATGTTTTTTGCTCTAAAAAATAAATAAAATCTTTAGAGGACTAACATAGTTTGGGTTCAGACTCAGGTTGCAGGGGATTTGTAAAATTGGTTTCAAGTTTAAGAGTCAAGAGAATTATGGATAACCACATGTTATGTTTTGTTGATCATATACATGTGTTTTTATGCCACGCAAGCTTAAACATTTGGTTATGAATTCATAACTGTTCTAGAATTGTATTATAACAATAAAAAAAAAAATAATAATAATTGTTAAATAAATAACAAAATTGAGTAACAAAAACAACAATACAATTAGGAAATAACATGCTTCAATGAAAACATAACTTTAAAATAATTACAAATTATACAGATTATTGAAAAAACTAAATTAATAACTTTTATAATACACAATTAAAAATCTGAACTACTACTTGACTAGTCAGGGCAGCAGAAAAATCCTTATTGCTGAGTCCTACATAAAAGTGAATATTATGTTAAGATTCAGTGTCTTCACTCTCCTGGCTAGAATTGATTTGAAAAGAGCTTGAAGTATTAAGACACATCCATACTGCAGAATTACATAAACTCACTGCTGATCTCTTTGTATGAAATGTTACATTCCTTCTTCTCCTTCCATCTGCATGATTCACCAAACATAATACAGATGATTAGTGTTACATCACAGCATATGTGTTTTTTTCCACATCACAGCATGTTTTTTCTCTTTAAAATCACATTTTGAAGAGAATTAATAAAGTTCAGATGTTTTCCCAGTTGTATCGATGGTGTTAAATTGATAGCACTCTTCTATTTTGTCTCATTGCATTTCTTGCCTTTCTCTCTCAAGCTGAAATAGAGGCCCTTCTGGGCACCAGCACATGTTGTGTTGATGCTGGCACAAAAAAAAAAACGTTTTGCCTTGAAGTCAGCCTAAACAACATAAAGAGAATCAAAACTGATGCTAGTCTATGCTGGTGGACCTTGCTGAAATCTTGTGACCCTCAATCCTTCAAAGACTGAAAATGATCTCATTTTAATGGCAAACAGGAACAGGTGCTCTGAAAGTGTAGATCAAATAAACACCTTTGTGTAGGGTTTGGATAATTGCTAACTAAGTTGTTGCAGCACTCTGTGGCCTTGTGTGATCCATCTTACAGTAGTGGCATCATTTGCTTGTTTTAATCAAGCCTCTATATTCAACAAACAAGGTCTTCCCGAGATCTAATCTCATCACAGATGTTGGAAGAGAAAATAGCCCGAAGGGTGGCCTAATTTAGCAATAATTTGTTTAGCTGACCCTACAACTGGCTGATTGATGTCTAGATTCATAGACTCGGGAGCTAATTATTTGATTGTTGAGGGCGGGACATTTAGGCGTAACACAAACAAACCACTTCCAGTCTGATCCTTCTCAGAAGGAGCCATCCAAATCAAATTCAGGTGAAGAGTCACTGCTTCCTGCTTCCACCCAAAGACTCACTTTCTGAGTGGATATGCATTTGCTAACCATCCAAAACCGACCTCGCTGACCTCTCTACTAAAAGAGTAAACGGACACCCTCGTTCTTTTTTTTTGTTTTGTTTTTTTTGAGGGATTTTGGGAGAACGGATAGAAAGAGAGGAAGACGTGGGAAAGAGAGGAAGAATACCATATGCCAAAAACTCTGGATTATGTTGGACTACTGCGTACTTCCTTGAGACAGGAGTGTCTTACCGTCTAAGAGAAGATTAAAACCAGACAAGGCACTTCAGGGGTTTCTGAGAGCAGTACTCCTACCGATTTCAGAGGGACAGACGGTTCAGTGATGCTCTTTCCAATCATACACGCATCATTAGGACTGCGGGATACAGTATCAACATATCCACATTTCCCTTTCAAATCATACGGAAGTGGTTTTATGCTCTCATGCCTCCCAGGAATGGCAAGGGTAAAAGGCCAAGTAAAAAAAGTAAAATAAATAGACAGACATATAGAATTGTTTTTGTAAGCCTAGCCCCAGAACAATATTTAAATCCCAGCTGACAGACATGTAAGTGCTCCAGTGGAGACAGTATTTTCTTTAAAATTAAATATCCACAAGACTGTATTTTTACAGAGACCATAACTTGAAATATGTGGGCTGACATATGTAGTTTTTTAAACTCAATAATATAAAGTCATATATTGACATCCATTTATACTAATGTGTGAGTATAATAATAATAATAAATATAGCTGCAAGCAGCAATAATGGGGCCAAGCACTACAGACGCAAGCTTCAGACGAACGGCAGGAATAAGTAATTAAATCCGTTTTAAGATTATTTTAGGCAAAATAGTGAAGTGACATTCAGCCAAGTATGGTGACCCATACTCAGAATTTGTGCTCTGCATTTAACCCATCCGAAATGCACACACACAGAGCAGTGAACACACACACACACACACTGTGAGCACACACCCGGAGCAGTGGGCAGCCATTTATGCTGCGGCGCCCGGGGAGCAGTTGGGGGTTCGATGCCTTGCTCAAGGGCACCTAAGTCGTGGTATTGAGCAAGGCATCGAACCCCCAACTGCTCCCCGGCACATTCTGAGTTTCAAATGGCTTGAAAACAATAAACACAACAACTAGTAATAGGATTTATTGGCTTATCACGTGTAACCAATAGGTGGCGCTGTTACCAAACTGATGTGGCATGGTCAGTGTGAGGTGACAATGACACATACAATGTTTGGTGCTAAAATGTCAAAGCTTTGTTGAGATACAGCCTCAAATGCATTTTGGCATCCTTCCAGCAAATTCATTGATGCGCTAAATGAGAACAGTTTCATATATTGACACGAAATCCATAACTTTTAGTTGGCTCAGTCTGGAGATGATATGATTCAATTTTGGTGAAAATCGGACAAACGGTCTAGGAGGAGTTCGAAAAAGTAGGTTTTGACTGAAAATCAAGATGGCGGACCGGAAGCTCTGCCAAATAAGGAAAACTTGGTATCTATGTTTTCGGCTTGACCCAAGGAATCTTTTACGACCAGCAGCATTTCAAAAGTTAAAAAAAGTCAAAAGTTTAATTCAAAAGTTATTAGCCTTTTTGTAACTTTTGACCACTAGGTTCGAATTATTTTGAGTACCTTCAGGGGATGGTGTTGTTGGCACATTCTGAGTTTCATAATATAACACCAATGCATTTGTTTAGTATAGCATTTTATTTCACAAAACTGTATTGAAGTCAATATAGCGCCACCAAGAGGCTCAGTCCCACCATTTTTTTTATGTGTCCTTAGAGTGAGCCCATACATATGTGTGTCAATTTTGGTGAAAATATCTTAATTCACTTTAGAGTTATAGACATTTATATGAAAAAACACGTAAAAAATGACTGACACATGACTTTGATTAAATTGTACTACCCCTTACTATCAATATTTTCGCATTTGGGCATTAGCGTATAGCTATCGACCTATGTTTTCGAACTTCTGACGGTGGTTTCGTCTCGATCTGACAAGCGGTTTCGAAGATATAGCCAAATGGTTTTTAATCACTAAATCACAATGCTACACAAACCGTAAGGCAAAACCTAGCATGTTTGGTATTGTAGGACTCTGTAAGGTTTCAGGAGTCTCATTAGATGAGTCTCGTGAAAATAAGTCGACCACACCCAAAGTTATAAGCATTTAAAAAAAAGAAGATCACCACTAGGTGGCGCTGTTTCAAAACTTCTCACACTCCTTCAGGACATTGTGCTGATGATCCATACCATGGTTCGTAACAATCCATTGATGCGTTCTTAAAATACAGCATTTTAGCACAAAATTCTAAATGGCCATCAGTCAAAATGGCCGAAAGGGTAAGATTGGATATCAGTCGACTCGGCATGTTGCCCTGAATCTAACAAGACCAATTCTATGATTTTATTATGAACTGTTTAGAAGTTATAAGCAAAAATAGCAATTTTTCATATCGCCGGACCAGTAGGTGGCGCTGTGCTGAAACGCAGCATGTAGCCTTAGGTCAGGCTTGTTATGACATGTACCAAGTTTGGTCTGAATAATATAAATCGTTGCAGAGATACAGCCTTATGACTGTTTTTGCAAGCTCTACATGTGTCATCTTCGTTTGTTTCCGTGATCGTCGTTGCCATGGTTGCGCACGTACATGTGGGGTCAGGTGAAGATTTCAAAATAGGGGCGAGGCACGGTGGCCGAGAGAGCTCAACGCGCTGCAACTTCACAAAACGCGTTCAAATAGAAAAAGCACCAGCAAATTAAGAAAACATCTTTATCAGTTTGACAGCACACGTGTTGCAAATACTCACAACACAAACAAATACAGAAACGCTCTGCAAATACGCAACACAAACAAGATTACCCCAACAAAAAGAAAATTTAAACAAGGTTTTTTATTTTTGAATATTTATATTAACCAAAGTTGTACAAATACCATGGTTAAACTATGGTTAGAGTAGTAAATCCATGGTTAATTTGTTAATGATTACAGTAACATTTTTTTTGTTTGCTTTTTTTTATATAATAAATGTATTTATTAATTCATTTCAATAGTAAAACCATAGGCTATGTTTATTTTTTGTAAGGTAAGTTGTAAAAGTAGGTTAGCCAGCTTACATAACCTTTCACAGTTACAGTAATTGTGTATTTAGTCAGCTTATTTAGGCTAATAATATCCATTTAAAAAAAATAAAGCTAAGGAATCTATGACCAGGATTGTTACAATAAAGATATTTTGTATTGTGAGTATTTGCAGCACGTGTTGTCAAACTGATGAAGATGTTTTCATAATTTGCAGGGATTTTTGTCATTTGCAGCACGTTTAGCTCTCTCGGCCACCGTAGCAGATCCTGGTGTATGGGTGTGTTTGTTTTGGTGCTAAAGAATGGGGTCAGGGCAGATGCAGGCTGAAGCACAATAATAATCTAACCATTACTTTGTACCCACCTTCTCACTACACGCTGTTCTGTTGTCAAACACACGACGATGGTGCTGCCACTGACGTTTATGTTCTCTGTGTGTGTGTGTGTGTGCTATGACTCCTGACCCCGGGGTCCTACGAGGAGCTGGTAGCTGCCTCAATTGTGCCTGTAGCGGTAACCATAGTGATCTTATACAGGTGCATCTCAAAAAATTTGAATGTCATGGAAAAGTTCTTTATTTTTGTAATTTAATTAAAAAAAGCAACTTTCTTATATTCTAGATTCATTGCACACAGACTGAAATATTTCAAGAGTTTTTTGTTTTAATTCTGATGGTGACTTCCAGCTAAGAAAAATTAAAAGTAGGAAACTTTGAAAGAAAAATTAAAATTGAAATCCAAAGTAGGTTTAATTATGCACTCAATACTCAAATACAACCTGGGCTTCAGTGTGGCGTGGCATGAAGGCAATCAGCCTGTGGCACTGCTGAGGTGTTACTGAAGCCCAGGTTGATTTGATAGTGGTCTTCAGCTCCTCTGTATTGTTTGTCAGATGTTACTTATCTTCCTCTTCACAATACCCCATAGATCCTCTCTGAGGTTCAGGTCAGGTGAGCTGGCTGGCCAATCAAGCACAATAGTATCATGGTCAGCAAACCACTTGGAAGTGGTTGTGTCACTGTGGGCAGGTGCTAACGTCCTGCTGGAAGAGGAAATCAGCATCTCCATAAAGCTTGTCAGCAGATGGAAGATGGAAGTGCTCCCAAAACCTCCTGGTAGATGGCTGCATTGACTTTGGACTTGATAAAACACAATGGAGCAACACCAGCAGACGTCACGGCCCCCAAATCATCTCTGCCTCTCCAGTCTTCCTCCAGACTCCAGACCTTGATTTCCAAATGAAATGCTGAATTTACTTTCATCTGAAAAGAGGACTGTGGACCACTGAGCAACAGTCCAGTTCTTTTTCTCCTTACCCCAGGTGAAATGCTTCTGACATTATTCTCTGGTTCAGGAGTGGCTTGGTTCTAGGATTGTGACAGCTGTAGCTCTTTTCCTGAAGACGTCTGAGTGTGGTGACTCTTGATATGCTGACTCCAGCTTCAGTCCACTCCTTGTGAAACTCTCCCAAGTTCTTAAATCGGCTTTCCCTGATAATTTTCCCAAGTCTGTGGTCATCCCTGTTGCTTGTGCACCTTTTCCTACCACACTTTTTCCTTTCAGTCAACTTTCTATGAATATATTTTGATACAGCACTCTGTGAACAGCCAGCCCTTTCAGCAATGACCTGCTGTGGCTTACCCTCCTTGTGGAGGATGTTGATGATCGTCTTCTGGACAACTGTCAAGTCAGTAGTCTTTCCCATAATTGTGGTTGCATGATCTAAACTAGCCCAGGAGTTACCCTGTATTTATACTCAAAATTAATCAAGTGAATCAAGCTCAAAATAGAATATTCAAATTTTTGAGATACTGATTTTTTTATTTTCTTAAGCTGTAAGTCGTAAACATCAGAATTAAAACAAAAAAATATTGAAATATTTCAGTTTGTGTACAATGAATCTAGAATATAAGAAAGTTTGCTTTTTTGAATTAAGTTACAAAAAATAAAGACCTTTTTTATGATATTCAATTTTTTTTTAGATGCAATTATATTGTCGTCTATGACTGTGCTGGTGATTTTTCTGGACAGAAAAAATTTGACTGCTGGACAGCTTGGTCCCCCCCAGTTAAAAAAATCCTATCTGCGCCCCTGACGGGAACAATTACAATAGGTGCCTACGCACCTTCAGTGCTTGGCCCCTAATAATAATAAAAACACATAAACATGTTGTTTCCTAAATTAAATGAATGAGTTTCATCGTTTTATAATTAAAAAAAAAAAAATTATATTATCTTAATCAATAGATTTGTGTTTGTTTTCAAAACATAACATAAATATCAGATATACATTTTCAATTTGATATTTGGGTCATATTCTCGCTATTAACAAACCATTAACTATGGGTTTTGCTAAATAAACTTCTAATATGCTGATTATGAATAGTTAGTAAGGTAGTTGTTAAGTTTAGGTATTGGGCAGGATTAGGGATGTAGAATATGCTCATGCAAAATATGTGCTTTATGCATGCTAATAAACTAAACAGCCAATATGTTTATAATAGGCAGGCTAATAAACAACTTAATAGTGAGAATCGGTCCATATAATAATTGTTACCAATATTTGGATATTTTAAAAAAAAAAAAAATTTTTATAATGGTTCACAAAATAGCTTTACACAAAATAGTCTCATACAACCAGTGCACAATCTAACTGAATGTAAAACTGCCTGGAAAACTACAACAAACTATTTTTGAACATATGTTCCAAGGAAGGAGAGACTATTACATAGATACCGTCAAAATACACTTTGTAAAATTTGATGTTTTGTCATTTTGTAAATGTTAATCTCAAATTTTCCACAGACTTCCTAAAACCCCTTTTGGTCCTCAGGGTCCATGGACCCCAGTTTGAAAACCTCTGATGTAAAGCCTCTACATTAAATTAAACAACCTCCACTTTGACACCAATTTATGTCTGCTGTCTCCTTATGCTTTTAAAGATTTCATGCTTCAGAGAGTTGAGCAACACAATCTAAATGACACAGAGGATTGTACAGTAAGTGTTTGCACTGACTTTACAAGACCACATGGTGATGAAAAAGCTCATCAGCACAGAGGTTGTAAGAATATGTCAAACATGTCCTCACCAATCACATGACATGAGTCCAACAGCCGTAAGGGAAAGCAACACAGTGGAGATACGGTTTAGGATGATTGGTTTAGGGGAGGTATGTCAAATAATTTCGTCTTTGTGTTTATGTGCATATGTTCATGGGATGCCCAAATAAGAGTTATCGCTGTGTTAGAGCACCGACCCAGAGCCAAAGTAAAGTAACGTTAATTTTCTTACCTTACTCAATCAAAACAAGCTCTTAGCAGACCAGATTTGTGTATCTTCATTTACTCAACTCTACTCAACATACTCTTTCAATCACAATTATTCAATTATCACTCACTGGGTCACCTAATTTGGCTCACCTCACCTTATGCCACTTCCTGTGACCTCAAAGTCGTCTCCATCTGTTATTGGCTGGTGTGTGAAATCAGCTTTGTTCTGCACTTGGGTTTGGCTGCCTAAATGATCCAAATGGAGCATGTCTGATTGGGTTAGAGCAGCTAAGAGGAAACCATATGTACTGAATTTACCCAAAAGCACAACAGAGTCAGAGCTTCCAAAGAGAACCTGTAATTAAGACCAACTGAGGTGTTTCCAAAGCAAGCTTAGCCATTCATGTGAAACAACTGTCATCAAAGCTTACATTTAATGTGGCATTAAATTCACTGGGGCAGTTTCTTTCAAGGTGAAACTTACAGTAACTGAACAAACATATCCAGCCTGATTCATCAATATTTCAGTATTTGTAGACTTAATTTTGTGTGTCTGCTAAAAGTCAACACTGAAGAGTGCACTAGCATTTAGATGATCTAAAAGCTAACAGATGTAGAATATAAGCCACAAAACTCAAGTATTGATTACATATGGTCTTTTGGGCCCCCCAACACTTAAAATATACCAATGATACAGTGACACACACACACACACACACATACACACCCAAACAACTCTTTTTCTACACTTCCTTTAAGATACACAAGAGTATACGGTAAATCTAAATCTTGAAACTCTAACTAACAATAATGAAATGAAACTAATCATTTGAAAGCAAAAATTGGAAATAAAACGAACCGTATACTGTGTATTTGTATTTTATTTTCATTTCAGTTTTCTTAATAATCATGTCTTAAAAAAATTTGTTATACATAACCATAGTGTAGATTTTAAAGATCCGGCATTAATCCATACATCGGGTCATGTGTGTGTTTAGTCCATCTGTCTAGGTGTGGCTCTTCATTAGCCTTTAAATTCCTTCACTCAAGCATCTGTGAACATTTATGTCCAAGAATCATGACATTTATAGCTACCCCCTCATGGCAGGCCACCTCGGTTTAAACTATCCAGTATAACTCAAGACAACGACCACACTCAGGACAATATAAAACAATTACATAAATAATAGTAATAATAATTAAAAAATAATAATAATGCAGCACTTGTTTTCTGTTAGTTTTCTGATAGTAACTGAAACTGTTTATTGTTGGAGTGCACACCGCATGACTGTTTACGCATTGCTCTTCCAAGCGCTACAATATGAACTACAGGCCACACACTATGAAGCTGCTCTGTTTGCTGTGGGAGCTCTGGGATTACTATCTTTCTCATATAACTTCTCCTAGCCTCTCAATCTGTGTGACTGGGAAAAAATCTAGTCTTTTGGGACACTTGGGTAAAGACTAGTCACAGGAGTTTACAGAGTTCACGGCACAGAATCTCAGTTAATGACAGACTGATGTGAGAAATAAGATTTAAGGCTGAAAACATGAATTACACCAAGTAGCAACATGCTCAAAATATTTATAAAAATCATCACTTATTTACTTGCATATGAACTAAAGAAAGTAAAGGAGAGAGGAGCGAAGACCCCCGGACTCCAGACCACAGTACCATTAGGTGTTTGAGAGACTTCAGGAACATTAACACAAATCTGATATTTCATAGCTACATACAGTTGAGTAAAAGAACAGCGGGAGAGAGTGAAAGAGAATTTATTCTAAATTGCTCCTGTAATAGAGATAGATTGAAAGAAACAGATCAATAGATCTAAATAACCAGCTGCTCTTAGTGTCTGGAGTCTGTTCTTCACCACGCACACACATATTGATATCTCTCATCATAAACTCAAAACACTCAGCACAGTACGGGTCATGCATATTGCGGAATGTGTGTGAATGCCGGGGGGGTCTGGAAGTATTACAGGAAGTCCCCCCCACCCCCAATCCCATTAATCACTCATTGGCACCCACACCCTAACCTGCAGCCTGCCAGTTGAGAGGATGGACTGGTGTTCTCTTAAAAGCCTCTTATTAAAAATCCACTTTTATGAAATTACCGCCCGGACTACAGTGATGGGAGCAGCTATGAACTTACACTGACAAACCTCAGTGTGTGTGTGTGTGTGAAAGCCATTAGGGCCTCCATCACAGGCACCCCGGCCTCAGAGCGCAGGGAGGGAGATAATGGCCAGGTGTGGTCACCCAGAGTGTGGTTAGTGGCCACCACAGCACAGTCATCAGTGTAGAGTTGCTCTCTGCTGGATACTCACTCTCATGGACCTGTGACTCACTGTAAATGAATATATGGGAGATCTTGATACATTACGAGCCTTCGCCCCTCTTTTTTTTATGAGAGTTAATTTATTTTATGAGAAAAAATTCATTGTGCTGTCCTTTCCTCACCTCCCTTTCAGTGACTGTAACACACAGTTGGCCACTACTGTGTTTGTTGGTCTCTGCCAGGCTCTAAATCTGTTTCAACAGAAAGTCTATGCTGATAAAATGAATAGTCAAGCATTTATTTTAAATAACACACTGCTTTAAAACATGAGGGTCTCTGTCTTAAGTTTTTCATTTTCATCTCAGTATGTATGTGCAAATAATAATAAAGTGATAATTATGTAACACTTTAGTATAGGGACCAATTCTCACTATTAAGTTGCTTATTGGTATGCCTATAGTTAATGTTTTGTTAATAGCGAGAATTGGACCTTAAAATAAAGTGTGATCTATAAAATAAATAAATAATATGCTTGATTTCAATTTTGCTATATTTTGTGATATCCTGATGTGATTTTACAATGACACTCATTTTAAACAGGGATGCAACAATTTTACAATTCTTACCAAAGCAATGTAGGCTGAAAATTATTTTGATGAAAAATGGATATTCATTTTATGATTTGTTAAAGATTACATTTCAGTGTTACTTAATAATAATAATAATAAAACGTTTTAAAGATTACATTTAAAATAATATTTGTCGACAACAACAAAGATAATCTAATCTATTTAAAAACTATAATATTGACTGATACTAATAAACAACAACAGCAACAACAAAAACTTAAATAACAAATACATTATGCATCCCTAATAAAAAAAAAAGTGAAATTATTTTAACATGTATTTCAAAACACAATAGGTCAAAAGACTTTAAACTGCACCTATGTACTTACTGGATTGTCTTGAGACAATCTAGTAAGAGATGCTGGGAACATTAAATAAGTTTGTTATTTAAAAGTCAATTACTTTTAAATAACAAACACGTGTGCCTATAGCACCCTTGGATCTCTATATCTCGCTGTTAACACTCTCGTTCCCAGCATCTCAAGAGTGAATGGCTGTAAACATCTGTGTCACCTTACGAGAGTGTGAAGAACAAGAAACAGGAACGCTTGATTCCTCACGCAGCGCTCATTAATACTGATAAGAAGAGCCCTCCTTACCGCTTATTAAGAGTGTGAGACTGAACAAAACTTCCTCTGTCACTCTGTTTACATCACTCCCACTCAACATGCCATTAAATTATCATTAGATTGAGCCTGTGCTGGCAATTACTGGCAGAATTATAGTGGTGTTTTTGTGTTTGTGCAAAGACATCTGCCCTAACTCACAAACAAATAAACATCTGTCTCCTTCTCTCAGACAAGCATATCTGTACTCAAACATATGTTTCTTTCTGACACATTTGTGTGATATTTTTTCACAGAAAGGAAAACACACATGGTTGTATCATCCTAAAAAATTGCTCATGTCATCTTTGTTTTCAGGCGAACATTTATTTATAGGGTTAGAGTTAGGGGGTTAGATTAGGTTAGGTTAGGGTTATATATATATATATATATATATATATATATATATATATATATATATAGTACAACCATCTAAAAAAAAAAAAACAAAAAAAAAAGATCATCCAGGTAACAACACTGTATTAAGAATAAAACGTATGTAAACTTTTGCATGAGGTAATTTTTATAAATTTGACTATTCTTTTCTTTTGTGTACTATATGTAAGCGTCTTTTATGTGAAATATCTTATTCAGGTAAGTACATTAAAAACAACATGCATTTTGTATGATCTTATCCTCACCAATGCTGCATTTATTTGATCAAAAAATACTGTTAAAACAGTAACATCATGATATATAAGTACAATTTAAAATACATTTTCTATTTGAATATTTATTCACATAGTATTTATATCGCTTTATATATAACAAATCTTATATTTAAACAATCATTTTATATACAGTGTGAATCAACAATCCATTTGAGAGCATCCCCAAATGTGCCCAAGTAAATGTTTTTGTCAAATGTATCTAAGTTGTGCACTCTTTGTTGTACTTTTTTGGGGTTTAACAGCCACCATCCACTTTCATTGAAAGTAAAAGAGCAACCTTTATGTTCTTCAGGGCAACTCATATAGATTAACTACTGGATAATTGCACTGAAAAAACAACAACAAAAAAACCTATCCCTTTAAGTGCACACAAGCTGTAACATTCATAATGAGTTACAGAAATCACACAAGGATACGCGCACACATACAGCAGCTATTGCACACTGATGTTGCATTACGGCTGTTATTATGAAAAAGCAGCTGAGCCTGGGTGAGCTCACACTGCTGTTGCCATCGGTAACTGGCCGTATGCCTGTGTCTCTGTCATGTGGTGATGAAGAGGAACCGGTGCCCACTGTCACAGGATGCCAGCAGCAATATATGACTCACCCCATATTCTGAGACTGGCTCTGTGCCAGCAGCCACCCACCCCTCAATAAGCAAGCATCCTCTAGACATAGAGGAGATGTGAGTCAGAGAGAGAGAGAGAGATGGACTTGTATTCAACCAAATAAGCAAGATGAGAACAGAGCCATGAGAGGAGAGAGAGAGAAAAAAACTGAGCATAAAAAGTAGAAAGTGTAAAGCCACGTGAGAAATACGATAAATCAGGGGGGAAAAATGAAAGAATAGCAGAGAAGGAGAGAAAAGGAGGAGGAGGAGAGGCAGGTTTAATAACAGAATGCTGTCTTCAGTCCCTCAAGGTCAGATTCGTCCTTTAAGGCAGAATCTGATCATATTTAGTGTTTTTTAATCTCCACCAAGGAATGGGAGATTTTTTTTGTTGCTGTTGCTGACAGGTGTTTCCCCCAGCTATGCCAATTGTTTCAAGCACATCAGAGAAAAGATGAACAGATCAACACTTGAAGAGGAAGAGAGAGATTATGAGAAGGCATGAATATTAAACTTCTGTAAGGCTTTGAGACAGAGGGGTCAAAGACTAATGTGAAACACCTGTGTCCTCTGACCAAAAATCAGACTAAACCTGCTACAAAAAAGATCTCACACTTTCCCGTAAAACTCATGTGCGGAAAGACAAGCTGTGTGGTATTTTTCATTACGGATGTGTGGTTTGATGTACAAATATGTAGCTCAATGCATGACTGAGGTGACATATGGATCCATTCACAATTTGCATTGTTTTTACACCATTTTGTACTAATTATTGGATCAATCCACTTAATTTTGAGGAGTGGGCAAAAAAAATAAAAATAAAACCCCTTAACAAGATGATATTGTCACCTTACGCTGCCTGAAGGAACATGGAGCTGAGGATAATCAAAATAGTCTTTATTAATCCAACACAGGAGTAAATCCAACAGGGAGGAAGACACACATATGGAACTGGTAGACCCAACCAAACTGAACTGAAAGGACTAGGGTTTTTAAAGGCAGGATAATGGGGAAACACAGGTGTCTGGAATAAAACCATTCACAAGGGACATGGAACATATTGAGGGAAAACACAACCTAATGAGTCCAGGGGCGTGACAGTTATATAATGATTTAACATAAAATACTGTTAAAACTATTAAGTAAGAATAAATGATCTCAGCCACAGGCTGATCACCTCCATGGCACGCCGCATTGAAGCAGTAATTCGTGCAAAAGGAGCCCCAACCAAGTATTGAGAGCATAATTAAACCTACTTTGGAGACCTGGAACATTTCTGTTTTGTAAATGTTTTTTTTTATTTTTCTTTGAGAAAATATTCACATTTTTTGAGATACTGAATTTTCCTAAGCTGTAAGTTATAATCATCAGAATTAAAAAAATAAAACAATAAAAAACTCTTGAAATATTTCAGTTTGTGTGAATGTCTAATTAAGAATTTTTGCTTTTTCTTTTTTTTTAATTAAATAACAAAAATAAAGAACTTTTTCCTGATATTCACATTTTTTGAGAGTCAACTGTACACAAACTTTCAAAAGTTTGGGGTCAGTAAGGTGTTTTAATGTTTCAGAAAGAAGTCTCTTTATGCTCACTAAGATTGGATTTATTTGAAGAAAGATGCAGAAAAATGTGAAATGTTATTACAATATAAAACTTAATTTATTCCTGTGATGATAAAGCAGCTATTACAGTCTTCAGTGTCACATCCTTCAGAAATTATTCTAATATACTGATATTGTGCTCTAGAAACATTTCTTAATATTATCAGTGTTAAAACAGTAGTTCTGCTTCATATTTTGCGGAATCTGATACATTTATTTTCCAGAATTCATTGACATTTGAAAAGAAAAGCATTTATTTTACATGTTTTATAACAATGGAGACATCTTCACTGTCAGATTTGATCAATTCAATGCATTCTAGGTGAATTTAAATATTTATGTAAAAAATATTTTTTTTTTACTTATATAAAAATAAAACTTATTAAAAGTAATGTATGCACATTTATAGTTGGCATTTTAATACTTTTCCTTATAGTAAAATATTGCTATAATAATTTTGTTATTAATAATTTCTTCCTTTCAGTTTATGATGAAAAACTGTTAAAAAAGGGATGTTCCCAGTGAAGCCCCTCTATTTTTTTCTCTGCACACACACACAAACACAAACACAAAGTTCTGTCATAAAACTCTTGATGGCGCAGGCCGATAGGTTCTAACTCAATCTGATATAATCGTGTGATTATTCACATGGCACAGATGATTGGTTCTTCTCGCATCATCAGCCAGTGAGCTTGCTATTCAAATACTTAGCAAGAACTTTGAACGTTTTCAGTTTCAGCATTCTTCAGAAGCCCTTAACCCTCCACTTTCAAAAAACAAATGACGATATTTTTGGTGAAAATGTTTTATGTGACGTTGTATTTTATATAGCTACGAGAATACTTTTTCTGTAAAAAGAAACCTAAAATATCTTTATTTAACATTTTGGAGAGTCTCAGGGTGCATTGATGCATTTGTTTACATACAAGTCAAAACTTGTGAAAAATAGCTCTAGTTCATAATGCATGCTAACAGCATTTATCTCCATGAAAAAACTGTGTCCCATAGTGTGTGTTATGTTTATTTGTTATGCTTGATAATTGATTAGTCCTGTTACAATACCTAGTTAGCTGCCTCACTTCCTAGTTAGCATCTTAACTAAAATAGTCCATTAATCATACAATAATTCAAAAAATCAAATGAATAGTATCAAATTAATTATGAGTTTATTTAAAATCAACACTTTTTTCACCTCACCCATCATCTTGGATTCATCTTTTCAGTCAGTTCATTACAGTGCATTATGGGATTGTCTTTCCACGAAGGATACATGTGAGCCTTATGTAACAATGCATACAAATGCTGCTTCCCTAAGCAGCCCACTAGGTTTTGGATCAGAGCTGTTGATTTCCCTCTTCAACCCAGGTCTCAGCCTCTCTTCCACCTCCACTAAACAATAAACCCACACTAAATCACCGAACTGCTCTTTCTTTTTCTGCAACCTCTCACAGCAGGGAGCTCACCGTATTCAGCCAGAATGTCTTTGATGACGAGGCCCTGATGCTAAGTGACGGGCCTGTTTTTTATTGTGCGAAATTACAGTAAACGTGATTCATACAAATTACAGACAGTTGGCAGCACAGAAGTGTACTGTGAGGACAAAAAAGACAAGAAGGCAAGGACACAGTAGAGGAAATTACTGCATTAGGAAAAAAGCATGTCTGTATTCTGCATAAATTAGCAACATTTCCTTTCTAAACGCAGATAATCAACTACAGTAGGAGAAAATACAACCACTGTCATCATGTAAACTAATGATGACCGATCCACATGGAGCTGCAGGTTAACTTCATGCTATCATACTGCACGTGATCTTCATCTATGTCTGAAATGGCTTCATCCACATTAGGATCTGGGAGATTCCTGGGTATTGAGATGTCAGCCTAGTAGTCTGGGCCATACCGACAGGATCTTACTAACGTTAAACCAAACTAATCCTATACTTCAGCGCATTAGGAGTTGTGAAAGTCTGTCTGGGTGGTTTGATGATTTATATAATAAAGGGGAAGGAAAAGGAAAGAGTGTTAGAAACATAGAAAGCACAGGGAAGAGAGAGAGAGAGAGAAACCAGGGGAAAGGTTTTAGCAGCCAGACTTTTGGGATCAATCCACTTCAGCCTCATATCCCTAAAGCTGAACCCCAAACATATGGAACCAATCAACAGCTGAAAATCATATCACCGCAACTCTCTCTCTCTCTCTCGGTCTGTCTGTATTTAATAAAATCATAACATGAGGGTCAGGTGTGATTGGCTGTCCTTTCAATCTCACTAGGCTACAGAGGGAGCGTGGGTTATGCTAAGGGGCCAGTAAGAATACACATTCAGCAGAGGTCAGCCAATTGTGTCGCAGCATTCTTGGGTCAGTTACCTTGTACAGGGAAGGTCAGGCAACATGGTGTCAAGCTCTTAAGGCACCAAACCATTAAAAATGAATAAAAAAAACTGAATATTAAAAAGCCTTTTAGAAAGTGAAGGATAGGCTACATCATAAAACTATGGACATTTATAAGTAATTTTATTAGCCTTTTCAGAAGAGAGAGCTCACATGCTTTCTAATGGAAATGTTCTATTGCTATACAACGAGTGAAATCCTTCAAACAAGATAACATCCAGAACTCAATTAAACTACATAAACATTTGTTCTAGTTCAGGGCTCCACTGAAGACTATAAGGTCCAGTGAGAGGTCAGGGGATTTTCAGTGTGGTCTTAACTAGAATTCATGTTTTTGTAGCTTCATTTGAGCTTAACTGGATTTAATTTACTATGAGGCCTCACTCAAATAGTTATTTTTTTCCCTTTTGGTTTTGGATGCATGACACTGAATAGTGTGTGCGTATGTTTTATTATTATTGCACTGAGAAAGAGAGTATGAATATCCTGCATGTTGGGTGGTTTGAAAATTTTCTCTCTTACATGTTCATGTGCGCACATATGTAGATATGCACCCACACAGATGTGTGGGCTAACTTCCCGAGTGACACAACCTTTTTACACTTCTTATTGTCTTAAAAACGTGTTAATGGGGACAATGAGCAGGAGAATTCTCACAGTTCCCTGTTAGATCAAGACTTTGTTACTGAAAACAGACTGATCAGGTTGTTTTTGGCCCTGCTGGTTTCCAAAAAAAAAAAAAAAAACACCCAAATTTGGCCCCAAATGGCCACCCTCTGTTTTTCTTTGTCTTTTTCTCTTTTATTTCCTAATATCAAACCGGCTGTGTAGGTGTCATTTTAGCACTGGACATGTCTCACATCCCACTTACAATGTAAAAAACTTTGCCTGTGATTCAAAGATAATCATTTCCAACCATATGAGGTTACATTTTCAAACACTGTGAGAATAAAACAGGAGAACCGTATGTTTTAACCAAACCTGAACACTAAAAGGAAGTCAGAAAACTTCCATAATCACAAAGTGGCCTGATGATCAAGGAGGCTCCCGCAAAAACCTGTGATCTCGGCCGCCTAATACCGGAAACATGAAGCCAGAATCAGGGCTATCATACCGGCTGGACTTAATGCTGACGTGTGTTTAGTAAACACTGTAACTGACCACTGCAAAGGAAACTCACAGAGGTTATTAGTACACACATAACCACATCAGGTCCTTAAGCAGATCAGCCTGATAAGCCTGAAGCACTGCCATTGTGTGCAATAAAGCCACAGCCTGACCTGCTGCTGCGTATGCCTTGCCATTTATGCGGGATGTATTCTGGAGGGGCTTAGATGGCAAGGAGGGAGATTTAAGAGAGGATGCTAGCCAGTGTCTCTTCTACAAGAGGCATCCTCTCATAGCCGCTTTCCTGGGTAGAACCCAGCAGAGCACTAATTTCAGTATCAGAAAGTGTTAAAGATAAAACATCCTCCTCCTGAAGTTCACTCTCATCTGCCGCCGATGAGTGTGAAAGGGAAAGTCCCTCTCTAAACTCCCCAGCAAGATCCACCTGTGATCCTCACAAGCTCACTCTCCTCTGTGCCTCAGCAGCGGGTCCTGGACGGCAGGAAGCAGATGGCTGCCCCTCTTTCCTCGAAAAGAGAGACAAACGAGATCGCTCTTACCATGTTCATTCAGATGCATGCTTCAAACAAACTCATCAGTGAAGATGAAGAAGAGAATGCTGTGTTCTCCTGGCACCTATTTATCCATGGTCGCGCCGGTAGTGACGTCATGGGCTGTTTCCGGCCAACTCGTTGGTGCTTTTTCAATGTATGCTTCAGACACGGGTCACGACAAGGTGTTCCCCATAGCGACCCCTACAGGACACAGTTCAAAGTTCCCTTGAAAGGGAACTGTAAAATAAATTCAGCCCTGTTAAGCATAAAAGACTTCTTTCAAAAACGTAAAAAAAACACTTTTGAAACATATGAAGCGGATGCTATAAGCAATGTTTGGAAGTAACTAGTTACATATAACAGGGTTATGTTATTTAATTACAAAATAAAAGTAACCGCAATCTGTTACAGTTACAGTATTTTCAAGAAATGTGTAAAAATACTAATGAAAATCTTAATGATTACAAAGTGGGTTACATCTAAATATTTCTTAAATTAATATATACTATTTCTTGTTTAACTTCAAAATATGTATTTAACCTTACCTTAACGATCTCAGTAAAAGAAAAAAGTTGCTAAAGTCTGATTTTATGGTGACTGTGCTTAGAAATTAAATGATTTTAATCATAATTCAAGATTTTGAAAGTCTGACAGTGATCAGTGTTGAGTACTACTGTAATGTTAACCCTTCGTGCTTTAAATGTTTGGAACAGTTGAAAACATTTTATAGAAATTTAGGAAAATAATCAAACGTAATCAGTTACATTAACAAAGTAATTGAAATAAAAAATTACCTTTTAAAAAGGGCAACTTGTTATCTGTAACTTATTACATCATTACATGATTGACTATGGTCCAAACACTGACACCCCCATCAAATCTGCTGGTGCTATGTATCCACTCTAATACTCTCTCAGTCTCTCTAAACACAAATGCTTCCTCCTATATTAACGTATCCAACTCTTTTTGTCTCCCCTCCCCTGGGAAAGACAGATTAGTGTGGGTTGATGGGCAACGGTGGTCTCAATATCATGTGTCAATGCTGTTCAGATCAAACAGGGAACTACTGATGATCTCTGTCCTGCTCTAGGGTGCCTTTTCCCCTTCACAAAGAATCCTGGGTCTCTAGAGACCTCAAGCATCAGTGAGGGGGCTGACAGGACTCCTCAGTCCTATAGCACAGAGGCACGGGGAACAGAGGTACACTCTCAGAAATAAAGGTAGAACAGCTGTCACTGGGGCGGTACCTTTTCAAAAGGTACATATTTGTACCTAAAGGTTCCATGTTGGTACCTTAAAAGTACATATTAGTACTTAAAGTGGACATATTAGAAAAGTGTACCCAGAGGCAGCTGTTGTACATTTATTTCTGAGAGTGTAGGGTGATGATGAGAATGAAGATCTAAGGAACAAAATTAGAATAAACACTAAACACTTTTGTATAATGTATTTTATACCAGTCCAAGGCTACCCCTTAAAGAAGCAGAAATATAATACAGTATTTCTCTGTTGGTCGCTTGCTGAAATATGACACTTCCCTTGCTTTCATCAACCCTAGGAGCACAATTATTCACTGTAAACATGTTTAAAAAACTCCAGCTTCATTTCAGTGCTTATCTTAGTGGCCTTGGTCTAGGAAGGTTAATCACTGGGGCCTCCTGGTCTAGAGGCCCCAACCAAAAAGAGCCTAAATTTAGACATTAGCAGGGGAGTTTCTCTACTTTACCCAATCAGTCAGTGTTAGATGGTGAAATGGACAGAAATGGGGGAGGGGGCTGACTCCTTTATTGTTCTCCTAGGCCACTCAACTGATCAATAAGTTACTTTGATCATAATGAGATGATCAGTTTTTTATGCACTTTAAATCCAAAATCACTAATGGTCCTCTGTCCAGAGAGCTCACACATGTATTTTCCAATACACTGCTGTCATAGAGGCCACTTCAAACATAATTTGTTGGGATCTCCTTCCCTTTCTCAAACCAATAGCCATTAATCAAAGGGATCAATAAGGAAGAAATGGTGTGAGCTGAGCCCATGATTTCAATAATCATGGAAGTGAAAGATGCAATCCTCTATTTTTATACTTTTATAGAAGGTATAAAAAATATGCTTAACACTGACCTTAAAAGTGATAGATTGAAATTTTTGCACATTTTGCAACCAAATTTGAGTAAAAGATATTTAAAACAAAAAACACTCTGACAGGACTTGAAAAAAAAAACATAAAACTAAAGCCCAACATTTAATCATGCACACTCTTTTCATTACAATTTGGAGACAAAATGAGTTTGAACTTATCTACATTTGGATCCAGTTAGCTCTTATTTCTTTCCCGTTTATCCTCTAAGGACACATAAGAAAATGGCAAAGCAAGTCTGGTCTTAATTGTTGCCACTTGATCTTCTATCGTCCTCTCAAACTGATTCCTGACTCAAGCTGATTTGGTAAATATCTGTGGTGTTTATTTGATTCTAAAGAGTTTAGTATTCTTGTCAGTATTAATTGCCAAAAAAAGTAAAATGTCACCGACCGCCACTAATGCAGCTGTAATTCTCTGCCTTTTTAAATGAAAAGACTGAGGTTTAAGTCTCACTAACCAGTTTAAACAAGCCGTCACTGTGAAACGAGACACCCACATCCTCAATCTGCCACAAGCTTTACAGGAAATATGCCACTTTGGCATTCAAAAACAGCACAGGTCTATTAAGGTTAATTAAGGTTAATTAAATCCCAATAAAAAAAAAAACTGTGTGATACTGATGGAAACACTTTACATTTCTAGACTCCAATAATTATATGTTTCCCACTGGAGTCACTGGGCCGTTACATATAACAGTAGGTTATCTGATCAAAAATGCCATTTATAATGTTACCATTTCAAGTTCTCTAAATTACTTAAAGGTCGGTGACATCCAGTCCAAACCATTGTTGGTATAAGTAGATTAGAAAAGAAAATATAGAGAGCTGCCTGTGTTGATTGGTGTTACTAAATGTTTTATAAATAACAAATTATTTGTGGTAATAACTACCCAGGCAAAATAACAGATAAACAGTTTGTTTGCCAATCTCATACAGCACAAAAGGTTAGATGGGGCATATAAGGACATGCATATTCAAATTTTGACCTAATATGTAAAAAAAAAATTTGGATGAATTATTCATGAGTGAATCAAATGACTGTATTTATGAACATATGCTAAGGCATTGGATCATTCAGTCAACCGATTGTTCAAGTAACACTGATTATGCTGAACAGTTAATGTTGTTGGAGCAACATGTTAATATTACATTTTCAAATTCAAATTACTTGGGCAAAAATGCCCCTAGTATGAGTTTTTGTCACATATTTATATCATATTATATAGATGTGCAATATCACACAAGTGCTGTTTGCACCCCGAATATCATAAGTGCAAATTTGGAAATAATTTTAGACAACAATTCAAGCAGGATTTAAGGATGAATTTGTATTTTATTTTGTTTTGTTTGGTTTCCTTCAACATCAATGCTCCACACTCCACCCCAGTAGATGGCAGAATCTGCACCAAAAGTGGGTTTGCCAACTGCCATAAAACATAGTATTATTTCCTCAAAAAAGGAAACATTTTTCATATTCCATCCATACTTCCATATATATTTTATATTTTATTTCCATAGTAATAAAAAACATGGATAAGTAACCTCAAATTTTTAATTCTGTCATGATTTAATACACTTACTTTCTGTTTTTTGTTACCAATGACTTCCATTGTATGGAGAAGAAGTAAGAAGAAAAAAAAACTGACATTAATTTTTTTTATATTATATTATTTTATGTTTCACTGTTTATTTTAGATGGTTGTAGCCTAAATGTTTTTGTAATAAATTGTTGAATCAAATAATATATTTCTTTCTAATGCTAATTTCTGTAACATCTATTTGATGTGAAGAGGCATTGGCTTTTATGTTTCTGTGTCTGTCAGCTTGTATTTAAGAGCTTCGAGGTACAAGTAAAAGTAACATGGGAGTGAAGGTCAAACACAATGTAAAAGACAGGTATCTCTGTTCTCTGCTCTTCTTCCAAGACAAATTCAGAGTAAAAACCCAGACTGTGAGAAAACTAGAAGATGAAACCATTATTAAAACGGTTTAGCCATCGCTCCTGATCAAAACCAGATGGTCAACATCTATAGGTTCTGAGTATTGCTAAGAAATAGCCATAGAAACTAAACCTCCACAGCCTTTCTGCTTTTAAGAACTCAGGCGAGAGTGTTCAAAGGTTAAAGGTCAGAAAAGGGTCTGTGTATGTTTGAAACACTAACATTTCACACGGATAGACAGACAGAAATAGATTTCAACGGGATAAGCTGATGGGATCACAGCTTGACTTAAGAGACCACACAGTCCTAAGCTACCAAAAGCTGACTTTAAAAGGTTAGATCGCCTGACCTTTTCCTTCCTAAAGTCAAACGCTGTTCAGATATGTGCCATCCGAGGGTTTTAAAGTCAATAAGCTTCAAGAAAAGCATTTACACTACACTGCTGATGACATTCAGACAGAGTCACCACTGACATAAGCAGTAACCAGGCCCAGTGGGAATCTGCAGACTATTTCTGTCTATTTCTGCAGGTTTAAAGACAATAAAATGTGTCAAACAGAGCTAAGAGTATTATACTCTTATTAGTAGCTGAAATCATGATCAAATTTGGCACAATACTAAATAAGTGAACGCACAAGGGGATCTGTAGGCTAGTATGAATAATGAGAGCTCCAGGTCTGGAGAAATCTACTGAGCTTTCTGTGATTTATAAGATGTTTGATTTAATTTGCACTGTTTATTTTATTTTGCACTGTTTTTCATTGTCTGTCACAACTGCTCTGGTTATGTATTTTGCCAAATGTAAATAAAATGAAACCAAATGTTTTCCTGTTATAAATCCAGGAGCATACAAATGAATATTTTATTTAGAGTTCAAAAGGATAAATGAATGTGTACATGTGTACCTGTGCTCCCTATGGCCAATCTAGTACCTCTGAGTGAGAAAAAGAATGAAAGAATTGTAGGTCAAACATAGTCTAATTAACATTCATCATCATCATAGCTGCATCTGACGTAGAACAAAACTATGTCACCACGGGAAGTGTGCATCTGTGGATCTGGGGTTTTTTAGCTCTCCCGAGGAAAGAGAATAATAGAAGAGAAAGAAAAGTGAAGGCTGAGGGACACAAGATGTGTCAGTTAAACAGAGAGTACTGTGGCAATGAGTGGAGTATAGGACCCTGACCTGAGCCCCAGGAAGGATTATTACAGTCATTACAAAGAAAGAAAGAAAGAAAGAAAGAAAGAAAGAAAGAAAGAAAGAAAGAAAGAAAGTGTGTCTGGTAACTCATACTCTGTGAAAATGTCCCTGATTTCAGCTTGGCTAAAGAACAGCAGGATCTGATGGTAGCTTTCTACAGATAGAGAAGTCACAATGACAAATTCTGGGGTGGTCTCGATGAAGACATCTGTGAGTATGCATGCACATACATGGTCAGTATTGCTGTAATCTGGACTAATCTAATTTGACCTAACCTACTATATTGTCTTTAGAAAACACATACTTGAACATGAACAAAAAACTAATTAGACAGGGCCACCACATCACTTAAACCACTGCATATCAAACTACAAAATACATTTCATCTTACTGTCACACACACCAAATGACCAACATATGCGCTAACAAACTTCATGTGTGATATGAAAGAACAGAGCTGGAGGAAGCGGGATGCATGTTGTTTTTCATGTCAGTGTAGTGTAATGTTTAGATTTAATACACTATTCAGTTCTTAACAAGCGATGGTTTTTGAAAGATGATAACTCTTTTCTTAACTTATTCATGAGCTGTATGCCATCACTGCCAGAGTCTGACCCACTAACATCTCTTTCAAAGTATGCACTTCCACCCTGATCCAGACTGAATCATCATATTAAACCTTACTTGATTATGCTTGTAATAAAAACCCAACACAATGTATGATCATGTAAAAACCCTTTCTGGTACAGTTCATAAGCATATTCAGCAAACCCTTATCAACACCTTGCACTTTTGCCCCTAAACCCTTGATTTTAGTCTGAATGTAAACACTTTTATCATCATTCTGCTTGTTTATTCATTGTGCATGACAGTTTACATTTTATTGTAATGAATGGAGAAAAAATCCAGAGAATTTCCAATTACATGTAAACAAGTTTTTCTTGCTTATCTGTTTTTTCTAATAAATTTTTATCATTGTATTGACACACCAGTTATCCTCAAGCTGATGGGAAAACCAGCACAGCCACAAATAAACACATCCTTTAACATATTAGCTCTCGAGTCTCGCTTCAGCATAGAGGGTGACTGGGTTCAGAGCTACAGCTTATGTTGTTCATTATCTGGTGCTTGCTCGGACAGCAGCGGCACGATCTCATTGGCTCTGCATAGTCTCAGAGAGGCAACACAAACCTGACTTTCAACTGAAGAAGAGGCTGATAATACAATTTCAATAATACATCTTAAATTGTACTTGTAATGTAAAGTGTATTTTAGCTGCTGGAATGTGATTTTTACTGAGGGACCCCCTCAAAACACTGATATTTTGGGCTAGTTTTGAGTAGAAATTGGGCGGGTTTTGTTGTGAAAACCTGGCAACCCTTTCCGTCAAGCAAGTAATGTTATTATTGCTAACATAGCCACTCATCATTGGCTTCATCTGTATTTAAGAGAAAATGATCACTTCATCTGATGTTTAAGTGAATAAAATAGCCTTGACAGCCTTGGAGATTCACAACTATTGACTTTGTTCTCTCTTACCGGACTTGTGTGTGTGTAGGCGATGTAAAAGAGGAAAACAGGCATTTGGGATCAAAGCAAGGTGAGGCAAGGGAGGGGAGACTCAAAATGTTTTTAAACTAAAAACGCATTGTTTGTGTTGTTTTACTATTTTCACAATTATTTAAAGTATAAAACATTGTTATTTACAATACAGAGTGTGGTTTTTAATCATATTTTTGGGCACACAACCCTCAGATGGGGGGACTCCCCAGGATTTCCGCCTATGCATGGGGATGAGATTAACTCGAGTTGGAGTACGCTTGCATGGAGAAATGTTCTCTTGTCCTCCCACACCTGGCCATATAACATGAGCTGCTGACAGGAGGATTTTCACACTCTTGCATGGTTTGGGTGCTCTACTCACATTTGTGAATGTATGAGTGCATGTTTCCTAAGTCAAATGTGAAAAGCAAGCATACATGTAGATGCTGTTCTATGGTTTGTGTAACTATGCATACTTGAACCAATGAAAGGTCAAACTACTACTACACTACTAATTATATAACTAACTACTGTATCTGTTTACTACTTTAAAACACTGGATGCTTTGTATTAAATGTCTACTATTACACTGGCACTTCAGTCACAAACCATCACAGTCTAGCCTTCTTCTCGTCTCACTGATCTAAGGTACTTAACTGAAAAGTGAGTGTCCAGATACTCTGAGCTGAACAACTTCTGTGTAATTTTGCAAGATAGTCTCTTAAACTTTATTGTAAACAAATTATAATCTCAGACAAAAAAATGTAATAAATGCAAAATATATTTGGACACTTTAGCAACTTCAAATGTAAAAATGTCTTTGTATTAGAATAAAAAATATGAAAACATATGCCATTTATTTTAAAGAAATACACCAATAGATTGTGGTTTAAACTGATGTATTGATAATTCATTACAAAAACTAGATTATTATTAAAGCAAAAATTAAAGCAAAAAAGTGTTTTGGGTGCTTTACAGTTGCCTAATTTATATATTATAATGTAATGCTAATGTAATAAACTACACCTGTCATATTTCTACAAAAAAAAAAAAAAAAAAAAACTTTGCTTCATACAAATAATATATGGTCCCTGCTGGTTAAAAAACTTTAAATAAATAAATACATTTCTTTGAGAAATGTTCTAGCATTATTTGTTTGCAAACTGTTTGAAATTCATAAATGTTTAATGTGACTTAAAAAAAATTGGCCCACTAGATATATACTGCCCTTCCAAGCAAAGAAGTGAAGCTGCTTACGCACCCAAGTGTCTCTCTCTCTGTGTGTGTGTAAATTAGTGTCCATCAAAATCTATGCTTATTGTTGTCCATTGCAACTGTCCATTATACTATTATTTACCTCAGTATGTTTTCTTTTCTATCTGAATCTATGTGTTTCTATGTGAGCCTTGATAAACAGGTTAGTGCAGACATGATTTTCCTGTGAGAGTGTGTGTCTGGAGATCATCAGGGGACAGCGCAACACCCACACCAACACCAGAAGCAAAGTCAGCACAGCAACTACACAAAATTAGGTCTTAGCACTTCAACAACGGCAGGAAAATACACCTCCTTACTTTCTCTAAACATAAGTCACTTGATGTCCCGTTCCTCTCAAGCCTCCCAGGCCACCCAGCCTCAGCAGCACCATATCAATCTTCACCAGCATGTTTCTCTATTGGTTTTTCTCTTCATTTCTCTTCCGTCTGAGCAGGCACCAACTCTGGAGTCAAGGTCTTTTGTTCCCTCCATTTCATGTGCCATAAAAACAAACAGAACTCAAGATGGCCGCCATCGCGATAAAGCAGTAAAATAAACAAATGTGTGAGCATTACCTGCTGGCTCAAGAATCTGCCAGTGGTTTAGATGTTTAATGTTCAGTGCGAGTTGCTTTATTTTACTTTAAAATTGAGTCACCATGTCTTTGAAGCCAGTGAAGGAAATAATGCAATCAGCTGAAGACAGCAGCGTGTGGCTGAGCGCTCGTGTGTATATCCAATTATGTGATGCTTTTACAATGCAATCTAAAGTAAAAGATTTCTGTTTGAAAACAGCTGATACCAGATGCTGAGGACTTAAGTGTTTAATATAAAAAGCAAAAAATTAGGTAAAACTTGACATATTTATAAATATTGAAATATCTGACCATTTTTCATATAATTTGAGTCAAAGGATGTGTCCTTAAACTTATGACATAATACTATTTTCATCTCTTTTAGCTATAAATAGATAATTGATTTGAGTATAAGCAATATTCATACTTTTGATTATCAGTTATTTAATTTAGAGTACATTAATTTGTTGGTATATTACAGGTCTCTAAAGAAAAGTAAATATCACTGTTATTCACAGTTAAAGATAAATTAGGTAACACTTCACTTCCATTATACACTTTAATAACCATTCATAATGCATTATACATAAAGGTTTTAAGTTAATTTACCATGAATTAGTTTATTAATTTTTCTGAATAATTTATTACCTTCTTAAGTAACAACTATTCTTTATCAAGTGAGAAATGTGTTAAAAATTTGCAAGCCCATCTCAAAAATGAAAATAAGATTTTATAGCCATTGAGACTTCTAAGTCAAATTATTACAAGTGCATAAATACAAATAAAAACAATAACAATAATTGTATTTTTACAGTATTGATTTAAATTTGGTTTGTTTAAATTGGTTATTGGACACATAAACAAAAAAAGAAAAGTACTATTTGTCAATCTATACTTTTATCTATACCGTTAATCAAACTGTATACTGAAACAGAAAGGGGGATTTGATTTAAGTAATATATCAGAGGTGGAAGGACAAAAAAATCTACATCCATTTTCACTTGAGGGCAAAGGTTGAGAAAGCCTGAACCTCAATTGCCACAGGGGTGGCGGCTAAGCTCCAATCCCAAGCGGATCAAGTAAAAGTGGAGTAAGTTGAGGTGAGGACACCATCTCAGATCAGTCCATCAGTCTCTCAGACAGATGCCCAAAAGCTCTGTGGGTAACACTAGGAGAAGGGTACTGATTGTGTAGATAAAGTTGCAGTATTCTCACAAGTATACAGATTGGAGAGTATTGCTGCCATCACTCTTCAGACCTCACTTACTTGATGTGCAGTTTGAGGAATGGAAAGACTTGAGACATGGTTTTTAATAACCTTTGGTCACATGAAAGTCTTTAGAGAAGAATAAAATGTTCCATCTTATCATACAGAACAACATAAATTATTTCATAATCATGTCAGTGGCTTAAAGAGTTTTCTAATTAAAATAAACACTCCCAAACTGAACGGATGTCTCCTATTACTAGTCACAGGAAATGCTGGGTTTGACGGGATGCTTTTGTTTATGTGTCCAAGGTGAACTTCAATTCCCATAATTCAACAAAGCCGGACATGCCTCGACTTCCTCAATATCTGTCTCCAATCTGTCACCGCGGTAATACGTGGCAATCATTGTAATTCTGGTCAGCTAAAGTGGGACTTTGAGGGTGGCACAAGCCTGTATTCAATCACGGGGAACAAAGCTGCGATCTGCCTTCTAACAAAAAAATAAAAAAACTACAATCATTCATTTTTTCTTCTCTTTTTTTTGCCTCCCTCTATATTGGATATTTGATACAAAGAAAATGCAAAGGGAAGAAGGGATGGATGAATGAAGAAAAATGTCAAGAATTAAAAAGAAAACCTTGAGGCTTAGCACTCCGAAAAGTCTGAACTGTAAATGAAAACAGGAAAAGGTTACATAATGGACCAAGTCAACAAAGCTGATCATTTTTCATTATTACAAAAATCAAATTACATCCTCTAATGGTGGAATAAATTAGTGTAATCATGCTCGAATGGGTTGTTCATCATCTGCCCCCTGGGGGATTCTCTGATTAATAGAGGACTGGCTATCATCACTGACATTTTACATGCAAGTCACACCTTTTAAAGCTGATACCTACAGCTTCATTTACCAAGCACACGACCAGTAGATGAGGATGAAACTGTCTGGACCAGTGTGAAAGCACAAAAAGTGCTCATCAGTCTTCGTCAGAACACAATGAGTGGAGATAAGTGGAGATGTGAAATGATGAAGACTGTCATATGTAATTGGTTAGACAATATCAGTGATGCTAACTGAATTGTCTAGGGGAACTATCACCCCCCCCCCAAAAAAAAAGCATAAAGACATTATGATATTGTAAAGAATTTAAAAACAAAAGAGAAATTGCTTGAACTTCAGAGGCTATAACACAGAACATCTAAGAAAACCAATTTCCAAAAAGGAGCAAATGTTTCTGCACATGTTAAAATGTGTCAGGAAATTTGACGATTCTCTATTTTTGAGATTTTAATTCACTCAACATAAGTGAAGCAAATACCAAACAAACAAACCAAAAAGATAAACAAAAATAACTGCACAAAAAGAATAATCTGTTGGAAAGAGCATATATCCAAAAAGCAACATATGTGTAGTCAGAAGTAGCATGTGTAACTCATGGCAAGAGATCTAAGAAAAAGTCAATAGAACAATTAGTCCGTCTCATATCCTGCATAGGATCAACTGTAGACACCCGTCAATAATCCAGCTCTGGAAGCAATGAAGTCCTTCTCTCTGAAACCTCTGCTAGACGACCTTGGTTACGGTGGGCTTAGTCAAGCACACTTCTTTAATACCTTGTACTCCTGCTCACATTAATCATACACTGCCTGACAAGTGGAGTGCATGAGAGTTCAACCCTATGCATGCATAAGAGTTGTGAAAAACTCCATTTCAATGCATCTTTCACCTAGAAAAAAAATAATATCTCAAGTGTGTTTATGCTGGTATAAAGTGTGAGTGATAATACACTGTATCTGACTGTGCCTGGATGACAGAGGCTATCTAAACTCAACAAGCTCACTTCAATAGATCTCAGTGGGACATGAACAGAGCACACTGTATTATTAGAGCAGTTTTTAAGTGCAGCTCAAAGGGCGTTTAGAGCAAGCATGAAAGCATGTGATGAGATGAATGCGTCAGATTGTCACAGATCATGTCTGCTCATAGATGACTGTACAAGAGGAAACCAAAGACAAACTCAGTGGTAAAGATAGACAGACGTTCAGTGCACATTACATGCACTTAACAACGAGATACTTGAACTAAAACACCAAACCAAACTTCCACATGTTCACTTTGTGTACATCAGCATGATAAGCATGACCACCCACATGCTTCAGTGCTGAAAACTAGAAACCCTCAGTAGTGTAACAATGACAGAAGACTAATCAGTTACAGATCATTCAGACATTTCAACATGCTTTTTCTCTGTCTAATGCTCTGTCCCAAAACCTAGTGAGATGCCTATGAAGGCAGCATTTTAAGGCATGCATGTGAAGTCTGTTACAAAAAGTGGGCACCTTGAAACACCTCATAAGATTTTTTCATTTTAGCCTAATTTTAAGGCAGCATCACATTTTCGCTCACTGAGGGAAAAACATAATTTTCGCATGCAACCAGTCACAACTCTACTGAAATATATATTTTGCAGTCACACCTTAAAACTCTTTTTCTTGCCTTCCTCTTGGTCTCTATTTAACTACCATTTTAGCTGTCCTCAGTGTATTTTTCATAGAGTTCATACAGCTTGAGCTGTCAAAATCATATCAGAGCTTCATAAATAAATAGCTCCATTGGAACCAAAAGTAATTACACAGATTCTGAGAGCCTAAACCCCTCTTCCTGAACATGAGGACCCCCTAAGGACTCCCTGCCATGTGACTTAGGTATTCCACTCAGTGCCTGGAGAGAAAGACCAAAGTGCAAAGCTGGTTTTGCTTTTTGGTTTTACTTCTTCCTTTGCTCTTCACATCTACGTGATGAAGGTTAACCGTTTCGACACATAGAGCACAGCCAATCATCAGTCAATTCAGTTTTCATAAAAATGTGATCCGGCACTGGATCACTCGACCCCTGAGTAGTCAGTAGACGCCCCTGTAGGGGTTTTGTGTACATGATTTCAGCCCTAACTGCCCAGGGGAGTCTTACCTTTCCCATGTCCCCCTTAACTCTACCACAACCCTTCTCCTTTACAGCATGTGGTGCTTGAGCATGCTGGGCTAGCTGAGATGATCTAGGTGTGCCTTGCATGTTATGAAAACATTTGTGTACCCCCTGGGAGAACGTTTGGGGTGCTGTTAGTGCTAGTAAAATACTGCAAAATATGACCTGAGATGGAAGTTTGTCCCCCATGTGTGATCTCTGACCTGGGTCACTGAACGAATCTTTGTTTTCATTTTACAGTAGATGTATGCAACTATGTGTGTTTGTACATGTGCCTTGTTCATCTGGAAGAAATGACAAGTCATTTTAAATGTTTTGACAGCTTGAGTGAGTTAGAGTGTCTGTTAATCACAACCACACTGGTAATTTACACTTGATACCCTTTGAATAAACAAGAATATGAATACATATACACATATGCACAACAGGCCATGTAGAATCTCAAATTATGAATGATTGGATACATTTAGCTACAGTGAGATAAGAATACAAAGAATTATAAAATAGAATCATGAAGATGTACATTTTTATTTGCACAAGCATTTAAAATGTTTTTTTTTGAGAAATAAGTCTTTCATGCTCACCAAGCCTACTTTAATTTGATCAAAAGATATAGTAAAACAGTAATATTGTGGAATTGTATTACAATTCAAAATAGCTTTTCTATTCTAAAATGTGACCCTGCACCACAAAACCAGTCATATGGGTAATTTTCGATTTATACATCACTTAAAAGCTGAATAAATAAACTTTCCATTGGTGTATGGTTTGTTAGGATATAATGTAGGACAATATTTAGCTGAGATACAACTATTTGAATATCTGGAATCTGAGGGTGCAAAAAATCAAAATATTGAGAAAATTGCCTTTAAAGTTGTCCAAATTAAGTTCTTAGCAATGCATATAACTAATAGAAAATTAAGTTTTCATATATTTACAGTAGTAAATTTACTAAATATCTTCATGGAACATGAGTTTTACTGATGATCATTGGCATAAAATAAAAATTAGTAATTTTGACCCATACAATGTATTTTTGGCTATTGCTGCAAATATACCCCAGCGACTTAAGACTGTTTTTTTACTCCAGGGTCAAATATTTTAAAATGTAATTGATCCCATTCAGCAAAGCTGAATTTTCAGCAGCCATTACTCCAGTCTTCGGAAATCATTCTAATATGCTGATTTGCTTATGACGAAACATTTATTTTTATAATGACTGTTGAAAACAAGATACATTATTATTATTATTGTTTTTTTTTTTTTTTAGGTTTCCTTAATTAAAAGTTCAAAAGACCGCAATTTATTTAAAATTGAATTCAAGGTGTAACAGCATGTTCTTCCTGTGGTCATTGATGCTTTATAGATTTATTCAGTTTAAAGCCGTCAAACAGTTCAGCAAATTTGTCTTTCATACTCTGGTGTACCACTTTCTATCCATGATATTTCTAGAAGCTCACAAACTTTTCACTTGCAAAAACATAATCAATGCCAATTAAGCACAATACAGAATAAGTGCAAACAGATGTTGTATGAAGGACAGAGAATATCAGATATTCCAGCACAGAATGTAATCGGAACACATGAGACTTCCACAAGAGACTACAGGTGAGAGCATGCCATCAAAAAGAACAGGTCTAGCGGAGGTGCTTCTTGCATTGATGGAGAGGAGAAAAGAGCCATGATCCGCAGCACAGAAGGAGAAAAGAAAGCCTGGCCTACATGTAGACTGTTAAAACATTTATGGTATGTGTGTGTGAACAACTATTCGTTGAAATGCATACATGGTTAAGTTATGGTTGCATAGATGGCTATGACAAGTCTAATGTCAAAATGTTTGAACCAATGTCAAAACTTTGAGGGAGATAAAGTAGTAATTCCATAACATTTACTTGTGGAGTAGTTACTGAAAATCGGTGATATTGATTAATATAAGGCAGCATCCCACTAGTCTACTTAAAACAACATCTGCTGACTGTTTTTACAGAAATCTTTGTCTCTTCTGTCAGAGGTCTGTCACACTCACCAATTAAGAACAAAGGAGGGATGACAGATTAAAGGACTGCCTCTGAAAATTTTTCTCCCTGTCATGTGATGCAGTGCCACATTTTGGCATGCACTTTCAAACCAACCATGCAGGTATATTATATGTATAGTAGATAACAGTACACATGCATGAGCAACCTTTGGTGCAAAAAGGAGTGCACATGCATTACATAAAAATAATGATCAAAATCACAATTTTAAACTGTCAACTTAATTACACATTGCTATTCATTCATTCATTGATTAATTCATCCTTTCATTCATTGCAAAATACAAGGCACAAGCCATTTGCAAAACATTGCTGATGTAATGTTTCATGTTTTTCAATAAAATGCTTTATAGTGTATCATATCATCAAAGGTTGGCAACAATGTTTGCATCCCCTTTAACAAATCAATGGTGGTGCTCTTGAATACAACCTCCTCCTACATGAATGAGGAAAGACCAAAATCTCCAAAACTGAGATTCTGTTTCAATAGCATATTTCAAATCAGCAATAAAGTCGGACAAAAATGGCATCATAAATTTTTGCCTTAGCAGGGAATGAGTTGCTGGGGCTGTTAATGCTCCCCCACTGCTGCTGTATACCGACTTCCTCCTGATTCTCTAATGATTTTGCAATTGAGGCTTATGGCTGAAAGCTGTCTAGAAATTCAGGTAGGGGGACTTACCTAAGTCTCTGAACATACAGTTGCTTAAACCATCCACTCTTCCGCAAATAAACAGTGCCTCTTCATTAGCGGTTGAAAATATTTCTGGCTAATAAACAGAGGTGGAAAGAGTACAAAAATATTCTACTCAAGTAAAAGTACCATTACATTAATGAAATTTTACTTAAGTACAAGTAAAAGTACCAGTCTAAAAATCTACTCAAGTAAAAGTAAAAAGTAGCTCATTTAAAATTTACTCAGAGTAAAAATTACTTAGTTACATTTTAACAGTGGGAGGGAGTCAAAAATGGGACAGGCCAAGGGTGTCAAACTCAGTTCCTGGAGGGCCACAGTCCTGCACAGTTTAGATATAACCCTAATTAAACACACCTGATCCAGCTCATCTAATCATTTAGGTTTATTTGAAAACTACATGATATGTGTGCTGGAGCAGGGTTAGAACTAAACTCTGCAGGGCTACGGCCCTCCAGGAACTGAGTTTGACACCCCTGGGATAGGTCTATTAATCTCAAACTAGTTGTTTTTAATTAAAGGAATCGGTTATTTAGAATAATAAAACATTTTGGCTGTTACCAGGCAAATCAGTATCAACAAACTCATCTTTTAATGCAGAGGAAATGCAGAAGATTCATTGGAAGTGGCATTTAGATGTATTACACTTTTTAGTGCAGGACAAGAATGCATTTAACCTGCAGTTACAAATGCATGAATAATGTTTTGATATACAAGACATAAAATGTTGAATACTCATTTGAAATGATAAGAAATTAATTATTTAAAAAAAATCAAAAGATACTTTAAATGTGAAATTAAAATGGCCAGTATGTGTCAGCAAGTCACTGTTAATAAGTGAGTCATTGCGATTGAACCGAATCATTTAAACGGTTGATTCATTCAGGAACGAATCACTGTCACGTTGCTCAGAGACGCAAAACTGTGCTTTGGTGGCTGTGTTTGGAATTATTTTCTGTTGTAGAAATAGAGCTAAAAAAGGCAATATGGTGTCTAAAACGCAAGTGTCTTAATTAACTTGTTTACTGAACTGATATATATATGTATGTATATATTCATGATGATTTTTGGAGGAAACGATGGCATTCTTTGTGTGATTTTGATTTAATAGATGAAATTATATAAATATGTGAATTTTTAGGACAATTCACCTATATCTTCAATTTTGTGATCATTCTAAATGCATTTTAGGAGACTGAATCACACAGTGAAAGAACGCACTATAAATGCGCGCGCACATCATTAAAACAAAAATAGCACACTCCTCACCACTGTCTTTTTGGCTAATTTGTGCAAAACCTCTTGCTAAAATGTCAAAGCTTCATTTTAACCACCAATGCAACTATTTAGCTTACCTCTACATTCTTGCGAAGGGTTGATGTCTTGTCGAGATTTTATAAGCTGCTAGTTTGGTCTTCCTAGGCAAGTACAGCTTACACTGCATAATAGAGCATACATATGGCCAGGGGTTCACTTCATTTCCTTCGAGTTCAACTTCAGAATGTGATGGGGTTTCGTTTTCTGCGGTGTCTGCACCACTAACGCCTGTTTTGTCCGTCTGCATCTTTCTTGTGATTTTAGCGATTTAAGCGTTTCCAGGGAGCGATTTATTTTTTTATTTTATTTTTTTTACTCAGTAATTAATGTGTTTTAAAATGTAGCGAAGTACAATACTTCAAACAAAATATACTTAAGTAAAAGTAAAATTACAGATTTAAAAAATTACTTTAAAAAGTATTAGTACACAAAAAAGCTACTCAATTACAGTAACGCGAGTAAATGTAATTCGTTACTTTCCACCTCTGCTAATAACATACAAAAGTTTTAACAATTTCTTGCAGTTATACGTATCAAGCACGGAAAGCCACACTTCGCATATGTGGCACTTTCACCGTAAAATGTTAACTTGACAACTATATACCGTATTGTTACAAAAAAGAACATACAGATTCGCAAGCACATAGGCAGAGCGTGTGTAATTTTTTCGCAATATTATTCGCAGTTTGAGTAACTGTGGAAAGGAAACGTTATATAATTATAAATTTCTAATGTTTTAATTAAATTGTAATCACGTTAAAAACAAATTCAGTCCCATTAAACATATTTTATTAACCATTTTCCACAGTAAATATATTTCTAAAGGTGCTGTTGACTTGAAATCTTCAGGAAAAAAAAAAATCAGAACTTGAAAACTTCACCAGATGTCGATAACAACCCCAATAATCCATACATACAAACAAAACTATCTTAATTTCTGGACGTATTTGTTTTGTTTTGTTTGGGTTGTTACCGACATCTGGTGAAGATTTCAAGTTCTGATTTTTTTTTTTTTATCTGTACTGAATTTGCAGGAAAATCTGCAGACTCCTGTGGAACAGATTTGAATGTGGATTAAATCAGCTTCATTAAGGATGGTGACGAGTCTGCATACAGACAGGAAGATAAAGAGCTGGCTGTCTGGTGCAGTCTTAACAACCTGTAGGTCAACACGCTCAAAACTGTGGAGATGATTGTGGACTTTAGGACAAACCCCACTGCTCTACCCCCACTCACCATCCTGAACAGCATTATTACTGCAGTGGAGTCATTCAGGTTTCTGGGCACCACCATCTCCCAGGACCTGAAGTGGGACAATCACATAGACTCCATAATAAAAAAGGTCCAGCAGAGGTTGTACTTCCTTAGCCACCTGAGGAAGTTCAACCTGCCACAAGAGCTGCTGAAACAGTTCTACTCTGCCATCACTGAATCTGTCCTCTGTACTTCAATAACTCTCTGGTTCAGCTCATCTATCAAATCTGACCTCAGAAGACTACAGCGGGTAGTCCGGACTGCTGAGCGAATCACTGGTACAACCCTCCCTTCTATTTAAGAACTGTACTTATCCAGAGTGAGCAAAAGGGCTGGCAAAAATCACTCTGGACCCCTCAAATCCAGCACACTTCCTCTTTGAACTATTGCTGTCTGGTCAACACTACAGAGGTCTGAGCACCAGAACGACCAGAGACAGGAACAGTTTTTTCCCTCAGGCAATCCATCTCGTGAACATTTAACAATAAATGTGGAACACACACTATTTATACACTTATTTATCTAACACACATACCTAGTCTACATTTCAGTTTGCACATAATATATCTGTACATACAATTGTCAATTTGTATATTTTTATTCCTTATTTACTAGTTATATTTTCTTTAAAAAAAAAGTTTATATATATATATATATACATATACAACCCGAATTCCGGAAAAGTTGGGACGTTTTTTTAAATTTTAATAAAATGAAAACTAAAGGAATTTCAAATCACATGAGCCAATATTTTATTCACAATAGAACATAGATAACATAGCAAATGTTTAAACTGAGAAATTTTACACTTTTATCCACTTAATTAGCTCATTTAAAATTTAATGCCTGCTACAGGTCTCAAAAAAGTTGGCACGGGGGCAACAAATGGCTAAAAAAGCAAGCAGTTTTGAAAAGATTCAGCTGGGAGAACATCTAGTGATTAATTAAGTTAATTGATATCAGGTCTGTAACATGATTAGCTATAAAAGCTTTGTCTTAGAGAAGCAGAGTCTCTCAGAAGTAAAGATGGGCAGAGGCTCTCCAATCTGTGAAAGACTGCGTAAAAAAATTGTGGAAAACTTTAAAAACAATGTTCCTCAACGTCAAATTGCAAAGGCTTTGCAAATCTCATCATCTACAGCGCATAACATCATCAAAAGATTCAGAGAAACTGGAGAAATCTCTGTGCGTAAGGGACAAGGCCGGAGACCTTTATTGGATGCCCGTGGTCTTCGGGCTCTCAGACGACACTGCATCACTCATCGGCATGATTGTGTCAATGACATTACAAAATAGGCCCAGGAATACTTTCAGAAACCACTGTCGGTAAACACAATCCGCCGTGCCATCAGCAGATGCCAACTAAAGATCTATCATGCAAAAAGGAAGCCATGTGTGAACATGGTCCAGAAGCGCCATCATGTCCTGTGGGCCAAGGCTCATTTAAAATGGACTATTTCAAAGTGGAATAGTGTTTTATGGTCAGACGAGTCCAAATTTGACATTCTTGTTGGAAATCACGGACGCCGTGTCCTCCGGGCTAAAGAGGAGGGAGACCTTCCAGCATGTTATCAGCGTTCAGTTCAAAAGCCAGCATCTCTGATGGTATGGGGGTGCATAAGTGCATACGGTATGGGCAGCTTGCATGTTTTGGAAGGCTTTGTGAATGCTGAAAGGTATATAAAGGTTTTAGAGCAACATATGCTTCCCTCCAAACAACGTCTATTTCAGGGAAGGCCTTGTTTATTTCAGCAGGACAATGCAAAACCACATACTGCAGCTATAACAACAGCATGGCTTCGTCGTAGAAGAGTCCGGGTGCTAACCTGGCCTGCCTGCAGTCCAGATCTTTCACCTATAGAGAACATTTGGCGCATCATTAAACGAAAAATACGTCAAAGACGACCACGAACTCTACAGCAGCTGGAAATCTATATAAGGCAAGAATGGGACCAAATTCCAACAGCAAAACTCCAGCAACTCATAGCCTCAATGCCCAGACGTCTTCAAACTGTTTTGAAAAGAAAAGGAGATGCTACACCATGGTAAACATGCCCCGTCCCAACTATTTTGAGACCTGTAGCAGAAATCAAAATTGAAATGAGCTCATTTTGTGCATAAAATTGTAAACTTTCTCAGTTTAAACATTTGCTATGTTATCTATGTTCTATTGTGAATAAAATATTGGCTCATGTGATTTGAAAGTCTTTTAGTTTTCATTTTATTAAAATTTAAAAAACGTCCCAACTTTTCCGGAATTCGGGTTGTAGTTTTTTTCTGTTACTGTCATTCTGTTACACTGTGGAAGCTTCTGTCACAAAAACAAATTCCTCGTCTGTGTAAACATGCCTGGCAATAAAAGCTCATTCTAAATGGAGCAAAGAATACTACAAAGGCTGTTATAGGTAAACGTATAATTAATTATTTAAAATACTACATAAGTGAACAGACAAGAAGTTCTGCATGCAGATTCTGTTTAGACCTGCATATATACAATGATAGGACAGTTATATCTAGAGTCTGTATGAGTGAGCAAGTGAGTGTGTGTAAATTGGCTTTGCCATGATTACTCAACCTCAGAGGTCCTCCTTGCACTAAAAGCTTTTTTAATTATGAATTCCATTAGTCTCTCTGTCTCTCTCTTTCTCCACCCTCTACACCCCAGCACCTAAACCCAACTGTGCATACTAACCAGAAACACACAAGTACGTAAATGCACACAATATAAAATAACAATAATTAAATACAAAAAAAGCTTCTTAATAATAAAGCACATAAATGTCAGTGAAGATGCTCCTGTCCAAAGCATCCATCTTTAAATAAATAAACAAACAAACTGCATCATTTAGAGATAACACCAGAACAGGCTCCATAGCCCTTAACGGCATGAGTCACATCAGATGGAGATAAGTAGCTGGGATTATTGATTTTTATATGAAGTGTATTCACTCGCTTTTAACCAAAGTCTCTTAAAGCCATTTATCCTCATCGACAGACATTAAACATGCATCACTGCTGTATTAATGAGGACTACTATGTCTGGTTCCACATCTTTGACAGTATGACCGAGTCAGAAAATGAAGAACAGAGATGACCTTCATGTTTAAAGGATCTTGGTAAAATTTCCAGAGAAAATTACTGGGGTCTGGACTTTTGGATGTGTTTGAACCTATATGTAACCAAACCATCACACAAGACCTGTTTTTTGCTTTCTCCTAGACATATGAAAACACTAATTCAATTGTCAGCTTTTTAGGTTGTGTATACCCTTTTTTAGAAGGTCATGGCTGCTTCCTGTTTCAACCTGATCATGGCAAAAGGGCGATGCGGGATCCAATGCACACAAACACTCACATACACAGAAACCTCTCAAATTACACTTCCAAAGAGGCCATAATCTGTGTGTGTATGTCTGTGGCAGGGGTCTGAACTGTTTCAATAGATTTCACATTCACCTTTATAAAGGATTCTCATCCTCTTTCAACAGAGCGAAGCATGTCTAACGGCTATTCTTCATGTGTTCATCTCTGTCAGCAAAGCAAAACACCTGCGGACTGCCTCTCTGCCATGAGATCCTATTACTTTTATTAAAAATGCTAACAGAACAAATGCTAGCAGAACATTTTTAACTTCAAGAGATAGCTCATCTAAAAATTTTAGTCATTTACTTACCTTAATGTTCTTCAAATCTCTTCTGCAAAACACAAAAGGAGAACATGATTAGCACAATGAATTGGATCTGAAGTGTATTAAGCAACAAATAGGACGCAACAGGACCATAAGGCCATTAAAATGCTCCATAATTTTTTATACTCTCTCAACTTCGATATCGTGAACAAACTTCACTTGAAGAGGACATATGATAGACATTATTTCTAGATAACTCAAAGGCTTTTTAAACAAGCACATAATTAAATGGAGAGAATTTGATATATAATTACAATATATACAATACATATAAACAGACAAGTGATGCTGTCAGGCTCCGAATAAGATGGAATAATCTTTAATTAGCATGCATGAATTATTATCTATACTTATGAACTGTATAATAAGCAAAAAGGCAAGGGAAAGCCAGCGCCAGAGACAGGCAGAAACAGACAGGCAGACACAAATGAAATAAGAATGGCGACGTTGCATTTTTATCTCTATGTTTTTATGTCTTCTGCGGGCATATGTGGGCTTATATTAAGCATGCTGATGCAGTCTGATGAAGTCCATTTAAGGCTCAGATCAATAGAGGCTGTAGAGGACAGATCTGCTTGCCCCTCTGGCCCCATCTCATAATCAAACCCACAGTTGGATTCAGACTCAAGCAACAGACAGTCATTGGAATAAGTGCTGGAGTCTAATGGCTTATTGTCATATTGATTAAGTTGTTTGGTGTTCTTTAAATGACAGCCACCAGAGAGAGTAAAAGAAAGGTAGTTTTGAAGAATAGATGAGAAGAGAGCGAAGAGAAAGATAGTGTGTTGCGAGTTAAAAGGTGAGGACACTGCTGAGTTGAGAGCTTGGCTTTGATGGTGTCTGGAAACAATTCCTTTAAAATGAAAGAGACAGGAGGAAGACAAAATACACACCCATTCCATGCTGGTCCCCTTTAGCCTTCGCTGATCAGGCGTCAGATACTTTGTATATTAAAGAGAGAAAAAAATCAGTTGCACACAACAAAGGACAACATAAGTAATTCTCAGATCTAAAAGATTTCAGACAGAAGGAGTGTTTGAAAACCTATGCCACTTGGTTACAATTGCATTGCAATAATTACACACCTAGGCTTTAATTCTATTAAAAAAGGTCACATCTAGTGGTGTTCATTTGAGCTACTAATAAAAAGATATTTAACAATACCAAATGCATCTTAATCTGGGATTAATGTAGTGTGTTGTGTTTTAAGTAAACATGAACAGAAGGTAAAAAATAGATTATTGTTCAAAAGATGGTCTATGAGATTTAGATAATTTGAGCTGGAATAACTGAGGGAATGTCACTTACAGTTTGATGTCAAACCACCTTTAAAAAGCACATGCTGTGTCAACTGCTGAGAACGGAATTAAACTAAACTTTCAAGCCACTTACACAGTGACATGGAGACTATAGGAGAACATATGGAGAACATGCTGGTCTATTTTTCTTAAAGCAATGGTGCCCTCTTCAGTTGCTATAGGTTAAACACACCTTCTTATTTAAAAAGTGAAAAATGTCTCTTCGCAAATAAAACCAAGATAAATGCATGTACAAATGTATTGTACTCTTAACTAAAATCAAAACAGCAACCAATCCCAAGAAAGAAAAATGGAAGAAGAGAGACATCTGAATATAATGTTCACATAACATCCTATCTACAGTATTAAGATACCTTCATCTGGATGCTGTTTGAAGGCAGTACAAATATACACTGCCATGTATCTGACAATTCTGAGTCTACTTTTGGTTGAAACTATAAAAACGGCATCTGATAAGAGTTGTGAATTAATCTCTATAGATATATGTATAGTATTCATAAAATATTGACTAGTGTCATCTCTTAAGCTCACTGGTTTTTAGGCAGCCTCAAACCTTTAAGAGTGCTGAGCAGTGAAGCAGTAAAACGGCTGTTAGTAATTTTTAAACCCATCCATTGAAGATCATTTCTTCACAATTGGTGAAGTAACAAAACTCAACACAAGATGGGGCTAGTGTCCTTTCTAACATGTTCATAACTTGCATTGCACAGTTGTCTCCTCGTTGGATTACCCGCTGTCTCCTACACAGCTCACTCAAATGACATTAGCAATGTGAAAGAAGATAAAGCCACTAACGCCCTCAGTCCTGATCCCTACACTAATGCAGGCTCATAGACACACACAAACACAACACTATCTCTTTCAATCACTGATACACCCATACACACACTGCATGGTTTGTAACATCATCCTTATGCATAATTACTTTTGAATACTGACGAAGAGGTTGATTTAGTAACAGAAGAAAAAAACATGTCTAGTTCACATTTCCTCAAAAATCTATTAATAGAGAAGTATAATCTATATGTAAACTGCGTATTTTTCTACTCCATAAGAAAATTAAGCATGTTTTATGACCAATAAGATGGATAGAAAATATGACATATTCATGAAGATGAAGCATGAAGCAAATCTTCCCCTTCAAATTCTCAATACAGTCATGCGTTTAAATATTTGACTTTTATTTTATTATTTATTTATTTTTTTGAAACTCACATTATTTTCTGCAGCCTGAATGTAAAGGTGTTTTTATTTTAATCAGCATATATTAAAGGCAAATACAGCCAATACTACCATGATGCAAATAATTGTATTATTTAGTTGTGGGGTGAATTATAACCTGGATTTGTCAGTTACCCAAAAATATCTCACTGCAAATAGCAATGCACACATTTTTGAAGGAAGAAATGTCTTGTAAGTTTTATCACTCTCTATTGGACATAATTTATGAGGCATAATTAACATCTGATGAAGAAATGGAAGAAATGGCTTACTAAGTCTGTTGCTATAATATTCTGTGTGTGTACGCTTAGAAACAGAAGGAAAGTGACCTTTGACCCTCTAAGGTCACTGTACATCCCCTGTCAGATATTAATATTGGGCATTAAAGCAGTGTGTGCGTGAATGATTAAGCGGAAGTGTGTTTTCTTGGTAATGGAATGGCAAGAGGGCTAAGGGTCAAATTATTTGATTGAAACCCTGGAGATTGTGTCACAAATTGTGAAGATCGAAAAAGTAAAAAAATGGAAGGAAGAAAAAAGACAAAACGGAGGGAGAATTACTGATGTTTAAAAGAGAGAAATTAACCCCCCCCCCGCCCACCCCACCCCAAACAGGACAAGAAAATAAATTATGGCTCAAAACAAAAGTGTGGCAATCAAGCAAGTGCTCTCAGTTGGCTCTAGTGCACGTGATCTGATTTCATATTAGACTCACATAGTAAGGCAGAGGATATCGGGCTGTTTCCAATCAATAAAGCTAAACAAATCCCATCGCAATAGGCACAGTAGGCCTCTCCTAGGGCCAATTACCAGTTAGGTGGAGGGAGAGCATCTTTGGTGACAAAAAGAGAGACAAATCATCCAAAACAGATAACAGAGGTGCACTGATGCAGACAAACCAATAAGAATAGCCCGTACCTTGTGGCAAGGTACCCCTGGCATCACGTTTAATGACCTGTGACGCTCCAGCCGTCAGCACACTGCGAGAAGGACATGTTCCTGGAACAAGGTGCATATCAGTCATTTATCAACCCATCATCAATTTACTGAGATATGTTATCCAAAAACATTCAAAATAGCAATTTATTCACCTCAACGTAGTTCAAAACCTGTACGTTTATTTTGTTTTTCTGTAAAAAGGCTCAGTAAACATTGACTCTCAGTGCAGGGGGGAAATACTGTAATGAAAGCGAATGGTTACTGAGGGCGAAAGAGAGGTTTGAAATGACATTAGGACAACATAAAACAACATTCTTTTACCCTTAACCTATCTACCTATCTACTAGATCTATTCTTGTTTTATGTCTTATATAAACATTATTTGTTCTTTGTTCATGCAATGGTCAATGTTTTGGCAATACTGTCATGTCAAAAAAAGCAATAAAATAAAATAAGAGAGAAAGAGAGAAAGAGAGACAGAGAGAAAGAGGGAGAGAGCAAAAGATAGACTGGGGGTTCTGACGAGAGAGAGAGAAAGAGAGAGGGGGGTTTAAAACGTCATTCCGTGTGGGAGCCCTGATATGTGCGACACTCGAGGAGTTTGCGCTCCGGTCAGGCTCGCGCACTGGGATCCTAACCGTCACCAGCACATAAAAGCGCGGATAACGGAGATGATTCCCCTCACACAGCAACACGACACGGAGCAAAGTGTGCGCAGATGGCAGCGAAGAAGTGTCCTGACAGTTTCCACACACCTCTGGATGTGACGCGCTCCAAGTAGCGGAGTTTACCGTGACAGACCGCAGGTGGGATTCCCATAAGAGGAGAGCTCGGGTTTGACTTTTTGTTGGACATGGGACCGGGTCTCTGCTGCTTTGGATACGGTACCGGAGGAACCGCGTCTTCTTGAACGGAGAGCTGTCGACAGTAGGACACCGACGAGATGCGCTCCGACCACGGCTTCATCCTGCTGCTCCTCAACGGGACAGCCTGCTTGGTGAGCGGCCAGGGGGGTGATTTGAGGTCTAAGGGGTGATGTTAAGTTTCAGTCTTGCGTTTATTGAACCGAACGGCCTCTTTGTCAACGGTTGAGTGGTGCACTTCAAGTAGCCGTCACCTGCGCGTCAAGGGGTGACCGTTAACGTCTTCCCGCCGTGCGCTCGCGCTTCACACTTGAGGGCAGGAGTTTAGGATGGACTCGCTCGAGCGCGTATTGACTGTTTTTTGAACGTCACGGTTCGCTTCGCGCGCAAGGGGTCCCATGCCCATTCTGTGTGTGTGGAGAGAGGAGAAAATAGGGGAAGAGCAGCTCCGGTGAGAAAAGCGAGAGGCGTCGCGATGCTGATTTTTCGAGGGGGCACTGTGACAGTAGAGGCTCACCTGGAGCCCTGGTAGACACACAAAGAATGTTACTATTCTAAAAACTTTTTGTGCAAAATCACACGAGTGAGAGTACTGATAATAATTTCTACAGCACAATTGTGAGTGTGATAATGCTTTTATACAACAGCTTTAATACGAGTAATTAAAAAAAGCTAGTTTCACACCAAAAGACCATAAAAAGTTAGGTCTCTTTTAATAATCAAATCACAGAACGAAAACTGGCCTGGAACAGTGTGTGTGAGTGGAACGGAGCACCTGAGAGTCTGTAATCACTCCACTCCCCAGGTTTTCCATTTTACCACTTCAAACAATCATGTTAAAAAAATAAATAAAGTTATTATAATACATTATAAAGACTTATAAAAACGTAACTCCACAACACTCACATACTCTAATCTGCATAGACAAGACCAACGACAAGTGGTGTGACACAATCTGATATAAACTTAAAGATAAGATTATTAATTATATTAAAAATAATTAATTATTAGACCAAAACAAAAATTTGGCATTTTGTGAAAATGTTTCCATTTCTAGAAATACGATTTCTAGGTTATATGTAAAAAAATATTCTTCGTTTTAAGTGAACTAATGCTGATAATTATTGGGAGGCCTAACTCAAATTAAAAGTTTTTGGATGTGTGAATGGATGATTTCTGAAACATAATTTTACAAATTTTTTGTCACTACAATAAGAAAAGCAATTTTATGAATAATATTACTATAAATATCCATGGCTCTCCTGCATGGCTGTTTTGAGAATAAGACAGATGGTACTCTAACAATCCTATAGACCAAGTTTTGTTGAAGAATGAAGAATACCTGTTGGAGTAGGATGTCCTCAGTTTCAGTTGTCATCTTGGCACAATGTACAGAGCTTACACTGACCTTGGTGTACCTATGACTGATATCAATGGGTAAAATATGCCAGAGTATCTGTTAGAGCAAAGGTTGTGTATGGCTGCCTGTTTTTCATGCACCTGCTGTGAGGGTGTTATAGCTTAACACCCGCAGTCTAAATTTAATCCCCCTCTAGCAGTCCCTGTGTTACAATTATCTGCTGTGTAGCCGGAATAATTCATGACTTCTTCTTTGACACGTTTTAATCCTCTTGTATTCTCAAGGGATACGAAATGTTGCCATTAAAGTGGCAAAAAAAGAGAGAAGCATATCAGAATTAAAAATCGAAACAACAAACAAGCGTTGCTTTATTTGCAGTTAAATTATGCCACATACTGGAACTTTCGGTTGGATGTTGCATTAGTACAAATCCAGCTTCCTGCTCTAAAGCCTCCCATTCGGCTACTAACATTTGTCCATTCGAAAGGGGGCGGACAACTAATAACCGTGACAAATCTTCCCTAGATTAATTACAAAACACCTACTTGTAATTAACTGAGAAGGTGCTGCCAGTGAGAAGAAATTTAATAAGGTCACATGCCCTTAAATCTCTAAACCAGGTTTGGATTTGAAGGAGGGCAGTCTTGAGAGAAATACACAGCACACATACCAGGGCATCACCAATCTTCTGGCCTGACAAATTTTAATAAAGAACAAACATTTATTTATTTATTTGTTTTACAGAAATGTATCAGAGCAAAGTTGATATTTTTTTTCCTTAGTGATATAAAAAAAAAAAACCCTGCCAAGAAAAGAAACAGGAAAAGAGCAGACTCATAAAATTACAGGTGAAGGTTATAAGGAATTTAATTAAAATACCATACATGCTCTGCCTTTTGTAACTTGCAGAATGCTGTCAGTGCATACCTTTAGATATATAACATCAGGAAGACACTAATAATGTAATTATCCAATTTAGCTTACGGCATTAGGTCATTTATCTGCCACATTACTTAAAAACTGAGGGAGAGGCAGACGCGAGAAAATGGCTTACACGTTCACACCTCAATTGGGCATCATGGGTAATTCATTTGCTGTGTGACAGTGATAAATTATAGAGCAATCAATGAATTATCCCTTATTAAACACTATTATGACGTTATTATTAATAGACATGTAGAGCTCATTAATAATCAACCTTAATTTTCATCAGCTTTATTGAAACTAAAGGGCCTGCTTTAATAAAGCCTTCAAGCTTTTGCCTAGTTAATCTCAGGAGCTTTCATTAAACCTATGGCCTGTGCCATGAGCTGACTGAGTTTAGCATCTAAGAAAATCCACTGATGAACTGATGCTTATGAGGTTAGAAACATCTCAACCTGGCTGCATACATATTGCAGAGTTATAGGAGCGAATCCACTAAATTATCATTTTGTGTCTGTACTGAATACAGAAGTCACTCTTGAAACCATAGCAATGTTTTGCCTGTTTTATTTCAGTTTGGTTCTGTACACACTATATAGACTTAAGTGGCCAATAAATATAAATTCTAAAAATTCAAAAGATCATCATCTTATCAATGTTATTTTGAATGATTCATCCATGCATATGCTTCATTTTCTAAATGTTTTTTTAGTCAACTTATTCTTCCTTGAACTGAAACGACAGATTTCACTCTTTCGCAGTATGTCTGATTTCTCCAATCATTCAGTCTTTTTAAAACCCACCTCTTTTAAGCCCCAAGATTACACTAAAATCTGCCACCATCCAATCAATGACTGAGAGATTGAAAGACAAACTGAAAATAAATAACCAAATTCTGTGCGTAAAGAACAGGAATAAGAAATCAGATAGGGAGTATTTTGCTGCAGTGTGAACATACACTGAACAGATATATGTTGCACACATCTCAGTTAACACACTTAAATATGAAACAGTATAAAATAATAATAATACATAACAATATAAACTAATACAACAAAATATAACAATAATTTAAAATAAAAAATACATGCACATTATTTATTCCTTTATTTAATTAATTCCTCTTCTTTAAACACTCACAGAATCAAGTCATCTTTTGCACCCTCTTTCTCTCCTGATTGTGATGATTTAAGTGATTTCTCTACAGAACAATGTCATGCAGTCAAGAGCTTATTGCAGGCAATTACCATGTTAAACGTGTTTATGCTGATGATATTGGCCCAGCATCATTCTCATTATGAGCTCATTAAATTAATACAGTTACAAGATGTAATTTTTCAGAGCAGGCAGTCCACTTTCTTCACAGTCATGAGGGAAAATAAACTACACACCGACATTAAAATCAGACAACTCCGGTCCATCTGTCTGGGCGTGTGCAGTAAGCTTTGGTTTTGGCATACACAGAAATGATAAAAAAGACTGTTTGTTAAAGTGTATGCATTTGTTCTGGTGCAAAACACCAATTCAAACACTTTTTATTACGGTAAATGCAGGCAACCAATATTGATGAAAATTATTTGTGTTTCCAGGCTCATTCTGATTGGATAGTCATACTTCTTAAGCTAAATCGTGATTTCACCAAGTACAAGATGTTCCTGGATCAACATCCTTGTTGATCCTGGAACAACATTCCAATCAACCAATCAGAATTGAGATATAACTTTTCAGGAAATATCTTTTTTAGGCTTACAATCAGGGTTAGGTTCTTCTACACTCTTGTTAATCAGCTATCATTCAACACTAATTTTAGGAATAAATAATAGGTAGAGTTAGGTTTAGGGTTAGGGATTGGGTTAAGTCTATATTTTTGGACAATAATGTTGATCCAGGATCATCAAAAGATGTTGATCCAGGAACATGTCTTACTTCACAAAATCATGGCGACTGACAGAATAGACCTGAAGCCATTATCTAAAGTGTTTCAAGTGTTATTGTGTCGCAAGGTTTTAAGCTCTTAAAAAATCTGTTTGCGTGCCATAAACAGTCAGATATTCTCTGATTCACCTGTCCAATGACTCGTCTCTTCTGTCCCTCATGGTCTGCTGCCTTGTCTGGTCAGATTAACTGTAAACTCTCCCCTAGATTGACCCACAGTTCATCTTGAGACAGTAAGAGGGCATTTTAGTCACTCAGACAAACAAGAAAGATAAAGCACATTACCAAAGGGCACTGTAAAATACACATTTTAAACACTGCTGTCTACCTGTGTGGTATGTATTAAATGCTGATGATTTTATATATTAGCACGGACTGACTGACCCCTGGTGGAGCTCATGTACTGTAGGCTTCCCATCCACCTCATCTTATCCCAGAAATGGGCATCATTGATATGGCAGGATTTCCCTATTAAAGATAAACTAGAGAAACAACAGGACAACTAAAATAGCACAGCTTATATGCATACATTATTAAGCCCTACTGTCAACATCTAATAATATCTCAGTTAAATGCCATTATATAAATATTGAAGCACTGCTTAATTGACACCATCTCTATGCTAGTGAGCATGCTTACATTACACTAAGCATAAAAGGCAAGAGATTTGATTATAAGGCTATGACATTAAGGCCAGAAACACACAACACAGAAAATGCACTGCAAGTTCATGTGCTCTTGGGTTACTTGGTGGCAAAAAAATAAAAAAATAAATAATAATAATAATAAAGCCTCAGTACTCAAGGGGGCGACAGAGTTACCTTTGCCATTTCATGTCTGTGACATTAAACCAGATGTGTTGCTGTTCAGGCAGACAGTTATATCATGACAGCAGGTTACCTGACATAGCAAACTGGCTGTTAAAAGTAAAGCCTGATCTACACCCATTGCAACAACACTGAGAATACCACATGTACTTATATAGCAATATTAATTGTTTTGTTTTTAAATGCAGTGATACCTGAAAATGTGTGTGCTCATGTACTCAAATGTGTTTCTGGCCTTAAAGTTAACCATCTGCTTGAAACAGCTGGCATTTAAATCACTGACATCACAATCATATACAGTTTTCGATTTCTATCTGATGTGTTTCCTCATTGATAAACATAACCAGAAAGAAATAACACATGTATGACAGGTAGAGAAAGAGAATAAAAGTGTCTGCACACATACAAACATTCATAATTTCAGTAACACTAATGTTCTTTACATTAACATTGGTCTGTGCATTATGAATTATGTGAACTAATTATATGAATCTTATTAACTATCAATGAACCATTTTACAGTAGATTTATTGATTTTCTTTAAATGTTAAATAAGATATTATACTTAAATTAAATGTTAATTTATTCTATTTTGCTTAGTGTTAATGTTAGCTCAATAATAATAAAAAATAAATGTTTAATTGAAAATGCAGTTTACATTTAGAATATTACCATTAATCAAGATTAATAAATGCTATAAATGCATTGTGTTCAACTACAAGAACTTGACAGTTTATAAAAATGTGTCAAGTCTTTTTTTCATGCATTAAGGAAAATAATTAGATGTGTACATGTTCAGGCTTTTAACGGTTTTGCTGATTCAAAAACACCTTCAAATTATGCTTCAAGGTTTACCTCCTGGGTGGATGTTAATCAATACACAGAGCAATCAGTTTTCATCTAAAAGAAATGAACTGCTGGACCAATAATGGACTTGGAAAGCAGGACAGACTTGTAGAGAGCAAAGATGAGTTTCTTCATGGACACAGTGCTACATTCCAGTTTATTTGAAGCAAGGACATCTGTCACCATCTGTGAGAGTAGACAGATGGTTATTGTAGTAGCAGAGCATTGCAGTGACCTCATCAGGGTGTGACAAAGGCATCTGCTGACATCATTAGGGTGTAACATAGGCATCTGTTTGCGAATCCTTCAAGGCTGGATGAATACAGTTATATACTGCTTTCTTATTGTTCCTCCATGGGGTCCACTTCAATTTTGATTCTTGAAACCTAAAATCCTTAATTACTTAGTGAGCTGTCAAGGATTAGCTCTGAGGCTGCTAACAAAGACAGTTGGAAAATATTAAGATTAGTATTTAATTAAAATGTTAAATATTTTCTAATAGAAATTGCTTAAAAGATGTCAGTAGGATTTTGAATAGACATACTGTAGTTCAGAAATAAGTTTAAAATCAGCCATGACTTTAGCTATTAGATGTGGAGAACATGGTCTCATTCAGAACCTAGAATATAATAGACAGTAGTTGATGTTCTTCAGGCTTCCCTGAGTGATATAAAATCTTGTAACAGCACTAAAATTATCATGTTCACCATACTTTTCCTTTGAAATGGTATCACTCTTAGAGTCATCCCTTAATACCAGACATGACTTTTCTTACTAGAGAATTTATCAAAGGAGTCAGTTAAACAATTTCATTCCCCACCCTTCTTTTTCTCCTGCTCTCTGCATCTCTCTCTCCCTCTCTGATTCTCATTGCGTTCCATGAATGATCCTAACAAGTGCAAATGGGGTCAAATAGATGAGATCTAAACTGCCTGTTAGAGCCTGTCCTATAGTGCTATGGAGAATCCCATTACTCTGGGCATCAGCTGTGCTCTCAGCGGTGGAGGAAGGGAGAGAGAACAGATGTAGTTTAGGATGCTGTTTGTGTCGATGATATAGAATCAAACCTCTCCCATTAGACTGTCTTGCACCGCTGCCACACATAGCCTTGTCGGATCTTAGAGGTTCACCCTTTATCACCCAGCCTTCACTCTACCTCACTCACAGGGCCGTTGCTAAAATCCATAGAGTCTGGGACAAAATGTTTATGGATACAATGAAGAGTGCCTCTAAATTAGCTTTGCTTCAGGGATCAGACGGAATGTGCAAAATTAACATAACAGACTACATATGACAATTTACCGTTTTGATTGTTTTCATGCTCTTAGCAGACAATGTTTAAATAGCACAAAGTCTGTCATTGCAAGTGAACACATTTCATTTAGACAATATTGCCTTTTTTTCTTTTATGTCTTTTTTTCTGTTTTCTAAGGATGCTACATAACCTGTTTGAGTATAATTAGATGCACATCCTTTGGCATCAAAAACGATATATGTAAAGCATAAAAGGTAATTATACACTACCAATCATTGAAGCACATAGCTTATGCTCACCAGCATTTATTTGATCAAAAAAAAAAAAAAAAACTTTAGTATTGTGAAGTGTTATTACAATTTAAAATAAACATGTTCTGTTTGAATATATTTTACTATGTAATTTATTCCTTTGATGGCTGAATTTTCAGCATCAATACTCCAGTTTTCAATGTCACACGATCCTTCAGAAATCACTCTAATATGATGATTTGCTGCTCAAGAAACATTTCTTATTAGTAGTTGTGCCGTTTCATATTTTTTGTGAAAACCATTACACATTTTTTCAGGATTCTTTGATGAATAGAAAGTTTGTAAGCATAAAACCTATTTTAAATAGTTTTTTTTAATCACCTCTGATTAAATCAAGTATTATTTATTTAAAAAAAAAAATTTAAATTATTGACACCAAACTTGAACAGGATGTAGCTAACATTTTTTATTTCTTGTGCTAGGTTTGTGGAAAAAAAATAGAATAGAGTGTTTCATTACATTTTTTTTTTCTCCATGTAGGACTGTTTTGTTGTTCACAACCCAATCAAAAAAGTGTTTCAACCAACAAACCAACCAACCACCCCCTAATCAAAGAGCCTAACAATTATGGCTCTACTAACACAAACTATTTCTCTCACCATTCCCAGCCCACTTTACTCTTCCCGGCTCATCTATACCTGCCTCACCTATCACAGACCAGATTGTGCTGATTTGCACCCACACGCACGTTCACTCTGTCAATACAGCATAATGCAAAAATTTGATAGCCAATTCAGGCACCACCATCTAGCTTTGAATACTGAATTAGCCCTCGGTCCACAAGCATCGCTAAACCTGAACCCATCCAAATCATTTCAGATGGTCAGTTCAAGTGAGACAGCCTATGGTAAAATAGGGACAAGGAAGGAAGAGACTGATGTTTGTCCAGTAGCCGGGGCTGAAGTTGTGGGTGGGCGTAAGGTTCTGCTTATTGTGCTCTTGTGACCCCATTGAAGCCAGCATTAATTATTCATTAAGAGTCAAACGGCTTGTTTCTTGTGAAATTACCTTTCTCTCCCCTTTGTGTTCTCTCCCTCCCTTGCGCCTCTTGTCTTGGTGTGGAATAATTAGTTCTAAGGGCAGAGCCGTTTGCAGATTTTAATCATGTAACAGAAGGAAAAATCTCCCAGCGTGAATGGATGAGGTATGTTGCAGAGAGAGAGAAATAAATGTGTCGGTGAACACTCAGGAATCTGAGTGGGATTTGGGGCCTTTAATTAAAAATTGATGTCATATTAGAGATGGAGATTTCAATCCAACAGCCTGAGGAAACATAGGAGCACACGGCTCTTATTGGGAGACAGTGAGAGAGAGAGAGAGAGAGAGAGAGAGAGAGAGAGAGAGACAGTGAGAGAGAGGTACTTTTCATTGCACCCTGTCTGCTTCCCGTCCTCTCCCTCAATTATATGGAGTGATTTAGAAAATGAAAATCTCATCTCATACATATTGTTTTCTGCATAATATTCAAACTTAATTTGACACTCAGGTTAACATCGCAGTGTGTTTCCACCGGGACATAATACAGTGTGTGCGTTTGTCAGTGTGCAGTACCTTGACGTTCAGAGGCTCAGAGGAGGTTATCATCTGAATCATAGCACTAAATTAAAGACATATTGTCAGACTTATTGACATACACTTGACAGTTACCTTGATTCATTTTCTACCTTCCTCTTTGGAGATTTGTAAAGAGCATGAGATCTGCCTTGTCAATATCTTTCTTTCTAAGATTCAAAGGCTGTGGCTGGTGTAACTTTCTCTTTCTGGTAGACAGTAGTCCTTAAAGGGGAGGTGTAATGCTATTTCATGCATTCACATTTACACTGTTAGGGCCCTATTTTAACGATCTAAACACAAAGTGTAAAGCGCATGGCGCAGGTGCACTCAGGGCATGTCCAAATCCACTTTTGCTATTTTAACGACGGAAAAGAAGTTGTCCCTATTCTCTTAATGAGTAATAGGTGATTTTTGGGCGTAACATACAATAAACCAATCAGAGTCTCATCTTCCATTCCCTTTAAGAGCCAGTTGGCCAGTTGCGCTCGTGCCATGACGGATTTGCTATTTACACGGTGGAATTTGGCAAGCGCAAAGACAGAACGCGTCTCCGAGATGAAACGGAGCTTGGTCCAGCATTTATTTATTTATTTAATTAGCATTCTTATGGATTCCTTTAATTTTTTATATTTGGTATGTTTGCGTGCTGCTGTGCACCCCTGTGTTACTAACATGCTCTTCAAATAACAAAGAAAAAATATTTGTGCCAGACTTTAGACCAGGTTTGAGTTGGTCTATTTTCAGCTCCTTAAAATAGCATTGCGCTAGCAATGGGCCTGAACACACCTCTTTTTTAGACCAGCACGCCCATGGGCACACAAATGAGCACAAATGCATTTGCTAATTAAACGACGTGGCGCTGGATGGAAAAATGCAAACAGCATCGGACTGAAACTAGCAAACACACTTGCGCTGCGCCTTGAGTCGCATTGCGCCGAGTGTATTATAGGGCCCTTAGAGTTGGATTCTCATACTAAACGTCCAAAGCCACGCCTCCTGAATGCATGAATACACACACACCCAGTGGTTTAAGTGGCCTAAAAGAGGTGCCGGTACTTTATTATAGCCTATATATATATATATATATATATATATATATATATATATATATATATATATATATATATATATATATATAAAGTTTTTTTTTTTTTTGATGACTACCCTCATCCCCTGAGGTAACAACAACTATATTGAAGGGGTTTTATATACAGCAGTCAACAGACGACCTTATAAAATATAATAAATCCTTTCATTAGTTTGTGGATTTGCTTGAGCTAGAAAGAGCTACTGAACATAAATAAAATGTGCACAAGGATTTTGAAAAAATACCCTTTAAAATAGGGTGAATGGGGCGGGGTGGGGGGAGGGTAAGGGGGTTGTCTGCGGTCTTGGGTGACGCGATGGGGGGCTTATGATATTAGATTTCGTAGCCTATAATAAAAGATAAAGAATTTCAAACCTTAACTAAACACATTTTTATTCAAAGATCAACCGTCTGTCATTACTCTTTAGTCTGCCACAAGAAACAACAACATTAAAATCATGAACTCAAATGTCATTGTTAAAAAAACAAAAAAACAATGACTGTTGTAACAGTGCGTAAATCAGACCTTTCTGTAACGCTAACGCTATTGAGCTTAAACTTATTTTTTGTACACAGTGCCGCTAACTGTCAATTACTCCTGTACGCGTGCATCACTGTCCTCCTCGCAGCTGCAGCAACTTGTGCTCTCTTCATCAAGCTTTAAAACAAAAAGGGGACAAAAAGGTCGTATTGTCTTTGTGCATATAGATTAATTAGATAAATGAATATCTAAATTTGTGCCTAGCCGCCTATGGACTACGGTATTTTTTTTTAACTTAGAAAAAAGATGCTGCAGCCAATGAGCAGCCGGCGGGGGCTGGTTGCAGGACGACTCAACCTCCGCAGACAGTTTTTAATGTTTATCAGACAATAACTACTCAATTTTGCTTTAGTATAATTTTCGGGACAATTAGGGCCAGATTCGGGATTCGGGACAACAGTTTAGATTTCGGGACTGTCCCGAATTTTCGGGACGCCTGGTCATCCTTCCTGAAAGAGCTACTGCATTACTTCATTAGCTTGCGTCTGGCCTGCAGCGATATCATACAGGCTTGGTGGGGTGTCAGCCAGCGAGTCATCTGATTCTGACCGTGTTGTTTTAGTACTTAGAGTCTAAAGCCAGGAGAGCATATTAAGTGTTTTTCACTGTATTTGAATTTTACCGAGACGCGTGTGCGCGTTTCACACACCCTCTCCAGCCATGTTGAGTTGATACTGACAGCGGCAAAAGCGATGCATTCGCTTTTCACTTGTAAAACTCAAGGGTGTATGGGTAATGTAGTCTCTGCTCTCGGTGCGACAAATTAGGAAGCTTTCATTGTGAAGGGCGCACTGAAAAGCGGCAGCGCAGGCAAAAGATTAAAACCTCTATTAAAACAGATGTCAAAAATGAGCGTACCGGTATGCTAAAAGTACGTTCTGGGCGCACGGAGAGGTGGCAGTACGCTCAAGAGCTATATTTGAAAGTGGTGGTACTGAGTACCGGTGCGTACCGGCCCACTTAAAGCACTGCACACACCAGACGACCAGAGACAACATTACTTCAATATATCATGTGTCATTCACAGTGTAAGAAACCGTTAATAAGAGTAGTACAACACCAGGAAGAAAGATCAGGTTGTTGATGTTTGTCATCCATTCTCGCTCTGTCTGCACAGTGTGTGTGAACGAGATGATAATGTATCCTGTCTGTGCGAACAGGGTGAGCAACGGTATGCTGATACAGGTGCATCTCAACAAATTAGAATGTCGTAGAAAAGTTCATTTATTTTAGTAATTCAACTCAAATTGTGAAACTCGTGAATTAAGTGCACACAGACTGAAGTGGTTTAAGTCTTTGGTTCTTTTAATGTGATGATTTTGGCTCACATTTAACAAAACCCCACCAATTCACTACCTTAACAAATTAGAATACTTCATAAGACCAATAAAAATGTAATAATTTTTTTATGAATTGTTGGCCTTCTGGAAAGTATGTTCATTTACTGTACAGCTCATCTACCTTTTTTGGTCAATTGTTTCTCATTTTCCTCTTGACAATACCCCATAGATTCTCTCTGGAGTTCAGGTCTGGTGAGTTTGCTGGCCAGTCAAGCACACCAACATCATGGTCCTTTAACCAACTTTTAGTGCTTTTGGCAGTGTGGGCAGGTGCCAAATCCTGCTGAAAAATGAAATCAGCATCTTCAAAAAGCTGGTCAGCAGAAGGAAGCATGAAGTGCTCCAAAATGTTTTGGTAAATTGGTGCAGGGACTTTGGTTTTCAAAAAACACAATGGACCAACACCAGCAGATGACATTGCACCCCAAATCATCACAGACTGTGGAAACTTAACTGGACTTCAAGCAACTTGGGCTATGAGCTTCTCCACCCTTCCTCCAGACTCTAGGACCTTGGTTTCCAAATAAAATACAAAACTTGCTCTCATCTGAAAAGAGGACTTTGGAACACTGGGCAACAGTCCAGTTCTTCTTCTCCTTCACCCAGGTAAAATGCCTGTGATGTTGTCTGAGGTTTAGCTAATTTCTTGACACGTCTGTGTGTGGTAGCTCTTGATGCCTCGACCCCAGCCTCAGTCCATTCCTTGTGAAGTTCACTCAAATTCTTGAATCGATTTTGCTTGACAATCATCATAAGACTGCGGTTCTCTCGGTTGGTTGTGCATCTTTTTCTTCCACACTTTTTCCTTCCACTCAACTTTCTGTTAACATGCTTGGATACAGCACTCTGTGAACAGCCAGCTTCTTTGGCAGTGAATGTTTGTGGCTTACCCTTCGTGTGAAGGGTGTCAATGATTGTCTTTCTTGACAACTGTCAGATCAGCAGTTTTCCCCATGATTGTGTAGCCTAGTGAACCAAACTGAGAGACCATTTTGAAGGTTCAGGAAACCTGTGCAGGTGTTTTGAGTTGATTAACTGATTGGCATGTCACCATATTCGAATTTGTTGAGATCGTGAATTGGTGGAGTTTTGTTAAATGTAAGCCAAAATCATCACACTTAAAAGAACCAAAGACTACTACTTAAACTACTTCAGTCTGTGTGCATTGAATTTATTTAACCTGTTAACTGTCACCCCGTCCCGAATACGGGACGCCTACGTTGACTATACTACATTACAATCAAATCTAATCTAATCCTGACAAACTATATATCGTTGGAAAGGTCTAAGACTCCCAAATATATATTTTACCAATATTTTTTGTTAAAAATTATGTAGGAAAAGTAATAGATTAATTTATGACAAGAGTGCACCCTCAGAAATCTACATTACAAAAGGAGTTTTACCCTTTGTTTAAAAAAAAAGACTTCCTCGTTGCCCTTTCTCTATCACATTTTAGAAATCATCAGAAGTTATATATCACTTGAAAACATAAAATCTCAAAATTCATCCTTTAAAACCCATTTTAAAATCAGACATTGCATTACCATGTAAATGACACATCAAATGTTTTCAGTCATGAATTATACAAATTTAGGTTTGTATCATGCACATTCAAGTCTATCTTCAAAAACTTGAGTGACAGTTAAGGGGTTAATAAACTAGGTTTACAATTTGAGTTGAATTACTAAAATAAATGGACTTTTCCACGACATTCTAATTTGTCTAATTATGCTTACAGCAGGTAGGAAAGTCAATGAAAATGCTCAGAACGTTTTGATTGAACGAACATTTCTCGGTCCTTATTTTAAATAAATTAAAAATAATGCAGTCACAAAATAATTACTTTGTTGAGACTTCCACAAAAAGCATTAAAATGTAATGAGGTTACTGATTCTGATATCATAAAGGAAAAAATGTAGGACCACTAGGGGACTGGGTTTAGAAGAAGACTTACTAAAATAGATTTGCAACAAATGTAATTTCCAGAATGCAATGTATTTTTGAATCAAACTAAATATATACAGATTTATTTCCACTTAAGAAAACCAAAATAAAGTATTACCACAGAACATCACTGGATAATTAAATACAAAATGGGCGAGCCTTGATTTTATCAGTTAGGTGACTTTGTTTGTGAAAAGAAAGCTATGAAATTACTGATCAGTATTATTCTTCACCAGCACTGGTTACATTAGGAGAAAAATAACATGCTCTGGTATATTGTGCTCTGTAAGACCAGAGGCATTTCTACAGTTAACCTCAATTCCAAGTTTCCTTCTGAAAAAAGTATATAACAAAAGTTGTAAAGCCACTCCTTTATTTCGTCAGTGGACACATGCTCCTTCCTTCAGGAAGGATTACATTAATTGCAGTGCCTGTTTCTTTAAACGACTAGGCAAAAACATGTACCTCTTTTTCCAGTGCTATCAGTCTGAAACTCTGTAATAGTGTATCTGTCTGTTCTACCATTGCCAGGGGAGATGTGATTCAAAGAGCCAGAGCTGGCTACACACTCTCACACACTCGTTATGGAATATTTCAGCCCTCTGAGGCCATAAGGTTGCTGTTTTAAAAGGTTACCCACAGCAGACTGCAATCCTACCTCTGATAGGAGCTTAATTTAAATCCATATTGAAAAATTCACTTCAAAGACGACAAGTTATTATATGCTGTGTTTTTTCTCCTCAAACAATCATTTTTCATAACAATATGAAAATAGGCATACACATTTAATTAAAACCTGTTTCAATATTTCACAATAAATACTGAAAAAGCATGCAGTATGGAGAAAATTAGACCCTAAAGCATTAAAATATTTAATATTGGAGCAAAAAAAAGCTTGTATATATTTAGTCTAAAATGTAATCATATATTTATGTACTGTGTAAACCAAAATCCAAAAGGTAGGTTTGCTATTTTCTACATTTTACACACACATTTTTTTTTCATTCATGACACCCTAGTCTGTGACATATATTCAATTAGAAAGCTATAGTAAACCCCATTACTCAATTGTAAAGCAATTATGAAAGGCATTATCCAACCTTTTCAGACAAGAGCCCAAGGAATACAGATCCTCATGGCACTGAGAACAGTAACAGATTCTCCTACGGATAAATCAGCAGAATCAGAGATATATTCCCAGATGCAGTCGCTTGAGCTCTGCTGAGTAAAATGGTGCTGTCGTCTCTTTAATTGGCCTCGGTAGAGCACTGTAGCTGTCCCTTTAAGAGACTCAGGTAGAATGTTGTGCCAGTATGTTTTTAATTGGCTGGGGTGAAACTGTGTACCTGTCTCTTTAAATGCCTGTTTATTGCCTCTGGAGCTGACAGGCCCACACCGGTCATCTCCCCACTCTTCTCTAAACTGCCTGTATTGTTCTCTTTCTCCCAGCTCCCACTCTCTATTCTACACTTGTCTGTCTCATTCTAGCTTTGAATGTCATCTGCCTGCTCTCCAGATGCCTTCTTCATTATCAGAGATGCTTTACCTCCAGCTCATCCCACCTTCTCTCCATTTTTTTGCTCCCTTTGGCTATGTTCGGAAGCCACACTATACTGTCTTTGCAGTATGTGTACAGTACACAAATTGTCTGATGTGCAAACTGTGCAGTATAAAACTACAGTAGACTATTTACAATTACATCACTTTTTCTTCACTATATAATTTTTGGGTGACCTTTTTTCAGTTTTGCTTTTGAATTTTTACTGTACATTTATTCATGTAACAGAGTATATAATTTATCCAGAGTGCCTTACAAATGGGGAATACAATGAGTGAAGTGAAGTTACCTGTGGCCAAGTATGGTGATCCATACTCGGAATTAGTGATCTGCATTTATCCCATCCAAAGTGCACATACACAGCAGTGAACACACACACACACACACACACGGAGCACTGGGGTTCGGTGATGGCACCTCAGTCATGGTACTGAATGTGAGGGAGAGCGCTGTACATTCACTCTCCCCACCTACAAGCCCTGCCTGTACAAAACTTGAACCTGCAACCTTTGGGTTACTAGTCCAACTCTCTAACCATTAGGTATTAACTTCCCCAATGAAGCAATTTATCTACTTTTTATAAGAGGACATTGATAGGAAAAGAAAGATGAGTAAGGGACCAAAAATGACTTCAGAAAGGAAGCATTACATTTACTAAAAATGACAGTAAAGATTTTTACATTGTTTCAAAAATGTATCATGGTTTCACAAAAATATTAAGGAGCACAACTGTTTCAAATATCAAAATGATTTCTGAGGGATAATGTGGCACTGAATCCTAGAGTAACATTAGTTAGTGTGTAATATTGTTGTTTAGGCATAAACAATATTTGTAAAGTTGCGGCCCTTAAAGTTCAATGCCAACGGAGATATAGAAAAAAAAATTCTGGTAGTTTGATGCCTACAAAAATGGCTTGTAGGGACTACAACAAGCTACTTCCCGGGTTCATTACATCACAAACCCAGATAAGCCCCACCCCCTGAAACATGCAGCAAAGTAGGCAAGGCCATTAGATGCGCACTAGGGGTGGTTTAGCCAATCACAACAAACTTGACCAGCTAACCAATCTGAGCCCATTCTGTATTTCTGACCTCCCTCAGAAATACAGAATGGGCTCAGATTGGTTAGGCGGTCCAATTTGTTGTGATTGGCTAAACCACCCCTAGTGCGCATCTAATGGCCTTGCTTCATAAAAAGAGAAAATGATTAGCACATTTATAGGAGAAGGGACAGAGTGGTGTGGAATAAAAAAAAAAGTCAACCACCCTTCAAATAAATGCAGCCTTGGAGAGCATAAGATACTTGTTTCAAAACATTTAAATAATCTTATCGAGCAAAAACTTTTGAACACTAGTTTACTCACTGTAATGTGCAAAACTCTAGTATACCATTCTGTCTATCATTTCATTAGCCTTCAGTTCCTTTCCCTTATCCCTGCTTCCAAAACATGAAATTATAAAAACCATCTTCTCTTTCTGTTGGCTGTAGAAGCACCTATAAGAGACTTGTTGTCAATAACTCTAAAAATGAGTCACAATTACCACAATGACAAACCCCCCACCCCATTGCCTCTATCCTCACTGACTCACAAGATACACACCAGACGGCAAAAACACAACCAAGTTTCAGCCAACTGGCTCAGTTTTTTTTATTATTCATATAGTGTGTACCATAAAAGCCCCATAAAATTGCTTGACAAGTGCAGTCTTCTTTCCTGGTGTATTTTCTATTGTCCCAGTTGGGGTGGCAAATCGGTCTTTTACAGTAGTTTACAGCTAGTTAATTTTCTGTGTAGCACATAGATGACTTCACATTTAACAAACATAGACTAATAGCTCAAATAGTAGACATACTATTTGATCATACTCAAAAAGTAGAGCATTTCACAAGAAAGCAAGAGAAAGCATGAACTGATAAAAATGAGAGCATGCTTTAAATGCGTAGTTAGTCGCTTTGGATAAAGGCATCTGCCTTAATGCATATATGTAAAATGTAAATAATTTGTGGAGTCTAATCTTTTCCTTTATTTCGATGTCACACATCACGTCCAGCACTGCTGGCCTGTGTTTGGATTTGTTCTGTGTGATAAGATTCCAAGATGTCTCCTGTCTTGATCTGGCTCTGCACTTGTCAACATCATAGCAGATCTTTTCAAGCCACAAAAGGCTCTCGCATTCACTCGTTACTTCTCATCCCTCCCATCCATGCCTCCTTATGCAACCTTTAGCTCTATGACTCAGTTGCTAAGTTCCTTCTTTCGTTCATTTTTCCTTCTTCTGCTCAGCTATTTGCCATCTGCTGCCTAAAGTAGTGCTCTTGTCCTTCTTTGTTTTATCACCCTGCTAATCATCCATTAGGTCTCCCTAAACACACAGACTGGCCAGACTCTTACATTGCTAACGGCACAAAATAAATACTATGGTGTAGTTACAGAATGTACCAGCAGAGGCTAATTGAACAATGATGACCAGCCAAACCCTGACCCCTTGATAAACACACACAGGCTGCATCCGAAAACTTAGGCAGCTAACTTGCTACTTCGCTGCTGTATAAGTCAATGACTTTGCAGGCAGCGTTTTGGCACGAAGATACCTCATGAAACTGATTTCAGACAGACTTCTGAGATTTAATGATCTACAACAAAATAGAACAAGTTTTTGTGATAACTAAACAAATATTTAATTACTATAAAACTAATTTCTCGCTAGAACTTACATCAACAAGTGCAAAAGGTTTGTCAGAAAATACAAACTGACTACCAAACGCAACTTTCAGACACCATCTTTTTTTTTTTTTTAGCTCAACCATCACGGAATGGAATGCACAGGATTGTGGGACATCAAAGGCAGTGAATGATACATTTATGCTGCCTTCAAAATTAGATCAGAAAAAGGTACCTCTGGAGACAGGAATTAAAGCAGAATTTGTATTTAAATGTGCCTTGATGAGTTTTTGGATGCAGCCACAGTTTCAATCAATTGCTCGAAGTCAGTGTCCACTGTCTCTTCAGCACTCTTGAAATATACTGTACACTATATTGACAAAAGTACTGGGACAAATTTCTTAATGATTGAATACACCTGTTTCAATTAGACCCTCTACCAAAGGTGTATAAAATCAAGCACCTAGCCATGCAGTCTGTCTTTAGAAACATTTGTGGGGAAAAATGGGTAATTCTGAAGAGCTCAGTGAATTCAAGTGTGGTACTGAGATTAATGATGCAAAGTCAGATTCATTTCCGCAAACCAGTTCATTTCCGACAGATCGGCTCATTGAACCAGTTCAAAAAGCTGATTCATTGGTTCCTGACGCCATTAAACAAATCAAACAAAGTCTCTACGCATTTCTTTTCTGACAAATGTTATAACAATGAAAATTTCAAATAAGTCATTTGTGTCAACATATACTGAAACATTAAAAAAAAAAAATTATTTGTGTGAAAGAATATTGCTGATTATTACCATATAATTCACTTAAGTTAATGGTGTTTGTGGTCACAGTTTAATTTGTGGATCCTTTATGTCAGATACGACTGATTGACCAATATTGACTAGCCTACAACTTTGATAAGATTACTAAAAGTTTAACTTCTACAGCATACATTTCAGACATTGATGCACAAATGCAGATATGTTCTACATGTCTACAGTATAAAGAATGAAAAAAAAACAGTCTTATAAACTCCTTAATTTAGCTTAAGCAACTTTATATATAATATGCATGCTCAATAAACTATTGTAAAAATGTTTTTACATCACTCGAAAGAAAAAAAAATTGCAGGTTTTAATAAAATGTCAATTAAAAACAGTCATAATAAGCATATTTCCAGTACGCGCCTCAGGCTTGCACAGTATCATCAACTCACTCATCAGAATCTTCAGTAATCCTTGGCAAACTTCAACAGTTGGTTGAACCGGCTCAAACAGTTGTTTTTAAATTGGACAAGCTACTTCGACTGTGCGTCCTGCATCAGCAACCGGCTTGACAAGTAACTTCCTGAGAACTGGCTCAAAAGAATGTGTCGTTCAGAAACCGAACATCACTAACTGAGATAGGATGCCCCCTTTACCATAAGTCAGTTCATTAAATTTCATCCCTGCTAGATATTCTATGGTCAACTGTACACAGAACTCTAACCACAAGCCCATCAAATGCCTTTGAGATGAACTGGAACAAAGTTTGTGAGTCAAGGTTTCTTGTCCAAATTCAGTGCCTGACCTTACAAAATGTTCTACTGGATGAACGTGTAAAATTGGTCAAAATTGCCACAGAAACACCCCAAAATCTTGTGGAAAGACTTCCCAGAAGATTGAAAGCTGTTATACAGTAGTTGCACAGGGGGAAAAACTTCATTAATGTCTTAGAATGCGATGTTTATTTAGAATGCAATGTCATTAAAGCCTAGGGTGGAAATACGTGCCATTTTTATGGGTCATGTCCTTACAGGATTTCTGTATTTGGCTCTGTTTTCCTGTTGTCATCCTGCTGTCATTGTACTGTCATATAAAACGTGCTGGCATTGTACATACTCGACTAATCGTGGCACATGAGATGGTGGGATCTACGGAGAACAGTCAAAGCGATGCAAATACGTTCACATGTTCAGGGGCGCTGCCAGGAAATTTGGGCCCCATGACAAAAAAATCTAATTGGGCCCCCTCTGAGCAGCTGTTGTCACCACATCTCTAGGACCTAACTGTCCCATCAAAAGCTTTACATAACTCTAATCAAAGGCTTGCAACTGTCTTGCTTCCTGTAGTTCAATACTAGTACTAGGACAATATTTACTGCTGGTGATTTGTAAATGCAAGTCTACAGGATGCAGTTCATTATTTGATGCAAGACTAAAAGCCACCATAAAAATGTCCTTTAAACAACACTATGTAACATTTTTTACCTTAACATAATGTTTCCAAAATCGTTTCAGTGGTTCATCAAGTTGTAACAGGGTGAAAGGCACTTATGCCTCCCTGGAGTCCCTGGAATGATGCTAAGTCATTAACACAGTGGTAGCTAATTTATATGTAGTTTTCAAATTAAAGTAATCGCTAATTCTTCTCTCTTTAGACAAAATCAATTAAGCTTATGACAAATTTGAATCAAGGAATACATTTGGAAAATCTTGAATAAATTATGACAATTTTCATTTTTGGGTGAACTATCCATTTAACAGAAGTGAAAAAGGGGCAACTTATAAAAAAAAAAAAAAAAAAATATATATATATATATATATATATATATAATTATTATTTTTTTTTTAAAGAAGCACAATAAGACAAATACAAAAGAGATACAAATTAAACTCATTTTCCAGATACTGTAGGTTTTACTTAACATGTACTGTATACATTTATTTAACGCCTTTTGTTGGTTAAAATTAATGACATAGGTATTTAATTTGAATGCTGTCCTTTTAAGAAGGAAGGCATGCATGAAATACTGACACACGTTCAGTTTTCACCCACCTGTTCACGTGCACTTAATCCATAACCGACTGTATTTACGTGCGATACTCTACACGATAAACATCTGGACTGTTGTGTGTGTATTTGAGCGCTGAGAACTGATTGCGCGCTGTAGCCTATATGAGAACTGAGGAAGTAGAGCGCGTGCGAGAGAGAGAGAAAACACTTCTATCAGCGTGATTTTGCCTATCCCCATTCACTAACTTTAAGTTAATCGACAACGAATTGTGACTCCCTGGAAAAACGGGTCGTCTGGCCACCTCATACCTGGCCCTTCGGGTGCTGAGGCCATTGTTTCAGATCACTAGTTCGCGTTTTATTAGTCTATCCATCCACTGCAGCTGTTATACTGACTAGATATGCAAACGGACATTATCCGATCGCAATCCAAAGACAGGGACGCACATTTTGAAAGACAATAGCCTATAGGATGCATTTTGAATGTCCAATAGTCCTCAAATAAAATTATAGTCCAGTCTCGTCTAGTTAACGAAAACGCTGCATAAATTTCGTCATAATTTCGTCATCAGATATTATTTTTAGCTTATCAATGTCTCATCTTAGTCACATAAAAAAGTTAGTTAACGAATATTTTTCGTCGTTGTCTTCGTTAACGAAATGAACACTGCTAGCGTGCCGTGCATTGATTGACTCTCTGCAACTAACTAAACACCGTCACTGATGAGTGCACTAAGGCAGGACCAAACCATTTCATGATACAGGGGGGTGGTCAGTCAATATGGATGTTTTATTTTTTGGTCAATGGTGATATTTAACTTTTATTGCCAAAATAAGTAAAATCAAAGACATCATTCATTTTATTATTATTTGAAATATATTCAATGATGATGGTTTATATAGTGTATAATATAATCAAAATTTTTAATTAGTTTTTACCTATTTGTTGGGCCCACTGTCAGTCAGGGGCCCTTGGAATTGTCCTAACTTTTCCCCCCTATAAGGTGCCCATGCACATGTTAGGTGTGTTCGTTCTTTCTGTTTTATTTTTACGCAATACAGAAATCCTGGCAAGGACATGTCATGTAAAAATGGCCCATATGGTCACCCTATTAAAGCCCCTGTTGGTGTAATGGTTAGGTGTCCCAGTACTTTTATCGGTAACACTTTAGAATACTGTTTCTTACTTACTGCATAACTAATAAGGAATTATTGAAGAACTAACAGGTGATTATTCTTTAACACTTAACTCACTACTGTTAACTACTTAGGACGATATGTTAATTAATCAGTTTGTAATACAATTTTATGATTGTGTTAAGTAACAGTTAGCTAATCAATAACTAATGTATTCTGTCATACCTCCTGAAGAACTACTATTAATTATCTACTAGTTAGGGTTCAAGAAAAATAACTATGAAGTAACTACTAATGAACAGTTATACACAATTTCATTGAATTGTGACCCTTTCAAATAAAAGTTATTAGCAGTAATAGTAGTAGTATGAAATGCAATTTTAATAAATGCAATACATTTTACAGAGGTTTTGCCTGTGTAGTGAATTGTTTTGTGAGTGTGTTTTGTAAGAAATCAGCTTCCCGTAGGAACCCCACCAAAACTACAGTGCCTTGATAATTACCTTAGTTTTTATATTTTATATACAGTACTGTATGTGTACCTCCTCAGCATATACCACATAATCTATTCATTCAATTCCTGTATGTAAGGCAAAGCCTGAGGAAATGTGAAAATACAGGTATCCAATTAGTAATTAATAAAGAATTATCAAATAATTCTGCAGGACTTATTTCAAACTTGAAACATTAGGCCTATTCTAAAGTGAAAATATTGGGAACCCATTAGTAATTAATAAATAATTATTAGATAATTCCTCAATAATTACTTAGAACCTGAAACAGTATTCTAAAGTGAAAATACAGGGAACCCATTAGTAATTAATAAATAATTATCAAATGATTCTGCAGGACTTATTTCAAACCTGAAGCATTAGGCCTATTCTAAAGTGAAAATACAGGGAACCCATTAGTAATTAATAAAGAATTATTAGATAATTCCTCAAGAATTACTTAGAACCTGAAACAGTATTCTAAAGTGAAAACATAGGGAACCCATTAGTAATTAATAAATAATTATCAAATGATTCTGCAGGACTTATTTCAAACCTGAAACAGCAGGCCTATTCTAAAGTGAAATTATAGTTAACCCTTTAGTAATTAATAAAGAATTATCATATAATTCATATTTTATTCCATTTTAAAATGTATACTGCCCACATTTAAACTAATTAAACAAATATTTTATAATGAAAACGTAAACATTTAGAAGCAAACAAAATTCATAGTGGGCTGTAACAAAGTTGCTACTGTAGTAGTACTTTGTACTTGTCCTTTTACTCAAGTAATTTTGAAAATGAACAGGCCTACTTATAATTTTACTGGAGTAATATTTTATTGGGGTATCTGTACTTTTACTCAAGTACTTGATTTGTGGGCCACAACCTGATTATTATAGTGATTATGTGCGTATAACTGTTCATTAGTAGTTACTTCATAGTTATTTTTCTTGAACCCTAACTAGTAGATAATTAATAGTAGTTCTTCAGGAGGTCTGACAGAATACATTAGTTATTGATTAGCTAACTGTTACTTAACACAATCATAAAATTATATTACATACTGATTAGTTAACTCATCTTCCTTAGTAGTTAACAGTAGTGAGTTAAGTGTTAATGAATAATCACCTGTTAGTTCTTCAATAATTCCTTATTAGTTATGCAGTAAGAAACAGTATTCTAAAGTTTTACCCTTTTATCCATATAGTGCCTCTTACTCCTTGTTATACATCACATTTTGTTAAGAAAAGATTGCATTTGTGATCAAATTTTCAAAGGCCATGGCCAGTTTTGCAGTCCACTAATAGCATAAGCACATCCAACATTAAGACGGCACACTACGACAAACAATACAGCCATTCGGTGTCCCCCAGCAATAAATTAACAGTGAATGCCCCATTACACAGGCTATAACAGCCTTCTCATTCTGATTGCTGTCTCTAGACCTATTCACTGTTAAAACTAGTAAAACTATTTATGTTTTGGTCCCTGAGCGTGTGCGGTAACTATTTTTCAACCCAGTGTCCTCCACTTTTAATCGGTTAGTATTGAATTTCATATTTCTGTTTTTGTCTTTTTGCTGTTTCATTCTCAACAATATAAGGAAGAACACGAAATAATTAAAAGGACATGATGTAAGCTGGACTCAAACTCTTTCTGGCCAGATCGGCACCAAAGCTAAATGTGTTATAGCACTAAAACAGTTACTGTGACAGTGACTAAAACCCTGTCATCATTTACCTTGCCTCCTGCCTTTCCAAACTTTTATGCCGTTCTTACTCCTGTGAAACACACATTTTTCTGCTGCTTTGTCCACATGGAAAAATGATGTAGAAGCAATTTTGACTTATTTGTGAATTTTACAAATATTTTTTTATTTGATTGAAATGTGAAATTTTGAAGTAGAAAGACTGAAATGCTATTATCTGGTAAAATATACTCCAATAATCTTTATTTACAACTTCAAACATACATTATTATTTTTTACCATGTCCTAACAATACAGCAGCACAACCAATTTGCATTATAAACAGATCTAAATGTACAGTATGCCTCTTTTTTTTTTTCCACATTGAAGCTTGTTCACTAAGCACCGGGCTCAAGCTATTCTGTTTTTATCTCTTTTCTATTCCTGACATCAGTGTTCATTATATGTTAACATTTATTTCAGTGTTTAAATTTTTGTGCTTTTAGTCCTTGTGCATAACAGTAAAGGTTTTGAGTTCTTAGGAAACAAGTTCTGCAGCTCAAAGCAAGTATCATCGCCATATACTCATTAAAGTCCAAATTTACTTGCGATCCCATAAACAAGTCACTGGTGCGTAAAGAACTCATACAAATTAATACTCTTTGAATAAATGGGATTTACTGCGCTCAACCCAGTGTGCTTTTACCACACATTGTTATATTAAAGAGAATCGCTCTCCCCTAATTTTGCCTCACTGCACAGCTATTTTTCTTCCTTATTGTCTTGTCTTTCCCCACCTCTATTTATCACATCTAGCCTTTTCTTCATTCTCAACCCACTGTAATCCACATGAAAGTTGAGTGTAGGATTAGAGAGCTGGACAGTCTAGACAGCCGTACACTTACAGTCCTGCGTGTGCAACCAACGCCTCCAGCTGCGTTCTTCCTCTCCCATGAGTGTTTCATCTGGCAAAAAACATATTGTGTTATTCCAGCCGCAGTGTTTAGCATGGCTGGGCTGCCTTGTACCGTTTACTTCAAGTGGTATAAGGAAGCGAATGAAGTCAATACCACATCAAGTCTGCAGGGAGATGAAATGGTTGATTTAGTTACAGATCTTTTTAATGAAAGGCAGAGGGACATCGCTGTCAAGAAGTGAAGAAAAATAACAGTGATATTAAATGTTCTTAATTTCACATGAAGGGCAAAGTAGTTATAAATTACAATTCGTCTCATTCAGAGATGCTTTCTTTTTGTTACTTAATACATAGTGTGGATTATAATATCCCATCAATTCCCTACAGTCCACTCCTTTTTATTTATTTACATAATGGAAATTGTCAACAGAAACCTTGAAAACAAGTTTCCATGACCAAAAAGGATCAAGAAAGTCTCCGTCCTAAGCCCTTTTAATACCTCTCTCTTCACTTTTCTGCATTTGATTCCTGTGGACTAATCTAGTCTTCTAAACTTGGCATTGTGTACTGCAAATGTGAAGTCATAAGTGATTAATTGTTTCCATTTTACTTTTGTGACATTTCTAAAATCGTTCTGTCTTGTTCAGCTTTCCACTTGCTCTTGGTGAGGTCAATGCTTGTAAGCTTGTTGGAGAAAACTGGCCACAGATCAATATGCGAAGTCAACCATTTCCCAACACATAGGGAGTAAAGAAGAGACACAGAGAAAGAGAGAGAGATGAAGATTGAAATTGAGGGTTATAGGAACGGGGGGTAAAGATGCGGTTGGTCCTCCTCACCCCTCCTCTCTTGAACCCGCTTCACATTCATCCTCTCTTTTGAGAGGAAAATGAGATTGAAGTCTGAATAGATTAAAATCAATATGTCTACCTGCTTATTATTTTTGTTCATTATTAATCTGGGGCCAAGATGCTTCTCCAGGGAGATATGGGAGAATGGGATTTTCTTGTGAGCCTCCTCTGTGCCGTTCCTGAAGGTGGTTTTAGCCGAACAAGGGAAAAAAGCACTGAAACGGATGCAAAGACATGAAAAACTGGGACCTGATTGATTGATTAATTGCTCTTACAGGACATTATGGAATTACTTCTGCCTTCTGGAAGAAAGTGACAACACTTGATTGATCAGAATAGTGTATCCATAATGGAGTGTTTACTCCTCAGAGGAAGATAGGATGAAGAACAAAGCTTTTAGTTGGTGAAAGCAACATTGCATCATTCAGCACAGGGACACAGCAAAGAGCCTGCGTGACAGTGAATGTGCATGCCATTTATAAGCAGTAGTTGTTTTTAACCCAATATAGAATTAGATATAAAAAGAGATGAGAGATTTTAAGAAATTCTTACAAAAAGATCTGAAATGAACTGGAGTAGAGTCCTGCACGGGTGACCCGCAAATTTGGCTGAAACGGGTGACAAATATCCAACTGTGTCGGGTGCGGGTGCAGGTCGGACACAGGGGAAACACGGGTCTAAACACGGGTTCAAAACAGTCACGTGCAAACGTAAAAAAAGGCCTACGTTACACTTTGAAAAAATCACAACCGCTTTTTTCGTTGTTTTTGTTTCCGTTTATATATAATATAATATAATATAATATAATATAATATAATATAATATATAAGCTCTTTTGTTGTTCTGTTTTCTTTCAGGATTAAAAATACAACAAATGAAAGTGTTTATCTGTATTTCCGACTGATGAGAACTATGCATATACATTCATAAATCAGTCAATTTTGTATTTTATTATGAGATATTTTATTCTAATGTGATCAGTGACTCAAGCACTGATGGACCAAAGAGCACGTATTTCGACATTTGCAGTCAAAACGTGAAATATAAATTCTCAGAAAATGCATTTAATACCAATATATTGAAACGTCTGTTTATATACTCCATTAATAAAGAAGCCCAGACATTGGAAAAATATCAGTCCACATGCGTTTTATATTTAATATGAGGGAAATAGACATGCATGCATGCGTGACACAAAACATATTTAACTTTTAGGTAGCAAAATATTTTTTAGGGTCATTACATTGTCTGCTATATATTTGCTTCTTATTTATTAAATACGGGCAATTGATTGATCAAAATTAAGATAAAATTGATAAAAAACGAATATCTTTTAAAAAGAGTTTTCCATAAAACAAAACTTAATGAAATCATGTTTTACCAAAAACAGCGCCATTGCTAGGAAGGGCGCCAGCGCATCGCGAGTGGATGATAGCCCTGAAGACGTCTAGCAATGATATACCTTTAGTGGTAGTATACCTTTAGTTAAGTTATACCTTAAGAGTCTTCGTATCGCGTTAAGAGAAATGTTATCGGGAAACGCAGCCCAGGTATGTTGCGTTTCATGCGTAACGGAGATTCCAAAGCGCTCTTCTTTGGTCAGAACCATGGATAGCGATAGGTCTGTCCTATGCACCAAAATGTTTAACAATGCAACAAAATATTTAAAGAGCATCAAGCTATTAAAATCTATATTATGTTTGCGCACAGATACTATAACAGTAGGCTATATTAGTCAATATTTTTATTAGCTTAAGCAGTGATTGGATAATTTTTTTTTTTTTTACGTTTTTAATTTAAGGCCCACCCACAATTGGTCTGGCCCATCCAAAACTGGAATCCTGGCGCCGTGCCTGGGCCACATTGAGCTGTGCGTAATGCCCACAGACGTGAAGTGAATCAGACAGATGCTTTCCTTTACTGTCTGAAATTGCTAACTCTGTGGCGAAGCATGTGAAAAACAGATTTAACTAATCATGAAGTCAATCAGGATGCATAACACAGCCTACTATAGGCCTACACCCAAAATTGTGTGATGTAGGCTAGACGAAATTGCGTTACTCAGTTTTGTGGTAACGTTAGCCATGTTCTTTATGTACCGGCTTTTTGACAGCTTCGGCTGAGGTTGCCCTTGTGTTAATGCCAAAGGCCGTGTAATAACTTCTGTATGAGCTGGCAATAAAATTTGAAAAAAGTGTGTCTAATGTGATTGGCTTAACTGATTTGAGCTCGGGTGCGGGTCGGGTGTCAGTTCTATTTTAAGCGGGTCGGGTCGGGTGCGGATTTTAATTAGTGCTGCTGTCGGAAAACGTGTCGGATGCGGTTTTAAGCACTGCGGGTACGGGCGGGTGCGGATTTACAAAATCGGACCCGTCCAGCTCTCTGAACTGGAGGCTGTAAACTAGACTGCAATATACACTGGATACACTGCAGTCAAGAAAATCACAATGCTATCCACAAAACCGATGAATCAACGTGGCATAATGTACAGTCAGCTGGTCATTCAATTTAAATTAAATTAAATTAAAAATGAAATAAATGAATTAATAAAGAAAATAAATATAAAAAAAAATTGGCTACAGCTGCCTAGCACAGCAATGTAGGATATCAGTTACCTGGGACATCAGTCAAGTATGCAGTTTAATGGTCATTATACAAACATACTGGCATAATGTAGTATAATATATACAGTAATAATGTCACTTTCATACATTTTTAGTAGAATCTGACATAAAACTTAAATCCCATACTAATCCCGGAATCTCAGCCGACAGTACTGTATGTGCAATGAATAGAAAGGCATGACAAGACAGGTATTTCTAAGCAGAATAATGCAATTTACTATTTATTCATGCAGGACCTGCTCTGCATAGCTGCTGGGCAGATTAGCAGATCTGCAATGGAGCTAATCTAGAATTATTCAGTCTGTAGAGGGGTTACACACTCGTCAAGGCCAGTTATTAATCCACACGTTCTTTTATAGAGGCACAAAGAAGTCCATGTAAGATCCAAGCAAAGCGACTGAGAGCCCAGAGAAAACCGGCATGACTACAGAAGACCGAATTAACCAGAGCGTGTTGCGCTAATCCGTGCTGTATAAAATGGAGTCTGTCTTATCAAGATTGAAGATAGGCACTTAGAGTAAAGTAAAATGAGTATCAGGCATGAGTAAGCCTGATTAGGCCAGAATAAGCCTGCATAAAATGAGATGAGATGGGCGTGAAGCATCAGAGTGGGCTGAAAGATCAGGGTTGAGACAGGGCAGCATGCATTATGGAGGAGAGAGATCCTTAAGCTCAGTGGATCAGGCCTGCCCTGACAGTGAGAACAGACTTATATATATATATATATACACACACACACAGCATACACTTACACACTGTATGAATATACATGCTTATATAGTCTGGCAGGGATCTCTCTCACACACACAAAGATAGGCAGAATCCTCAAACACTGACTATGACTGCATACATTTACTCTGAGGGTGGACTGGCATATATTGTGGTTGGAATATACTAAATCGAACCCGCTGAGAAATAAAGGCGGGTTTCAAATAAGGTCTCTTAAGGCACTACCTTGTTCTCTTCTTTCTCTTTTGCTATGCTTTTCCTTTTCATGCTCTACATTTAAAAATCACCATCATACACTTACTCATATGAAAGATAAATCACACATCACTTTGATATCTCTTTAATATCTCAGTCGTTTTAGTAGATGAAAATAATAAATAGGGTGCATAATAGTAATAAAATTGTAATCCTGAGAACCAAAAAAGCAAAAAACACACACACCAGTGATTTCTCTAGGGATCTTAACAATAGCCCCTTTCATGGAGGGGTATACTTGGTCAGAGTTTTTGTTGAGGTTTAAATTTCTTGTCAAACGTTCACAATCATGCAGCTGCTTTTGGCCCAGAGACTTTTTATAGATTCAAAGCGAACTACACAGTGTGGAGTAAATGCGTTATCTGCGTCAGAATGTTATGATTGGGCCAGAGAAGACGTCTTATGTCAGCGCGTTCAGAACTCATACATGCTCATACCAGTAATCTCATTCTGCATTCACACAGAGCTCATTACCGTAATTTACTGGTGGTATTACAACTTCTCATACCGGTACATTACCAGAACAAACTTACCAATATTTCTGTTTTCCACATGACCTCTTAATGGTAATTTACCAGTAAAAACTGTATGTTTGAAGGGGTATAACCTTTTTAAACTGTGTTCATATTTGCCAAAAGCAAGCAAAAAAATAAACCCACACATTTCAATATGAACATTTCGCATCAAAGTTTTTCCAAATCAGATATGCTATCACAACTGTTTTAAAGCTCTACACTCATACTATATATATATATACCAATACTGTCATTCATGTCTGTCTTTTTAATAATTTGTATGATTTTTAAGTTGATAAATGTCCATAAAAATCTCCTGAGCAATGAAGTAATTTTTAGTAATTACATTATGGTTGGTAAATAATTAAAAAACTAGAAATCCAATTAACCAATTAACAAGCAAAATAATTCTTTAGAACTAGTTATTTTTTAATAACTCAGATTAATTGATTTGCTAAATTTTTGAAATGACTATGTAAAAATAATTATATGTTTTAGAGTAAAACAGTGTTAACACAAAGTAAGAAAAAAAGGTTCTGTCAGAACATTGTCTTTTAGGTTTACAGACATTTCCCAGTACCACTTTATTTTGATGGTCCACTTTGAAAAGTAACTTTGCAGCTACATGAAACATAAATGCTATTTTATTTGTAATTTGGCATTTAAATATACTTTTTTTTTCACTGTCAAAATAAATTAATTAATATAAAACAAGTAATGTTAAATAGATGAGTAATTTTTCATCAACTGAAAATTCTATATAAATTTGGTTGGCTAAAATGAATCCAACAATATAAAACCAATTTACTATGAAGAATGAAAAAAATAAAAATAAATAAACATGCTAACTAAATCTGTACTCTCTTTGAACCGTCAGAGACATTTGGCACTCCAGAGGCAAGTCTCAGTTATATTTTTATGCCCTGGAACAGATGGGGGTGAAGACAAGAGGTCACATGACTATAGGTACCGTGAGATGGCATCATTTGACTTGGAAACCACTAAAAGTGGGAATTAATTTTCTTGGTCATGGTCCATGTCGCCACAACTCGCAAGGTCTCTGCAGTCCATAAACCTGGAAGTGAGATCTGTCTCTGGCGAAGTCAAAGAGCTTCTCTACAGCATGAGACTGTTTCCTAGAAGCTAATGTGGCTTTTGGGGGAGTTTCAGCTTTGAACCTGACCGTGCGGATACAATGCATCTCAGGCCCATGGCTCAGAGAAACAGACCAAACAGAATTTAGAGCTTATCAGATAATAAACAATTCATCAAAGCATCATTATTCTCTGACACTCTGCAACACACACACAAACCTGTGAAGAGTCACATCCAACTGTTTGATCCAAGGTATGAGAGCTCTTGTTGGATTACCTTTATATGAGGTGTTTCAAATAGATCATTAGCATCTAGTAATTACCAGTTTCACCCACTCTGTGGCTCTTCACCCATCCATGAGTCCATGTAGAGAGGCATCTCATCCACCTCCACAGCTCTCTATATACAAACAATGAGACAAACACACACAATTTTATTGAACAACAGCCTTCTCGCTTTTTGCACTACCTTCATCCATCCCCAGACCTCTCCCTTTATTGTATGTTTTTTTGTATCTGTTCATGTCTAGCAGGTCCTTAATAAATACTAAATAATAAATAAATGTTGAAATACTTTTATAATAAATAATTAAATAAATGTTGAAATACATAAAAATTCATCATTTAATGTTAATTTGAATAAAAATGTTTCTTATTTGAATCTCACAATCTTTCTCACTCTCTCTCTTAGTCAAATTAACTCTGGGAGTCCTAGAGATCTTCTGTAACAAATAGATAAGCCATAAAGGGATCAAATGATTCCCACGCAATATCTAAAGCAATATTGTGAGCCAGTGAGTGTAGAGTACAGGTCAGACCAGACCACAGAGATTAATTCCTGTTGACGGGACATTTTAGTGAGGTGTCAATGGCACTTTGCCGTGGGTGAATGTTGATTCAAGTGCTGATGATGTTTTCCTTTTAGCTGTTCCTTTTTTCCCCCTTTCAATTCATTCCTTCAAATTATGCTGTATTGCAAGGCGAGCACCGCATTAATATTCCTCTTCTTTTTATCACAGTGCTTACGGTGTTTACAAGCTGTACAGACATTCCTCAAACATCCTTTTTTCTTCATCGATAATTTTACGCAATCAATTCAGCATGAACCATTTAACAGGATTCAGTAATTTGACACCATTCATACATTGTTTTGTAGATTTTAGCCTCGGGCGTTTTATCCATTTTGGCTTTTATAAATGTAACAATTTTTTTAAATGTAAAATTCATTTTCAGAAGCCTCCCTTTGCATTTCAGTATACTAATAACAATTACATCATCGCTGTCCAAGATTTTGAATTTATTTTAATCCATTTGAAAACTCATTTCATTATTTGCTTACTGAATTGCAAGTGCTCCTTCTTTGCATTTGTTTGGACAATTAATTGATTCATATTTGTATTCCCACATCTGCAAAAGAAGCACAACAGACATTCACAGTCAACAGAAAACAAGGCACATGCGAACAAGGCATCATGAGAACAGCAAAGTTATGCAGAAATTAAGACTAAAACCTAAGCCTACCTAAACTGTAACAATATTCTTTTGCTGCCGTGCAAACACCAGTATTTCCTTCAGGAACTGCAAATGTAGTTCCTATTCAAATTCCTGTCTGTGCAACCTCCTCTCTCTTTAAATATCACATTTTCATCCTCTCTATTACAATTTCACTCACCGGCTCACTCTTCCTCCTGTCTTCTTTCCTCCAGCTGGCTCTAGGACAGGAAGATACCCACTCGTCATCTTCCATCCCCTCGTCTACGTCTAAGTCCTCCTCCTCAGCAGACTCTTCCAAAACTCTGGGGGTTCTGGGATCTCAGGGTTCGATTTCACCCTTGAGTCGCTGGGTGATGCACAGTCGCGGCCGTGCCGCCAACACTTCCACCATGGAACTGCCCTATCGTTCGCCAGTGCCCTTTTCCAAACAAGAATTTTGGGAGATGCTGGGCAGCGATCTTTTCAAATCAGACACGGACACATCGGGGACCTCACGTGTCAAGCGCCGCCCACCAATCGTCAAAACTGGCAAATTTAAGAAGATGTTCGGCTGGGGCGACTTCTACTCCAACATCAAGACGGTGCGCCTCAACCTGCTCATCACGGGTAAGATCGTGGACCACGGGAATGGAACTTTCAGCGTCTACTTCCGTCACAATTCCACCGGCCAGGGGAACATCTCAGTGAGCCTGGTACCTCCAGTGAAGGCAGTGGAGTTCGACTTGGAGCGCCAGAGCGTGGTGTACCCTAAAGACTCGAAGATCTTCAACTGTCGTGTAGACTATGAGAAGGTGGACCGCAGCAAACGCACCTCGCTCTGCAACTATGACCCCTCCAAGACCTGCTTCCAGGAGCAGACACAAAGCCACGTGTCCTGGATCTGCTCCAAACCCTTTAAGGTCATTTGCATCTACATTTCCTTCTACAGCACAGACTACCGACTGGTGCAGAAGGTCTGTCCAGACTATAACTACCACAATGAGATGCCCTACCTACCCTCAGGCTAGAGCTTCGTGGAGCAATTGTCTGGGGCAAGGAGGGCTGGTTGGGGGGAAGGAGTTGGTATACAAAGGAACAATTCTGTTAAGGATGTGAAGATGAATGTGCAATGCTAATATGGGAGGGTTTTTTTTATTTATCTAAAGACTCTTCAGAAACTTATCACTGAGCTGATATGGAACAACCCCTCATGATTTGAACATCACAGGTGATTCTCTAAAAGGTGAATGTACAGTATTCGATGTGCTGCAGTTGATGTCTTGAAGAACCTCTTAAGCAACCTGGCAAATATGACCTGCAAAAACACATATATGCAAAACCAAATGGTCAGGCCCAGGTGCTCAGGGTGGAAGTGTCTGCTACATCAGTCCGAGTCCCTGATTGGTTACGGTCTTCTAAAAAACACATAGGAACAAGAAAACAGGGGTGGAAGACGTTGCTGACTTTGTGTACACTCTTAAAAATAACGGTTCTTTTTTAGCATCTATTTTAGCATCAATTGCTCTTTAAATATTCATGGAAGCTTTCCATTGAACAAAAGGTTCTTTAGAGTGGAAAAAGGTTCTTTAAATTTTACTTCACTGAAAGGTTCTTCTGGGAACCACAAACTGTGGATCTATGGCATCGTTAAAACCACCCCTTTGAACCTTTACTTTTAAGAGTGTAGCTTGTTTTCCCAAAAACAAACACAGCTAAAACAACCTAACACAAAATTTACACAGCATGACTCACTGACACTTTTTTCACATCTGTATATTATACACAAAAACAAAGGATGATACAAGAAGAAGATTAAGTGAAGATTACAGTGCTGTAAATGCAAATTGCATAAGAGCAAAATTTACAGATTTCACAAAAAGATAAAAGCCTCCCCCTGCCTAATATCAATGAGAAAGAACGAATGCCGTATAGAAAGCACTTTAATTAAAAATACAGCACCGAAAAAGAGATGTTGAGTCTGCATTGAGCCCAATCTCTCTATTGTTCTGACTGTTAGGGAAGAGCAGAAAAGACGTTTTGTTTAGTCAGGATTCCTGACTTTGTGCTGTGATAACTGTTCTGCTGAACGCACGATTGCTTCGTCCTTGTCTGAACATTCCCTTACAGTCAGCCAGTTTATCGTTGAGAAAAAAAACAAGAAATATAATTATGTTAATTTTGCATAATTTAATCGCGCTGCATTGGGAGAGCTTGCATTACATTATGAGATTTACCTGGCCGAGACCTTTTCTGGATGTAAATTACCACATTAGATTAACGGCATTCAAGCTGACCTTCAATGAACACACTGTTTATTGATAATTGTTGTGAAGGAAAAACAGTTATATACAATTCAAGTGGATTTAGATAAAGGATGGGCAGACCTTTTATGTTACAGGCCAAAAACAGGCCAGGTGAAGTCAAGTCATCAGGGAAGAAATGACAGAAGGGGAAAGAGAGAGGAAGGATGGAAAGTAAAAGAGCAGTGGGAGTTATGACGTCTGCAGTGACGAGCGGGTGTACGTGACAGAGTGAAGAGGAGAATGAATGAGGATATGAAAGGGGAAAAAGGGTGATGCACAACATGAGAAAATGAACAGGAGATGGACCGGGAACAAACAGATGAGAAAGAGACTGAATGAATATAGGGGAGGGGAAGAGGAGAGAGTAATTGAAAAAAGACTGAAAAACAAACTCAGGATGCTAAATAGAGTAACATAAAAGCACAATATGGAACATCAAAGTGTCGTCTTACCGAGAGAGTTGGAGGGAAGAAGCTTTTTATGAGCCCACGAAGGGGGGAAAAAAACCCTCTTTGCCTGAAGTTAAATTCAGTACGGTGAATACACCCCTGTGGGTTTCAACGCAATTTAGAGTGTAACAAAGATGGAAATATCCTGCCGGATAGATCAGTTTATCCTTGTTCTTAAAAGACATACTATTTATCTCCCTCTAATCTCAAATGTATTGTTTTACGTACAGACAAAGCTGCACAACACTTTGACAACAGCCTGTGTTCCACTGTCAGTGTGTGTAGGGTCCTTACTATAATGAAAAGTGCTTAGGGTCCAAAATAATATCACCAGCAATTCATTTGGAAACTTGTAGCATCATATATAGGCTGGTTTAAAAAAAAAAAAAACAAAGTTAAACAAAAACTTTCACAGACATCACAGATAAAGTTATAATGGTGCAAAGTTATTATCTCCATTCAGCTTAGTAGATGGTATGATTTTACATCACATATATCATTCATACAATCCAACTTAAACCATGTTGCGATTCTTTCTCTGTGTTCATTTTGTACCCTGTAATTGCTAAAGAGGGTAGAAGAAGAGTCACCTGTGACTGCCATAACAGGTCTGTGTCTGATCTGTGTAAATGAGCATTTGATCCAGACTGTGTTGCTTTGATCTGTCTCTGTTGCTTCCTAAACCGCGTGGAACTGTTTGGCCAGTCTGGTCATATCAAATTTGCCTCAGTCTAATTCTCAGAACAGACACGTGAAAATAAAACACCTCTGTCAGTGCTCCAGGCTTTATCCAGTGCAGCATGTCTGGTCTGCCCTGCTGGTGAACTGAGCACCGGGGCTCACAGCTCTCTGCTCTCCTCTCCCCTCAGGCACTGGTCTGGACTGAGCTTCCTAATCTCCTGCAGCTTAACTACACTACTGAATGCACACACACACACACACGCACGCACGCACACACACACACACACAGCCGCTCACGTAATGGCATAATTGCTCAAACTGCAGGAATCTTTAATCTTTTTATTATTGGTTCTATTTTGTTCATTCTTTCATTTGTTCTTTTTCCATTCAGTCCTTTGCTTGCTTTCATTTGTTCCATTTGTCAGTTCATTCATTCAGTCACTCTTCTCTTTTTGCCATTCATTCTTCTTTCTTTTATTTGATTATTTACTTTGTTTCATTTCTTTATCTTTTGTTTGTATTCTTTGTTCAGTTACTTTAATTTGTTTTTGTTCAATCTTCCTCAATTTTTCTCATTCCTTGTCACGTTCTTCTTTTCATTCTCTTTATCTAAAATATAGAATCTTTTTTGCGCATTTTTAAATTTAATTTGTTCACTTCCTTTCATTTGTATGCTTCCTTTTTAATTCAATCTTCGTATTTATTTCTTCCTTACATCCTTTTTGCACCTTCCTCTGAGATAAACTTTTATAAATTTTTCTCTTTCGCTTTTTTGTTTTGTTCACTTGCTTTAAACAGTTTGCCTTCTTTTTCATCCATTCTTTGCCTTTCTTCCTTCCAACCATTTTTCACTTCCTTCTGTTCAATCTCCCTTTCTTGTCTTGCTGCAATCCTTTTTCTATCTGAAATATAGAGAATTTTCATTTTTTATATTTAATTTGTTCTTTTGTTTGTTCACCTTTCTTTCATTTGTGTGGTTCCTTTTTATTTCGTTTTCCTTACATCCTTTTTACACTTTTTTCTAAATGAATTGTTTTCATTTGTTGATCCTCATTCTTTTTTTGTTTGTTCACTTCCTTTTATTTGTTTTGTTCCTTTCATCCCTTTTGTGCTTTCTCCTGAGATAATCTTTCTTTTTCCTTCTTTGTTAATTTTTTTTGTTCACTTCCTTTAATGTTTGCTTCCTTCATTCATTCTGCCTTTTTTTCCACTTTCTTCTTCCATTCACTCTTCCTTCCTTCCCACCCACTCACTTTCTCTCGCTCTCTTTCTGTCTGATCCTCAAGAAACATCTTCAGCAAACCCCTAGTGGTTCCCCTCACTCTTCTCATGGTCACAGGATGTTTTCGGAGCCCTTCTTTATAGCGCTCTCACACTTAGCTAACAACAGAACATTAAGTGTTCCCCTGATGATTTCGTACGAGAGTTTGCTGACTATAGTGTGTCTATATTAAACCACTGAACATGAGCACAAGTGGGCTGCACTAAAACGTACAGTTTAGAAATCAATCCTAATTTGCTTCTAATTGCTTTCAGGTAATAGTAGCACTCTGAATATTACTTACCCACAAAAAAAGCAAATCTGTTTATACCCATACACAACGCAGTCCCCTAAAGGTATTGATACCAATATATCCAGGGGAAAGGTCTCCAAAACAACTCAGAATCTCTCTCTGACTGCAGAAGATGGATAAGGAGACTACACTGTCACGCACTGCTGGGCGTTGCCAAAGCAAGGATAAAAGTTGAAGTGGAGGAACTCTTCAGTTGTCATAGCAACAGGCTCCTTGGCTGGCCTGTTGGACTTGGATGGAGCATCGAACACCTGGTCAGTCCGGAGAACCAGAACTGAGCTAGCGGCCTCTGTAAGCAACAAATTGTACAATGAAATGTGGTACAACATGTACTGAACAGACATATACTGCAAATAAATATATAAATAAATGAATATTTATAAATAGATATATGAATATATATATATATATATATATGAATACAGATATATACAATAATCCAACTCCCAGGAACTGGATGAAGCTGTATTACATGTCAGACATACAGTGGACTCTTCTCTGGTTCATTTGAGGTTTACTGTTTATTTCTCTATTTTTACATTGTTTATTTTACGTGTGTGTCATATTGATATAGTGTATGGATGACAATGGTGGCATTTATTGTGGTTTTCTGACATCTGACAAAAAAAAAAATGAATAAATTAGAAGGAAAGCACTGAGTTTGGCTCCCGAGCTCAGAGGGCTAAAGTGACTGTCGTCTCAGGTCTCGTCTTGTTTTGACTGCTGATTGACAGAGGGGATGACATGAGCACGACATGAAAGTCTATGTTATCGCTCTATTTGCATGCTTGTATTCAGTGCCCATGGCAAGAAGAGGGGAAAACAGGAGCCAATGGTACACAGGGACACGGGAGAAAGAGATTACAGAATTACTGAGACAACTATACAACAAATTGCACTTAAACCGTGTCAGCGTGAACTCAAAACGTCTACAAAGTTTCTCTTATTTTCTTTTCTTTCTTGGATATAATTGGCATTAAATCTGTCCAGCATCGCAATTAAACCTGACATTTCATAGCATGCAAATGAGCTTAAATGATGTTGTCATAAAGCAGACTGATTACAATGTGGTATCTGATAGCAACTTCAGCTCCCCCTTCTGTTCTTTTTGTCTTTATATATGTTATTTCACATTCCTAACCGCCCTCCGCTCTCTCCTCTTTTGCTCTCTTTCCTCTCATCTCCCAATCCGGCCTCTTGCACAGCCTGCCTGAGGATAACCTTGGAGAGAGTGATGAAACCGCTCTAATTTGAGCTGTGTGCTCCCGCTCAACCCAACGTTAATAACATAATTCCAAACAAACCAGTGGTGGCGCCCCACAGCACAACACACAGCAAGCGAGAAGAGAACAGAGAAAGGCATAAATAAAGACTGACAAAAGGAGTGAAAGATAAGAGGAGATAAACAAGTTTAAGAGAGCAGGAGCACAACAAATACAGGAGGTGAATAAAAAAAGATCTTCGTTGAAATATTTAAATATGAAATAAATCTCTACAGTTAATAAATAACCGAGTATCAGACCGCTGCTTTGGGTTATTGTGTTTTCATAAAACAGCAGGATTATGCTAAGGCCTGCGATCTGCTGAAAGTTAGCCTGTATGTCGTTAAATGAATCTGCATGATGATAAGAGAGCAACTGCATGATCAGCCTTCAGAAACTGATTTTGATGCGATACAATTTTCTGTACAGGCATCATTCATAAACATCCATTGAAGAAACTTGATCAATAAACTGTTATTCCAATGCAACCATTCATCAAACATTAATTGCCATAAAGGATTCCTAATGCAGAAGCTTTGTATTATTATTCATTTCTGTCGTATTATTATTATTTTTCTTGAGATTTGATTATAGGATTTTTTTTTTTTTGAGCTTAGCAAACTTTTTGTGGATTTGGTCTCAAGTTGTTACTCCTTACGGTCTAGTTTTTTCTTGTTCTGGAAGTCACAAAAGCCATTTATAAGTGCTATATAAAAGCTGCTTCATGTCTGTCAGTGATAAACCACTTCAAATTCAGTGTCCGACACTTGAGAAGGTGGCTACAACTTTATCATCAAGGACACTATAGTGACCCTGAACAAGTGGGCAGTTTTACTGCCAGTCAACTCAAGGGACTAAATGGTTTCCAAACGACCAGAAAAACTGGGAGAAAATCCAGATCACAAGAAACAACATTTGTTATATTGCTATTACAAGAAAAAATATATATTATAATAATGCATCTGAGGACTGTAAACTGTATATGCATTATAATGCATATATTGATTAAATATTTTTTTTCGAGCAACATATAAATTACAAATATTTCATCATGCAATTAATATTATTTAAAGATGATATGTTTTATAATAATAATACTAATAAAACTGTCTGCTGTGCAACTGGATAAATGTACCAGGCCTTTAAGAAGATGATTATTATTTTGAAGTTCATCTAGAAACATTTACAACTTTGACATTTAAATAAATAATAACACAAACCATAAAAACCTGTCTATGCAGCATGAAGCAAAACACCAACACTTCTTTGGGGAGTTTTAATAAACGCGCTGTGAGGTGTGAAATCAGGAATAACACTACATCCTCCGGAGAGCACCGAGAGGAAGCCTACAACAACAACAATTACAGGCAGGCCTTATTTACTGTATGATACAAGACATCTGTGAGAAGGACTTTCAGACCATCATAACAAAGATGCCCAGTAAAATAAAACATTAGTACTGATTGCAATGCAAAAATATGTTGATGCAGTTGAGAATAGCACACTGAGGGTGATAATGGTTGGTATGTCCACTATATAATGGAATCTCCAGGGTTAAAAGTTAAGCCCTATTTACCGCATATGTGGAAAAATGCTGTTAACAACAACAACAACAAAAAAGACTTGTTCCTTATATAAATAATAACCTGACTTGTTATAAACTAAACTAAATAAACATAAATAAACTAAACTAAATAAAGTCACGTTCACAACCAGGATGATAACTAGTTATAAAATCATTCTGATTAAAAAAGAACAACAGAGTCCACAGCACAGCTATTATGATGACAGTCAGGAATTATATTATTGGAATCACTTTCAAAACAATTTTTTCTTCAGATGATGAATGATAAACACATTGATTGCCAATCAGAATTCATCCTGCTGTAAAGAGCTGGAGCATTTAAAGTGACAGATGACAAAACATAAGCAGAAAAAACCAAATGTTATCATGGATTGTTGTGGACATTAATAGTCATTGTTATTGTTATAGCGACTGTCCCGGGTGTAAAGGGTTAAATAACAATTAAAGTAAGCCACTTGGAAGAATACATACGAGTAAACATTAAAATGCACAGTTTGAAAAGTATAATCACAAGATTAATATCTAATAACATTGGCAGGAGACAGAATTGCTTACAGCCCTTGAATGTGTGGAACTCTATCCAGTCTTCATTTAGCATTTGATAATGCATAACCAGATTTTTCCTTCCACTTTAAAAAAAAAAAAAGTGTAAAGTGCTGCCAACTCCGAAAGTTTGACTCAAACAATGAAATAATAATTTCAAACAATAAACAGGTTTTAATGAATATTTGTTATTGAAGCAAGTACAAATATACAAGCTTCACATTGTGAGAATCTTTCAGTTCAGATCTGTCTACACTCTGGGACACATGTTAAAATTATTTCTTGTGGTAATAGACATTATGGTACAAATACTGTCGATAAATATGAACTTATATTCAACCCTGAATAATTCTGTAAATGGGTGGTTGATCATGATTTCACTTTTTCAACTTTAGTTAGTGTGTAATGTTTGCCGCTAGAGCATAACCAATATCTGCAAAGTTACGACACTCAAAGTTCAATGCAAAGTACAATATTTTCTTTAAAGAAATCACTGTTTAAGGACAAAAAAGGGTATTAGGGACTACAATGAGTTTCCTTCCTGGGTTTGTGACATCACTAACCCTGATTTTAAACCCTGCCCCCGGGAACATACAGTTACCTATAATGGTAATGGGGCACCACGTTTTTGGACAACATGCAGTGGGTGGTTAGAGAATCACAACAACCTGGGCCAGCTAACCAATCTGAGCTAGATGGTCAACAGACCATTTTTAGGAGAACGGGGTGTAGAATAGAGTTTAAAAATGCACCCCCATAAGCACAATCAAGCCTTCGAAAATAGCCATATTAACCACATCTTTTGAAGGGATATTTCACCTTAACCTCCTCCTGAAGACAAAAGAAGATATTTTGAAGAATGTTAACCAACCAGTTGATGGACTTCAATAGTAATTTCTTACATACTATGGAAATCAATGGCTACTGTAAACTGTTTGAAAGATGTTCAAAATACCTTCTGTGTTCAGGAGAAAAAGGCAACTCACACAGCTTTGGGGCAACTTAATATAAGACCAAGCCAGAAGCTATCAAAGTGCTAATATTTGTAAGTATTCCAATGAAAATGACAGACCAGTCTAGTTTGTTTTGAATTGTGTCCCGATGGAATAGACTGACAAATCTGGCATTGACCGCAGGCCTTGAGAACGCAGAATCCAGCATTTGTGGGCTGAGTGCTATTTTTCCTTTGCCATGAAATGTTGGCCTGATTTTCATAACGAATCATCAATATTGATGTGCTCTCTCTAGTTTATGATCCAACCTGAAGGATCCACAAAAAGGTTCCTGAATACTCAAGGTAAAAAGGCATCAAACGAAAAGCAGTCCAATGCAGAAAATAAAATAAAAAACGGAGAGAGTGAGCATGAGAGAGGATGAGTAGGAAGACGAAGACCTCCATGCCTATGAAAACCAATTAGGAGAGCGGTTACCTGGAAACCAAAAGAGTCCAGAGGCTTAGTCATTAGCATAGCTCTGCTCATCAAATTCAAATATGTGTGTACATTTTTTTTCTGTCTTGTACTTTCTGTAATAATATTTCGCCTCAGAATTGTGAGCAGACATTGGAACCTTGAGCACAAACATTTCGAGAAGGGTTTCCATGTATAGGCATTTTAATAGCTTCTCCAGATCGACGTGACGCCAGGAAAGTATCGAGACAGGGATAGGTGACTGTGACGTCAACAGCAGAGATTAGCACAGCCTGGGCTTACAAAGATAAAGTCGCTAGCACACAATCCAACTGCTACTCAAAACTCAATATTTACTCAAAAACACACCAGAAGATAGAGAAAGAGAGAGAAAGAACAGGGCCAGGCTATGTTTTAGTTGGCCAGAAAGAGGAATGGAAGGATAGGAAGACCAAAGACTTGATGAAAAAATATGACTGGCCAAAAGAGAGAGAGAGAGAGAGAGAGAGAGAGAGATGTGTGGTGTGAGAAAACAAAATGAAAGAGCATCTGCGAGGCTGTTAGGAATAAAAGAAGAGAAACAGCCCCAGGGGCCAGAATAAGATAACATGAATAAACTAATCATTCTAATTTAATTAGATTAATCTCCCACAGACCTTGAAAAAATTTAATTAATGGCTGGATTATACAGTGCGAGTACAATGTTCCATTGCTCTGAAAACTCGACCTCTCGATGGATGTAATGGGATGAATCAAATTGTGATGATGAAGATTTTAATCATTCTGTCAAAAGATCTGAAACCACTTTAAACCTAAAAAAGATGCGAGTCTTTTAACAGATGGTTCGAGCAGCACATATTAGTTTTTTCCAACAGCCTTGTTAATGGATAATTTCTAATTTTAAATTATTTTAGGGAATTTTGAGGAAATAGTATGTGCAATAATAATCTCATTAGACGTATTCATTAGCATTATATTGGTCAAAGGACCTAGATTCGTAGACATTGCACTGAAACATACAGTAGCTTGAGATTAATATAGCTCATTTGAGAGATGCTTGACTGACTCCTCAAAGGTTTCATTCTTTTTTCCTTACAGCAAATGTGTTTGTCTCCACAGTGTTACACTACCTTTCACCTTGAATCAATGACTTGGTCTTTTTTTAATAATCTGGCTTGACAAAATCTCCTCCAGGGACTACAGAGGAAGTCAACCAAACACATAAAGCCTTGAGCAATTCCTGCATCCAACTCGGAAACTTTCAAATAACTAAGGGCTTATTTCTGTCTTAGTCCAGATGCTGAAAAGACAATACATGTGAAATCAATTTTGTTATTAAAAAAATAATAAGTAAACTAAAACAGCAATGAGGGGCTACACACAGATTACAGTGATTTTACAACAAGGAGGGTGTTTCTTTGGCATGATTCACACTGGGCTGCTTAAAACCCCTAAAATGGTAAAATCATTGTAAATCCCTGCAGTTATGATCAAAAGTAGTTACATTTATTATTATTATTTTAACTTGAATAATAATAATAATAATGATATATATTAAAGTTATTTTTCACTAGCATAACTATATGATCTTTACTGCTGCCAAATACTTTACAAATCAATTCTGAATTGTCAGGATGTGAATGATCCATTTTTAAGTGTCTCTCCTGGCAACATTTACCTATTTTAAAGCAATCCACCTTTATATTCACCTGGACAAGCTTTATATTGTGTCAGACTGAACCTATGGTAGGTTGAGCTGTGATCTCACACCCCACACCTACATGCCTCCAGACATACAAAGCTAAAAAAGACACCGCGAGTTGATCATTGTGACAGCAGTAGAGATCTCTTTCTCTCTCAGTGGGGCAGCTGGAAAGGACATCTCCACTTCAGAGTGAGGTGCTGTGAATCAGAGGAAGTTACTGAAATTCACTGACGGGACTTTAAATACCAGCCAGGGATCATAGCTGCGCCCTTTGGCAAAGTAATTATTCACTAGACTAAAAGAAGCCTAGGTGTGTGTGTGTGTGTGTGTGTGTGTGTGTGTGAGTGAATGGAAAGAGACATACTGTGAATTTTGTATCTGACTGAAGGGATTTCCATTGAGTGTGTGCTTGTTTATGGGTGGGCTTGTTTATAGGCAGAGGTGAGTGTGTATATAGTGCTCCATAATGAATGACTGTTTGTAAGTAAGTGAATCACTCTGTAGTATGTGCAGCCCCTGCAGTATACAGCATGTTGTACTATAGACTTCATTAGACTGAAAAATGGGAAGAAATTCACTACCTATCAAAAGTTTGGTGTCGGGAAGATTTGTTTTAAAAGAAACCTCTAATGCTCACCAAGAATGTATTCATTTGATTCAAAAAAATAATAATAATATATATTTTATATAAGTTTTATAAGTTTTAATAAATATAAGTAAGAGCACAAGCAAAAGAGAACAAATAAATAAAAGCAGGCATGTGAAGAGGGGGTGCTTTGGGGGCTTAAGCCCCTGCTCTCATCCCAAAAGTACCCCACCTCAACAATTATCAACAATAATACTGTGGTCAATAAAACAAAATTAATTTGAATTATAATTATGACAACATGTACAAGACAGTAACAAATGGCTCAAAACTTGGAAAATACCTGTTTATTTTTACTTATATCTGTTATGAGATGGTAAATGGACTGCATTCATATAGCGCTTTCAACAGACCACATGGTCATCCAAAGCGCTTTACAATTTGCCTCACATTCACCCATTCACACACTCATTCACACACCGACTGCAGTGTCAGCATTCAAGGCGCCATCCTGCTCGTCGGGAGCAGCTGGGGTTAGGTGTCTTGCTCAAGGACACCTCGACAGGTTGAGCCGGGGATTGAACCACCAACCTTGCGGTTTGTAGACAACCTACATGAACCACTGAGCCACTGTTGTTGCCATTGCAGGGAACAGCAAATGATCCTAAGCATACAGTCACAGCTGTAAAGCTTGGTGGAGGTGGTGTCATGGCATGGGCATGCATGGCTGTTTCTGGAACTGGTCCTCTCAATTTTAAAGGCTGGGAAAAGCGTTTCAAAGGATAAGACCAAGAGTCTGGTGATGTCTGTGGGTCGCAGACACACTGCTCTGATTGCACATAAAGGATCTGCAACAAAAGAATAGCTTTTAATCTTTTACATCTGCCTTAAGATCAACTATTCCAATACTTATACACACATCAAATAGTGTGATGAACTCTAAAAGTGCTGTCAGTTTTTTTTGGTAAAACATTTATGTGTTGAAAAAGCTAATAATAAAATGTGACATTCTGTAGTTTTGTTAGTCACATATTCATTTTTTAATCATATTTACAGATTTCTTGACTTTACAGCAATTTTATCTTTACTGTTCCAATACTTATGGAGGGCACTGTATATATTTATACACACACACACACAGACACACACACACACACACAGACACAGTGGAGCAAAACATTTATTCGATCCTCTGCTGATTTTATAGGGTTGCCCACTTACAAAAAAAATGAAGGGTCTGTATTTTTTATAAAAGGTTTATTTTAATGTATAGAGACAGAATCCCCCCCCCCCCCCCCCCCCAAAAAAAAACCTTATATAAAGGTTAGAAATTGATTTGAATTTCAGTGAGTGAAATAAGTATTTGATCCCAAAGCAAAACATGAGTTAGTACTTGGTGCAGAAACCCTTGTTTACTAGCACAGAGGTAAGACGTTCTTGTAGTTGGTCACCAGGTTTGCACACATCTCAGGAGGGATTTTGATCCGATCCTCTTTACAGATCCTCACTAAATCCTTAAGGCTTCTTGGCTGTCGTTTGGCAACTTGAAGTTTCAGCTCCCTCCACAGATTTTCTACAGGACTGAGATCTGGAGACTGGCGGGGCCGCTCCATGACCTTAATGTGCTTCTTCTTGAGCCACTTCTTTGTTGCCTTGGTGGTATGTTTTGGGTCACTGTCGTGCTGGAAGACCCATCCATGACCCATCTTCAGTGTTCTGGCAGCGGGAAGGAGGTTCTCATCCAAGTTTTTCCAGGCTTTCAGTCCATTGCTGCTTAGTGTGTTACCAGTGGTTTGCTTGTTGACTGTGGTCCCAACTACCTTAAGATCATTAACACGCTCCTCCCCTGTAGTTTGGGGCTGATCCCTCACCTTTCTCATGATCATCCTTACCCCTTGAGGCAAAATCCAGACTGAGGTCAATTGATGGTTATTTTGTATTTCTTGCATGTTCGAATAATCACACCAACAGTTGTCTCCTTCTCACTAAGCTTCTTGCTGATGGTCTTGTAGCCCATTCAAGCCTTGTGCAGATCTACAATCTTGTCTCTGACATCCTTTGACAGCTCTTTGGTCTTGCTCATGGTGGTGGGAGAGGTTGGAATGGAAGATACAGATTGTGTTTGTGTCTTATACACCTAACGAACTGACATTAGGAGTAACTTCTTAAAGTGGCAGGACTAATCTGTGCTCCACATGGTCACATAACCAATCTGTGGGAGCCAGAATTCTTGCTGGTTGGTAGGGGATCAAATAGTTATTTTCCTCACTGAAGTGCTAATCAATCTCTAACCTTTAAATAATGTGTTTCCATGAGTTTCTTGATTTTTTTGGTTGGCATTCTGTCTCTATCCATTAAAATAAAACTACCATAAAAATTGCAGGCCCTTCATTTCTTTGTAAGTGGGCAAATTTACAAAATCAGCAGGGGATCAAATAAATATTTTCCCCACTGTATATATATATTACTATAGTAAAATAAATAGTAATATATAGGACAATTTTACTATAGTAACTGTTACATTGAAATTATTTTGCATATAGGTGACCTTTTTTTTTACATTTGAGCCCCTGAGGAACTCTGCACATCCCTGGATAACAGAGAGGAAAAATGTTAGATAATGCAATGCAATTAGCAAAATTAACAGCAGAAAGAAAGAACAAACAAACAAATGAAAAAAAAAATCTAATTAAAGCTGCAAGCAGTAATGAAAGGGCCCTCACCCCTGGGCTCACCACCACCCGGTGGCTTTAGGAAAACAGTGAACAGTGGGCAATATGCATTAAAAGTGGTATATATAGGAGGAATATTTCAAAGTCATTTATATGTGCCAAACTTCCTGCTGCCAGCTGGTGGCGCTATGATTATAACTGAATGTTGCATTGTAGATGTCTTCAGGCCAGGACTTTTATCAAACATGTGATGTTTGAGGCAGATTGAACATGGTATATTTGAGTTAGGTAAATCATGACATATCCTGTTGTCAACAGGTGGCGCTATAATTATAAATGAATATTGGCCTTTAGATGTGTTCAGGCCAGGACTTTTATTAAACGTTTTCAGTTTGGGGCTGATTGGGCATTGTATGTATGAGTTACAACAACAACTTCCTGTAAAACGGTGTTAATGGCATGCTTTAACACTTAGTATGTGTTGCTATCATGTTTGAGGGCGTTCACTCAGGGCGTGTCCAAATCAACTTTTTCTATTTTAACGACGGAAAATCGGTTGGCGCGCCCGGGCGCATGGTCTAAACGGGTTGTCCCTATTCTCTTAATGAGTAATGGGTGGTTTTTTTGGGCGTAACGTGCAATAAACCAATCAGAGTCTCATCTTCCATTCCCTTTAAGAGCCAGTTGCGCTCGTGCCATGACGGATTTGCTATTTACATGGCAGAATTTCGCAAGCGCAAAGACAGAACGCAAGACAGTACGGGTCTCCGAGATGAAACGGAGCTGGACGTGTGCGAGCAAATAATTCCTAATTAGCCTAATTCTGATACAAGCGATGACTATCCGTTACGACATGTAGGCATTTATATACAGTACAGACCAAAATTTTGGACACACCTTCTCATTCAAAGAGTTTTATTTTCATGACTATGAAAATTGTAGAATTAACACATGTGGAATTATATATGGAATTATATACATAACAAAAATGTGTGAAACTACTGAAAATATGTCATATTGTAGGTTCTTCAAAGTAGCCACCTTTTGCTTTGATTACTGCTTTGCACACTCTTGGCGTTCTCTTGATGAGCTTCAAGAGGTAGTCACCTGAAATGGTCTTCCAACAGTCTTGAAGGAGTTCCCCGAGAGATGCTTAGCACTTGTTGGCCCTTTTGCCTTCTGTCTGCAGACCATCTCGATTGGGTTCAGGTCCGGTGACTGTGGAGGCCAGGTCATCTGGCGCAGCACCCCATCACTCGCCTTCTTGGTCAAATAGCCCTTGATGCCTTCAGTGTGACTCTACAACTTTCATAGTCATGAAAATAAAGAAAACTCTTTGAATGAGAAGGTGTGTCCAAACTTTTGGTCTGTACTGTGTGTATATATGTATATATGTATATATACATATATACACATAAGAATTTTTTGTAGGCTAAATAAATATATATATATATATATATATATATATATTTATTTAGCCTACAAAAAATTCTTATGGATTGCAATCCTTTAATTTTTTATATTTGGCATGTTTGCGTGCTGCTGTGCATCCCTGTGTTTAATAAGCAGCGTGTACCCGCGTTATGGACCCGCCTATACTAACACGCTCTTTAAATAACAAAGAAAAAATATTTGCACCAGACTTTAGACCAGGTTTGAGTTGGTCTATGGCGCAGTCTACTTTCAGCTCGTTAAAATAGCATTGCGCTAGCAATGCGACTGAACACACCTCTTTTTTAGACCAGCACGCCCATGGGCGCACAAATGAGAACAAATGCATTGCGAATTAAACGACTGGCGCTGGATGGAAAAATGCAAACTAGCAAACACACTTGCGCTGCGCCTTGCGCCAGGTGTATTATAGGGACCTCAGTGTCTCTTTGAATAAACGTCTGCAAAATGACTACACATTCACAGTGACCCTTCTTTCTTTCTCTCATCTTCTTCTATCTGTCAGCCACATCCTGTTTCTTTTGTGTTATTTTCTCCCCATCCTCCTCAGGACACCCCCTTTTATATTAATCTCTCTTTTGTTTCTCTCTCTCTCTCCTTTATGAAATAAAGCATCATAGTTTTGGTAATAGTCAGAAACATTGACAGCCCTACTGCCTGATGGGAAGTGACATTTATTGGGAAGCCATCCTTCAGAGAAACATGTGACAGTTCCTCAGGCCACTGATTCCTCCACTCATGTCTCTCTCTAACTCCTCATGCTGTTTTTCTCTCCTGTATACGTGGGTACTGATGTATACAACTATACCTACACAGGCAGCACTATAACCTCACAAGCATCTGATTTGAACACTTGGCACAGGCATCAATTCAGCACAAACAGCCACACCAGAGACTCGACTCATTTAATTTTAAAGGAGTTTGACATTAGCACATTGCAAAGCTAACAGCACAATTCTCTAATAAGCATAAAATAGATCATACACATATTGCATGAAATAATCAATTTTTAATTACATTGGAATGTTTGTTCATCAATAGTTTGAAGTATTGAACGAAATAAAGGTTAATTTATAATCAACATTTATTTCGTCTCATCCTTCATTTTGGACTTTAATTTTAACTGAGCTCGTCACAGTCCATAATGGGATTTTTCTTCTCCACTAAGGATGCATGCAGTCCTGACTTTGAATTTGGCTAAAATGAGGTATCTTAGAAAACAGGATAATTAAGTAGCCTACCTTGTTACCATCACAACGGGGACATGATGCCTTATAATGCTGCCTCTGTAGTTTAGGAACAGAGCAAAAATGTCAGGACAAAACAAAAGACTATAGAAGGGAATGCATGAAGAAATAAAAAAATTCTTTTTGTGCGTTTTTAAATGACTAAAGCAAACTTTTCACATTTATTTTATTACTTACGCACACAGTAGGGCCCTCAATTATTTTCCCCATAGCTGCTTCAATATGCCGACTCAGCTTCCGCTCTGTCTTTCTCTCCCCTCCTCATTCTCCTCCTTCTACATCCCTCAATCAATCTTAATTTTCTCCCACTCTGCACATCCCGTCCTCCCTCACCATTTTTCCCCCTCTTTAATGGGCGACCGTCAAAATCCCTCAAGTAAAACACTCCTCGTCTTATCTCTCTCGTCTTTCCCCATTAATTCCCTCCGTTGGTCCTCCTTCCTAATAAACAGGATCTCACATGATACCTTGGGATGCAGGGACGGCTCTGTCTTAACCACACAAAGCTGTGCAAGAATGAAAAGGGAAGGATGGATATGAAGATGCATATATATATATATATATATATATATATATATATATATATATATATATATATATATATATATATATATATATATATATATATATATATATATATATATATACACAAGTAAAATGCTCATGACAGTCTTATGTGTTTTTGTAACTTCTAAATAAGCTGTTAGAAACCACCAACATGCCAGTCTGCACAAATTTCAGTCCACCACCTGTGATGGGCACAAAAACGGCAGCACATGCTGAGCTCTGTGATATCAGCGTGGATCAGGATGTCTTGACAATCTCTGAAAGTGACATTACTCATTTTGAGAATAAGGTGAGCTGTCATAGGCTTCATGTGAAGGTGTGAAATCACATGGACGAGGAGAGATGCGTGTGAATGAGAGAGAGCAACAGAGACCATTTGGGACAGCAAGACAGCGGGAAAGAATCAAAGAGCACATTAAAGGTGGTTTTACAAAACCGCTTTCTTTCAGAGGTTTAACAGCACTTTGCAAGAAATTAAGTTTTAATATTCATATTAACTCAGGTAATGTTCACCCTGCCCTGACACAGAAATGAGAAGAGATACTGAAAAAAATAAATAAATAAAAAATAAATAAAAATAAATAATTTTGACGGACAGGGTTGAAAAATACCATCATGATCTATTATTACTCGTCATTTTAATTTATTATAATGAACCTACAGGACGAGCATATATGCATTTATTTATTTATGAAGAGAACAGATGAACAGAGACTGTGCGTCACTTTTCATCTTCAACACCACACCCTGCAGTGACAGCGGAGGCCACTAAAAACAACAAAAAATTTTGTCCTTTACGGAATTTATTTTAGCTGTGATGGAAAAATCTGAAGGCCGTCCGTCACTTTGACTTTGACCAAGAAAGCGGCAAGATGCAAACCACTATTTTCTGTTTCAAACATTCACATAGCATCTTTAGGTTATAATAACATTAAAAATTCAAATCCAGATTTTGATTTTCAAAGATTTATTGTAAAAACTTTAATTTAAACTCATAACTTATATATTATTTTTCCCCTCAAAATGCAATAAATCTATTAAATCAATATAAAAGTTATTTTTCCTATTGAAATGGTTGAATATACACAACAAAGTAAGTTGATCCACATAGGACAGCCTCTGAAGTTGGTCAGTATAATCTTATTAATAGCTTACGTTTCTTCCCCACCACAGAAACCACCAAAGGTTCATCGATGCCATCAAAATTATTAATATGTTTTTTTTTAGGGCTGCACGATAAATCGCATGTGATTGTAATGCGCATCTGGTCAGTAAAGCTGGTTCTGTGATTAGTAGTAAATCTCCATTACATGATTTCAGATGGAGCGGCATTTAATACACAGAGCCCTACTGTAGATCACTGACAAGCTCCACAATATTGCATTCATAATCGAAGGCGATTTATCTGCGATATTGCATAGCTTGTCAGTTACTGTATACAATGCGTGGAATGGTGAGCTGTGATTGGTTGAGCAGATGTATCTTATTCTGCAGAGAAGGGAGACTGACTTTGTCGCGGTTTGGAAATATAGGGAGAAAACATGACAGAATAACACGGTGGATACCACATTTTGCGTAAAATTTAAAATGTACTTTTCAATACCAACTAGATACAATACTGATTTTTTTTTTTTTTCGCGTTTGTCTTGTTGTCATATACATTATTAAGACCTTTCATCAAAGTTGTCCTAAAACCTAAAAATAAAATACATTCTTGTTTTAGGAAAACTTGGTCCCACTTTATATACCTGTCCCTAATACCCGTGTACTTACATGGTACCTAAATGTGTACGTAGTATGTAACCACAGTGTAAGTACTCATTGGTACATAGCATCTACAGCTGTAATATTTCTGTAACTGCACACATGTAACAACCCTAAGGATGGTTTGTGTAAAAACAAATGTGTAACAGGAAAAATATAACTACATTTTGTAACAACATTATTTGTAAGATAAATTGGAACCATTTGATCTAGGGGGTGGAGATCGATAGGTTTAGGGATATATAAAGCGGGAGGAGTTGGATCTCGAGTTAGAGTGGGTGCACCACTGTATTACCAGTGTACTTACATTGTAACTCCACAGGAACTGTCCACTAAATATAAATTGAAACATTCTGGACATCAAACACAATTTATTTGTAAAGCCTAACTTACTGGCCGCTGCTGTTTAATCAGAGTAATTACATGATAAATCTAATATAAAGTGTAACACTTTCTTTACCAAAAATTGCTGTTAGTCCTGCTACACATTTGTACTTTCATTACCAAAAAGTGTTGTTACCAATGTCCTGTTACACGTTTGTACTTTCACATACTGTACCATTCAGTGGGTTGTTACAGGTGTGTGGTTACACAAACATTAGAGCTGTAGATACTATGTACCAATATGCACTTACACTGTGGTTACATACTACTTACTGTATGTACACATTTAGTACACAGGTATTAGGTAAATTATATAAGGTGGGACAGAAAACTTTGATGAACTTTTTTGATCCACTTCAAAAGTTGACTACTGTATATCAGACATGTTCACAAGTCTCTGAGGACCAAGTCAAGTATCATGTCTTTGTTCTATTTTTAGCAATAGATCTTTCAGCTAGTTATTGTAATTAACAGTGTGTGAGGCTAAATCAGTTATGAAATATTAAAACTAATTCTACTGAATGTCTTGTACATTTATTCAAAACTGTCTAATAAACACACAAACTTCTATTGAAATCATCATTGAATTTTATACATAACATTTTTAAACCTTTCATTTTATTTACTGGTATTTTATATTATTTCTGAATGTAGCAATAAAATGTGACTTGTATGTGATCTTGTGTGTATATATATATTAGGGATGTAACGATACGCGTATTCGTATTGAACCGGTAAGAGGCTTTCGGTTCAGTACGCGGTACGCATTATGGACCGAACTGTTCGTTGGACTAATTAATTATATTTGTAAAATAAAAAAAAAATGTGAAATATAATGATATGCGTTCAACAAGGTAGCCCAATAAACCAAACGACGTAACAGACAACGCCCTTGACACCCCCGAAGAAGAAAAAAACACCAACTTATATGTTTATGTTACGCTACTCAGTCAGGCGCTCGCTCACTCAGTACGCGCTGAAGGCTCGTTGCAAAATGGCCAATCCAAAGTGCACCCAAACACCAGACCTGTTGGTTATTGGAGGATCTTCTATTTCTGGTCTGTTAAACGTATTAGCCATTTTGCAACGAGCCTTCAGCGCGTACTGAGTGAGCGAGCGCCTTTAGGGGCCTTTCACACAGGACGCGGTATGCGCGGCGCTGCGCTATAAAACCCATTCATCTCTGCGCAAGGACATTTTGTTGCTGCGTCGACCAAAGCACAAGCGCAGCGGTGCGCATCATTTGTGTGCTTGCGCGCACGCCGCGGTCAAAGTTCAAAATAGTTCAACTTTTGCCGCTGCGCTCTGTGACGATTACCAGCGCGACCAATAGAATCCAAAACAAGCACGGAAATCAAAAGGAATGAACGGCTAGTACAGTACTGTGTGTGTCAGAATTTCCTGAGCTGTACGATACAAGTTTGAGGTAGTATAGGGACATCGTCAGGAAAGCTGTGTCATGGAGACATATCTCCATTCAAGGAACAACAGACTATGATAGAGCTCCCGCTAAAAGTTTTTAAAACTCCGCCTACGCCATAGCGCAGCGCAAATCGCGTTGTATCTGAAGGGCAATGCTGAACCCAGCGGCAAGCGCCGCGCATACCCCGTCCTGTGTGAAAGGCCCACTCTGTAGTGGAAAACGTAGGTTTTAAGAACATGCTTAATGTAATTGAGCCCAGTTACAATATTCCTTCACGAGCCCATTTCAGACAGACCGTAATCCTGCTTTGTTCCAAAAAACATAAGCCCTATAGAGAACCAATTGAGTAAAAACACACTCAATATAAAGAGTTATAGAGTTCCATATAAAAAGTTACATCTTTGTATTTGTTCATAACTACTACAATAATATAACATTTTCATTTTTTTATAAGGAGCTGTTTTTGTTTTATACAGTATGCTGCTAAGAAAACACTATAGAAGATGGGTAAAGAATAGCTCCATCATTGTTCAATGTAAAAAAAAAACATACTTTGTTAGTTTTAATAAATAAAACATTTTTTAAAAATCAAGGAAATTTATCTGCTAATTTTTTCTTTTTGCTGTATCTAAAACGTACCGAACCGTGACACCAGTGTATCGTATCGAACCAAATCGGGAATTTTGTGAACCATTACACCCCTAATATATATATATATATATATATATATACATATATATACTTAATGATGACGGCGTGTAGACAGCAGGAGAGGATGGTACAGGAACTGCGGGGAATAGAGCCGAAGGTAAATGTCCGTGGCTGAGTGAACGTGCGAAGAGTGGATGAGGTTCAAAGGTAACACAGACATCCAACGCATACAACACTAAAGCAGACGGACAGGGAAACCACATTAAACAAATAACAACGATCTCACAAACACAAGACGTGAGACAAGCCAATATATAGTGGATGAGTAATGAGTGACAGCTGTTGCTGATGACAATTAACGGAGACGCCCACAAGCTAATCAGTGCAGACGCGAAACACACAGATTTCACCACAAAGTGCAAACACCCCGAGATCACAGTTTACCAACCATGACAGTACCCCACCCTCTAAGAACTCCTCCTGAAGTTCCCAGAAGGGCCTACCTGCTGATTGTAGTCATCAATAAGGGAGTGATCCAATATGTCCCTAGCAGGTAACCAACTCCTCTCCTCCGGACCGTAACCCTCCCAGTCCACCAGATACTGGAATCCTCATCCCCTCCGTCTAGAGTCCAGAATACGATAAACCGAATATGTCGGTTCCCCATCTACAAGACGCGGCGGCGGGGGAACCGGAGTAGGCGGATTAATACTTGCATAAAACACGGGTTTAATTTTGGACACATGAAAGGCGGGGTGTATCCTCTTGTAAGCAGGAGATAGTTTGAGGCAGACTGTCACCGGACTAATGATTTTGCTGATAGTGAACGGGCCGATAAATTTGGGAGCTAATTTATTAGAAACGGATCACAGAGGAATGTTACTGGTAGAAAGCCACACTTTTTGACCCACGACGTAGACTTGAGGCTTTGACCGGTGGCAATCGGCCTTGGCCTTATTGCGCTCCCTCACCCGGAGCAGAGTCTCGCGGGCTCTGGTCCAGGTGCGGTGACACCTCTGGACAAACGCGTGAGCGGAGGGGACCGCGACTTCAGATTCCAGACTGGGAAACGCTGGTGGCTGGTACCCTACGCTACACTGAAACGGAGAGAGGCCCGTAACTGACACTGGCAACGAATTGTGGGCGTACTCCACCATAGAGAGTTGTTGACTCCAAGAAGAAGGATTCTTGGAGACCAAACATCGCAACGTCCTCTCTAAATCTTGGTTGGCTCGCTCAGATTGTCTGTTGCTTTGGGGATGATAACCCGAAGACAAGCTAACAGACGCTCCTAACAATTTGCAAAACTCTTTCCAAAATTTGGATATAAACTGAGATCCCCTGTCCGAAACCACGTCTACCGGGAGGCCATGAAGCCGAAACACGTGATCTAGAACAGTGACCGCTGTCTCCTTGGCTGTCGGTAATTTGGGCAAGGGAATGAAATGTGCCGCCTTCGAGAACCGGTCCACTACGGTCAAAACTACCGTCATGCCATTAGAGGGCGGGAGGGCGGTAACAAAATCTAGAGCGATATGTGACCAGGGTCTCGATGGGACAGACAGCGGTTGAAGAAGCCCATCAGGAGGTCGGTTAGATGACTTACCACTGGCACAAACTGAGCAAGCCAAAACAAAATCGCGGACATCGCGAGCCATACGTGGCCCCCAGAATCGTTGTCTAACTAACCCATTAGTTCTACTTATCCCTGGGTGACAAGCCATATTAGAAGAATGACCCCACTGAACAACTTCGGACCTTAACTCCTCCGGCACAAATAAACGGTTTGGTGGGTAACCGGACGGAGGTGTTACCCCTTCTAAGGCCGTCTTGACCTTCGACTCGACCTCCCATACGAGTGCTGAGACTACTAATTTCTCAGGCAAAATACACTCGGGAGTAACAGGACGGGCGGAGGGATCAAAAAGACGTGACAAAGAATCGGGTTTGACATTCTTGGAACCCGGACGGTACGATAGGGTAAATTCAAAACGACCGAAAAAAAGTGCCCACCGAGCCTGCCTGGAATTGAGTCTTTTGGTAGTTCTAATGTATTCTAAGTTCTTGTGATCGGTCCAAACAATAAAGGGAACCCCTGAACCCTCCAACCAGTGATGCCATTCCTCTAATGCTAGTTTGACCGCCAACAACTCTCTATTGCCAATGTCATAATTACGTTCGGCAGGAGATAGTCGATATTAGAAAATATGAGAAAAACGTGCAAGGATGTACCTTATCGTCCGAAGCAGCACGTTGGGACAACACTGCTTCTACCCCCACCTCTGACGCATCGACCTCCACAACGAACTGCCGTGTGAAATTGGCGAACCCCAGAAACCGCTGTAGGGCCTTACGGGAATCTGGCGATGGCCAATCTATCACAGCCTTAACTTTGTCAGGGTCCATATGTATTCCCTCGGACGAAACGATATACCCTAGGAAGGGGACAGACTGTGCATGGAATACGCATTTCTCCGCCTTAACAAAAAGCCCATTCTTAAGTAACCTCTGGAGCACTCGTCTGACTTGTTGAACGTGTTCCTGGAGAGATGAAGAAAAAATCAGTATGTCATCCAGGTAAACATATATAAACTGATCTACCATATCTCTCAACACGTCATTCACGAGTGCTTGGAAAACCCCGGGCGAGTTGGAGAGCACGAACGGCATCACCAAGTACTCAAAGTGCCCTCTAGGGGTATTAAAGGCGGTTTTCCATTCATCCCCCCTCCTGATGCGGACCAAATGATAAGCATTGCGTAAATCCAATTTTGTGAATATGGATGCTCCCTGCAACCTCTCGAAAGCTGAAGACATGAGTGGTAAAGGATAGGTATTCTTAATAGTAATGTTGTTCAGCTCTCGGTAGTCAATGCAAGGTCGCAGAGAACCATCCTTCTTACCCACAAAAAAGAACCCCGCCCCCGCTGGAGAAGAGGAAGGACGGATGAACCCAGAGGCTAAGGAATCAGAAATGTATTTCTCCATGGCCTCCCTCTCAGGAATAGAAAGAGAGTATAACTTGGCCTTAGGCGGAGACTTACCTGACACTAAGTCTATAGCACAGTCGTAGGGACGATGCGGAGGAAGAGAAGCAGCACGGGACTTACTGAACACTTCCTTCAGGTCCAGATACTCAACGGGCACGTTTGGCAAAACCATGTTCTCCTTCTGAAAGACAGAAACAGGGACAACAGAACAAGCAGAAACCAGACAAGACTCATGACATCTTTCACTCCACAATGTGGCAGTGTTAGAACCCCATTCCACTTGTGGATTATGTTTGGACAACCAGGGGTGACCTAAAACAATGGGAGCAACAGGGGAGTCCATGAGAAAAAAGGATATGGTTTCTTGATGGTTTCCAGACGTGATCAGTGTGATGGGTTATGTATGGTGCGTGACGTGAGGCAGTTCCTGGCCGTTGAGTGCGGTGACATGGATGGGGAGAGACACAGGAAGGACAGGAATGTTCAAGTGATGTGCAAGTGATGAATCAATGAAATTACCTTCGGCTCCGGAGTCCAGAAGGGCGTGACACTCGTGATGTAGATTCTTCCACCTCAGTTTCACCGGAAGGAGGGTCGATGATGTAGGTGAGGACTTCTCAGCGGAGATCCCACCCGATAGTAGCCTCAAATTTACTACCGGGCTGGCTCTTTTACCGGGCATGAGTAGGTGTTATGAGCAGAGCCTCCACAGCACAAACACAGTCCTTGGGACCTCCGCCGTTCCCTCTCCCTCCGGGACAGCCGAGCTCTACCCACCTGCATTGGCTCGTGGTTGTCGACAGAACCGACCGTGTTCTCTCAACTCAAGTGCCCCCTAGCATGAGAGATGGTAGACCTTGAAGGACTGGGTTGGCGGCCCAAGCGATAAATCCGTGCGTCAACTCGTAAAGCCAGACCGATGAGTCTGCTGAACACGGTCGGATAACCCATGCAGGAATCTATCCCACTGCGCCGCCTCGTTCCACTGGCACGCGGCCGCCAGGGTGCGGAACTCGATTGAGTAATCGGTGACGGAGGAAGAGCCTTGCCGGAGTTCCGAGAGTTGATGAGCGGCTTCCCTGCCGGTCGCGGCCCGGTCGAAGACGCTCCTCATCTCTTCGGAAAGGGCATGGGATGAGGCACAACACAGGTGTTGGTTTTCCCACACCGCCGTCCCCCATAAGGCAGCCTTGCCAGACAGCAATGTGAGCGTAAACGCTACTTTAGATTCATCCGTAGCGAAGGTGCGGGGCTGTAGGGCGAAATGCATAGAACATTTGGTTAGGAACGCTCTGCAAAACGCTGGCTCACCCGCATAGTTCTCCGGCGCCGGAAGTCGCGGTTCTGGGGAATCTCCCGGGGGACGGACGGCGCAGGTGGTGCGATGGGCGCAGTGGGAGACGTGAGTTGATGGATCTGCTGGGTGAGCTCGGACACCTGTGCCACCAGCGCTTGGACAGCGCGTCCGGTGGTCGAGATGCTCTCCTGCTGTTGATCCATTCTCTTGACGCTGTGGTGTATGAAGTCTGTGAGGGTATTGGTGCTCGCTGCTTCCATGTTAGTGAGATCGTTATGTGACGGTGGGTATAAAGATAGTCTGGAAGCAGATGCGAGATTAACAGTTTAAGGAGATGAGTTGAAGATAAATACACAAACAAACAATGATGCTGAGACGACGACACTCCGTGGTGGTGGTGAGGAGGTGAGGAATCCTGATGGTGGCGGAGAGAGGGTGAGTAATCCGAATGATTACGGCGTGTAGACAGCAGGAGAGGATGGCACAGGAACTGCGGGGAATAGAGCCGAAGGTAAATGTCCGTGGCTGAGTGAACGTGCGAAGAGTGGATGAGGTTTAAAGGTAACACAGACATCCAACGCATACAACACTAAAGCAGACGTACAGGGAAACCACATTAAACAAATAACAACGATCTCACAAACACAAGACGTGAGACAAGCCAATATATAGTGGATGAGTAATGAGTGACAGCTGTTGCTGATGATAATTAACGGAGACGCCCACAAGCTAATCAGTGCAGACGCGAAACACACAGATTTCACCACAAAGTGCAAACACCTCGTGATCACGGTTTACCAACCGTGACAGTAAGTCTCTATTTATGTGACTTAAAGGTACAATGGGGAAAGTCGTGGCCTAGTGGTAAGAGAGTTTGACTCCTAACCCTAGGGTTGTGGATTCGAATCATGGGCCGGCAATACCACGACTGAGGTGTCCTTGAGCAAGGCATCGAACCCCCAACTGCTCCCCGTGCGCCGCAGCATAAATGGCTGCCCACTGCTCAAGGTGTGTGTTCACAGTGTGTGTGTGTTCACTGCTCTGTGTGTGGGCACTTTGGATGGGTTAAATGCAGAGCACAAATTCTGAGTATGGGTCACCATACTTGGCTGAATGTCACGACAATTTCACTTTCAATAGGAGATCTTGGAAAATGCTAACATTAGCCTGATAGCACTGAAAGCAAACATCCCACCCCATCCTTGCAATCGGCGTCCAAAGACACGACCCCTGAACGCATTTATGCTCACAGACCAGAATACCAGAGACAACATCACTACAATAGACTACATCAGCAGTTCCCAAATCCAGTCCATGCTCCGAAGTGAAGTAAACCCCTGCTCAGGGAGTAGGGAGCAATGAACACAGTGTAGGGATCATATTGATCGGAACACAGTTCATTCACGTAGCTCACATCTAATGAGTTGGTCATCTGAATCGGGTGTGTTAACTAAGCGAGACATGTAAAATTTGTGTGCAAGCACTGGTTTTGGGAACCGCTTGGCTACATCATGTGTCATTAACCAGTGAGAAAACTTTAAAAGTTCTAAAATACCAGGAAGGAAGATCGGGTTGTTGATGTTTGTATGCCATTCTAGCTCTGTCTGCACAGCTTGCGTGCATGTGCTAATGACGTATTGTGTCTGCGCGAAGGGTGCACAAAAGTATGCAGATACATACGTTGACAGGCAGGTAGGAAAGCTATTTAAAACGCACAGACCAAGCGTTTTGATTGGACATACATTTCTTGGTCCTACACCTTCCTCAGAATATATAAATCCAGATAAATAAATTTAAACCACTTAACTTAATGATTGCTATCGGGATGTGAAGAGACTTTCAACCAGTATAACAAAAGACAATCACCTATTGAACCATTAAGTACGACTTGAGTCCAAGTCACAGACTCGAGTTTCCATCTCTGCTGTGTGTATATATACAGTTTTTATTTGCAAAAAAAAAAAAAGTGAACTCGGTTATTAATTTTCATAAGTCATGTAATTTATTGTGTTAGGTTTTTATTGTTTTATTGTTAGCTGTTGTATTTTTTTAGTTGTTATAATTATTTAATCAAATGAACCTAAAAGCAGTTTGATTGATAATTGGAATGGAGGATAAAAAAAAAAACATTATTTTTGCAAATGAACTCTTCATATATATATATATATATAGAGAGAGAGAGAGAGAGAGAGAGAGAGAGTGCGAGACAAAAGACTTCAAATTATGACATTAAAGGTAGGGTATGCGATTTCAGAAAGGCCAGCAATAACAAGCTTGCTTTAAAAGCATAAGATCCCATCCTCCCTGCAAATTACTCTCGAAAGCCACACCTCCTCCAAAATACATGAACACTCACAGGCAGACCAGAGGATAACCAGCAACATGATGAGAGACAGCATCAGTGCTGTCAGACCAAGGGATATGATTGGATAAATACTTTATGGTCCTACATCATGCATATAATCGCATATAAATTGATTGTTATCGGGATGTGAAGAGACTTTCAACCAGCATAATTTTTTTTTGAACCAAATCACCTACTCTGCCCTTAGATTTTTCACTTGGCATAAGCCTCCCTGATAATGTCCAGGGTTCAGACACACTCTCTGTTAAAATCTAGATTAAAGACACATCTCTTTAGCCAATAATTCACACGATTCTCATAAACTTAGAGGGATAGTTCACCCAAAAATGAATATTACCCCATGATTTACTAACTCTCAAGCCATCTTTGGTATGTATTACTTTCTGCTTTTAGACAAATACAATTGGAGATATATTAAAAAAATGTTCTGGCTCTTCCAAACTTTATAATGGCAGTGAATGGGGGTCGAGATTTTGAAGCCCAAAAAATTACGTACATCCATCATAAAAAAGTGCTCCACACGGCCGAGGGGATTAATAAGTGCCTTCCACTAACTGCAGAGGTGGAAAGTAACGAATTACATTTACTCGCGTTACTGTAATTGAGTAGCTTTTTTGTGTACTAATACTTTTTAAACTAATTTTTTAAATCTGAAATTTTACTTTTACTTGAGTATATTTTGTTTGAAGTATTGTACTTCGCTACATTTTAAAACACATTAATTACTGAGTTAAAAAAAAAAATAAAAAAAAAAATAAAAAATCGCTCCCTGGAAACTATGTCAGTAAATAATGGGCAGGAGGGCAAACTGGCGCTAAAATCACAAGAAAGATGCAGACGGACAAAACAGGCGTTAGTGGTGCAGACACCGCAGAAAACGAAACCCCGTCACATTCTGAAGTTGAACTCGAAGGAAATGAAGTGAACCCCTGGCCATATGTATGCTCTATTATGCAGTGTAAGCTGTACTTGCCTAGGAAGACCAAACTAGCAGCTTATAAAATCTCGACAAGACATCAACCCTTCGCAAGAATGTAGAGGTAAGCTAAATAATTGCATCGTTGCATTGGTGGTTAAAATGAAGCTTTGACATTTTAGCAAGAGGTTTTGCACAAATTAGCCAAAAAGACAGTGGTGAGGAGTGTGCTATTTTTGTTTTAATGATGTGCGCGCGCATTTATAGTGCGTTCTTTCACTGTGTGATTCAGTCTCCTAAAATCCATTTAGAATGATCACAAAATTGAAGATATAGGGGCAGACAATTCACATATTTATATAATTTCATCTATTAAATCAAAATCACACAAAGAATGCCATCGTTTCCTCCAAAAATCATCATGAATATATACATACATATATATATATATCAGTTCAGTAGACAAGTTAATTAAGACACTTGCGTTTTAGACACCATATTGCCTTTTTTAGCTCTATTTCTACAACAGAAAATAATTCCAAACACAGCCACCAAAGCACAGTTTTGCGTCTCTGAGCAACGTGACAGTGATTCGTTCCTGAATGAATCAACCGTTTAAATGATTCGGTTCAATCGCAATGACTCACTTATTAACAGTGACTTGCTGACACATACTGGCCATTTTAATTTCACATTTAAAGTATCTTTTGATTTTTTTTTAAATAATTAATTTCTTATCATTTCAAATGAGTATTCAACATTTTATGTCTTGTATATCAAAACATTATTCATGCATTTGTAACTGCAGGTTAAATGCATTCTTGTCCTGCACTAAACAGTGTGTAAATACATCTAAATGCCACTTCCAATGAATCTTCTGCATTTCATCTGCATTAAAAGATGAGTTTGTTGATACTGATTTGCCTGGGAACAGCCCAAATGTTTTATTATTCTAAATAACCGATTCCTTTAATTAAAAACAACTAGTTTGAGATTAATAGACCTATCCCAGGTGTGTCAAACTCAGTTCCTGGAGGGCCGTAGCCCTGCAGAGTTTAGTTCTAACCCTGCTCCAGCACACATATCATGTAGTTTTCAAATAAACCTAAATGATTAGATGAGCTGGATCAGGTGTGTTTAATTAGGGTTATATCTAAACTGTGCAGGACTGTGGCCCTCCAGGAACTGAGTTTGACACTCTTGGCCTGTCCCATTTTTGACTCCCTCCCACTGTTAAAATGTAACTAAGTAATTTTTACTCTGAGTAAATTTTAAATGAGCTACTTTTTACTTTTACTTGAGTAGATTTTTAGACTGGTACTTTTACTTGTACTTAAGTAAAATTTCATTAATGTAATGGTACTTTTACTTGAGTAGAATATTTTTGTACTCTTTCCACCTCTGACTAACTGTCATATGCACTTTCACGAGAGAGTGGCGTCCAGCAGATGACGTAGGATATACTGTAGGTGAACGCAATTACGAACGCTGAAGCACAGTGGAGAGAGCAAAACAAAACGGGTTAGAAATGACAAAACAAGGATTTTTTCAAAGAAGAATTTCAGAAGATTTGGATATAATATAAGAGGAGACTAGTTTTCCTTTGTTATAAACAACACATGGTTCTCACTAGACTAGCATATTTTCACTGGAGCTTACGCTATGCCTACGTTTTACGTCATCTGCTGGACAACGCTCTCTCATGAACACATGTACAACAGTTAGCGGTTAGAGTTTTACTACAGTTTGACAGCTAGATATTACAGTTAATATAGTTTTAAATATGGATATTTTTCTTACTAAAATGCATCGATTCACTTGAGAAGGCCTTTATAAACCCCACTAGAGTCACGTGGAGCACTTATTATAATGGATGTACTAACTTTATACACTTTTTGGGGCTTTAAAATCTCAACCCCTATTCACTGCCATTATAAAGCTTTGAAGAGCCAGGCTAAATTCACGGTTGATTCCTGGTGATGATTCCGGTTTATTTACTTTACACCTGTGAAGATTCAGACGATGCCAACACTTGCACAGACTTTGGACTGACATTCAAATCTATCCTTATAATGTAATCATTACAAGCACACATTATAATTGCTGCCTAACAAGTTGTGTCTGCTTAATTAAATAAATTATGTTAAATAACCACAGAACATGTGATATTATGGTTGTAAATTACTGCCATATACAGTAGACATTACTTTGAAACAATACTTATTGGAAAAGTGGTACACAAATAAACTGAATTAAATTGAATTATCACTAAACCATAGAATTCTGTGAGAATAATGATAAAGCATGTTAAAATGTCATAGATGTTGGCATGTTTTTACTTTAAACTCAAAGACAGCAAGGAAGGAGATATTGGTCATACCGTACAATACCCCGAAGACATGCTTTTATTTTTTGTGACTCACTAAAATAAACCTGCTTCATCCCTCTATTCCATCATCCTCAGTGCACACAATCCCATGAGTCACAGCTCTTATCAGCATCAGCTTTTTAGCATGCAGCCATTATTAAAGTATTATGTGCGGAGTGTCACATCGGACGTGGAGGATCAAGTATAATAGATCCACAGAGATATATAGATACCGGTGGAAAACCCAGATTTTCCACTTTATCCAATAAGATTTGAAAATGAAAACGAACCAAAGGTAACTAAAGACATTAAAGAAAAATGCAACAAGGACAGAGCAGAGAGGAAGAGGACAGGATAAGAGAAAGAGGTGAAGAAAGGTTGAGTGTAATTATATTCACAGTGATATGAAGCATACATCCATTTACTGTAGACTCCACACACACACACACACACACACATATACAGTAGCGCTCATGCATTATAAATCCCTCATACACTCGCAGACTGGTGATCTGAAACAGAAACACTTCGGTTTTAGGGATTAATAGTGAGTTCACTGATTCACATCAAATAATGCACTCCTTCACAGTACATGCAAACACACACAGACTTTGACAGCACACACTTTTCACTTATTTTGCATTACTTTTGCACACAAATGGTTACACTGGGAGTTGAATATCTGAATAAAATACAAAAGTCTATTATATAAATATATTATTTGTATTCAGTGTTTGGAATAACGGCGTTTAAAAGAACGGCGTTAGGTAATGACGTTATTTTTTCAGTAACGGGGTAATCTAATTAATTACTTTTCCCGTCGTTACAACGCCATTAACATTACTGAACGTTAAATGCGGTGCGTTACTATGCATTGATTTAATAAACTATGCAATCCGAACGCACCCCTGGCTCACACAGCGAGTGAGCAGGTGGGTTAATAACGAGATAAGCGATTATGATTGGCTAAGGCAGAGTCATGTGTTTCATGGTAGCCAATCAGAGCCAGTGTTTTTACACACATGCACACAGCTAGTGGCCAAAAACACTTTGATAATACTTGAAGTGCAGGATAAAACTCTTGCTGTCTGTTGACGTGCAATAAATATCGAAAGTTATGTACGAACACCTGTCTGTTCTACTCATTTCAACTGACTTGTGAAAACTGGTAAAAAAAAATACAAATTCTTTGACATATAGCAACTTTTTTTTTTTTTTTTTTTACAGTAACGCAAATAGTAACTTTCCCTGGTAATGAGTTACTTTTATCATAGAGTAATTCAGTTACTAACTCAGTTACTTTTTGGAACAAGTAGTGAGTAACTATAACTAATTACTTTTTTAAAGTAACGTTCCCAACAGTGTTTGTATTATTTAATATGTATAATATTTATACCATGTATATGTATGAAATATTATGTAGTAAAGTATGTATATTATTTACACTTCTTTACTTTCTTCAAGGCTCTGACTTGTCACTAATCAAACAAAATTAGTGATCATGATTCCACTGAAGCTCGAGCTGTTCGTAGAACATCAGATCATCAAATCATCAAATTTAACTAGGACTTGTTAATTTTTCAGTTCAACTTGACACTCAAATTTTTGAATTGATATAATAATATTTAATGACAAATATTGTGGTATATTTAAATTTATACGAAAAATTCAAAGCATTTTCTAAATTATGCAAGGGATTTATTTCCGTATTCTAATTCAGATGTAATTCCTAAAATTGTACAGCGTGTACATGGCCAATGACTCTCAATAGCATCTGCAATACACAAGCATATCCAAAAGTGAGGGTGAAAAGAAGAACGGACAAACAAGCAAAAGAGAGATGAGGAGAAGGAATAGGGGACTAGAAATTGAAAAAAAACGAGTTATTGAGGGACGCTGGGAGCGGGTTAAAAGAAGGAGAGCGTTGGCCGAGCATGTTTTATGAGGCCCTTAACATTTAGCTGCCTGTGTCTGTCTATTAAAGTCAGAATATCCTCCTACACACAGATCATCCATCAAATAATAAAGAGAAAGAGAGGTGAGAAGAGGAGTGATGGTGGAGGAGAGATGGACAGAAGAGTCCTGCACAAAAAAATAATTTAGAAAAACTACAGAAAAGAAATATAACAAAAGGACGAATGGGAATGAAAAGAATGAATAGCGTGGAAAAATGAGGCACAATAACAGACAAGAGTGTGTTCACTTGTGTTTTTCAGCTTGTCAAGACAAATTTTGAGCATGTTTGCAGACAGACATTTTTTATGTAATTGCAGTCTAGCTGCATACGCATTCTGTGACAATGAATGACCAAAAAAGCAGTCAAAACACTCTCCAAACAAGGAGAGACTGAGACACTGCGGATGCCACAAAAAGACAGAGTGGTTTGAAAAATGAGCCTGAAATGTCATGGACAGATAACACCAATCTGCCTTTCAGAAGAGAAAAAAACAGATGGGCAGAGAAATGCTAATCTGGAATATGGAAGATGGAAATGTTGTTGTCAGTTGTTATTGTAGGTTTGCCATGAGATATGCACAAGTCAATAAAAATACTTATTAACACAACATGAACTCTTTTTCTTTTTCTTTTATTAATTTTTTTGTTACACACATACACTTATTTCAAATAAATGCTTTAAAACATTCTAGTAGTCAAAGAATCCTGAATGTTGACTTTTCCACAAATTTTATTTCACATATTTATTTGTTTTCAATTATAAGAAATGTTTCTGAGCACCAAATCAGCATATTAGAATGATTTCTGAAGTAGCATGAGACAAACAGAATACAGTTATCTCAAAGTCTAATAATATTTCATAATATTTCTATTTTTACTGTATTCTTGATTAAATAAAGTCAGTCTTGGTGAGCATAAACTTTTTTTCAAACCATTAAAAAAAAATATGACCAACTGTCAAATGGTAGAATATTCTTTAACGCACTACTAGTGGCACTATAAATATCTGCAAAAATAATGACCGATTTTAACCAAGTTTCAATCACACCTATTTGCCACTGTTCACAAAACAGGTAGCCCCGCCCAAAATTCATGCCACTCATGTTATGGACAGCCCAGATGACGATTTGTTTTATACTGAGTCACAGAATAAATAAACACACCTCACCTTTAAACACTCAAAAGTAATTTTTCCAGTAATGACAGGACCATTAAACGCCAAAACCAAGTGACCAAGTGTCACATGACCACAGAATGTTCTGCATCTTTTATGCAATTATATAGTGTCAAGCAAACAAGAACCAATATATTCGCATATATATCTTAGCCAAGCGCCTCAAATGTCATGAATCATTCATTACTTATAAACATCAGCAGGAAAGTGCATAACTGCCTTTTGACGCTTACAACAACAACTACGACGACATGAAGATGACTGTTACTGGGGAGAACTCAGCAGGAAGAAAGACACACACAATCACAGCCAGAATGAACAAGACGGGGAAATGATGCTTGAATTCTCCAACTTTTACAATAGTAACAGAACCAGTGCAACTTTATCAGTTCATTTTCTCGAGTTTATCATTCACGTACACATCCCTCTTGTTAATTGCTTTGCGAATGCTGTTATGTTGACAACCCCGCAAATAAATCTATAATGAAATGCATTGAAAAATACTCAATGAGCGAGAGACGGAGAGACAGAGAAAGAGAGAGAGAGTGTGAATAAGTAACCTTGTGTTCTCTTCAGCAGTAAGTCCCTCTGCTCCATCCCTCTACCCCCAGCAATTAATCATCTGATAGTGAGCTTATTCAAGTGTGCCTCTGCCCCCTATTCTAATTAACCAGAGAGAGAGAGAGCAGAGGATGGACAGATTGTCAGTGAAAGACAGAAGGAGAGATGCAGGCTGGGGAGCAAGGCATTCGATGGAGAGATGCAACTGAAAGAGAGGGAGAAAGATGACAGGGGCACAAGCGGATGGGAAGATTTAGAGGGGCTGCTACCCTCCGCTGGTCTCACAGGAACAAGACACCGTGCTGCCACCAATGGCAGACTATCAAGCATACTAAACAGAGAGCGTGCGTGCGTGCGTGTGTGTGTGTGTGCTGTCTCCTTTGCAGATATGCTGATGGTGTCTGGGGGAGTGAATATTTCAGCTGAGGGTCAATGACAAATAAAGACTTCCGAGACGATGACAAGGTAAAATCTTTTGAAAATCATGTTTTAAATGTGTTAGGTTTTCAGCAGCTCAAGTTGTTTAATTTCTTTCTTTTTTTATATACCATTTATACAGTTGTGAGAAAAGGACTCAGATTTAAAATGTTGACTATAAATATCAAGAAGAGAATCAAGTAATACCAAAATTACATCTTGGATGTGTGTGAGCTAGTTTATCTTAATATGTTCACAAAGAGATTCTTATATATTTATATATTTTATTATAATTTATCACAAAACTTACCGACTTTAACACACAGTCATGAGGGTCTACAAGAGTCCTTTGTGATGTAATTTTAATCCGCCTGGACGAAAGCGCGAACGCAGGCAGTAACAACCAATTACAATCCACAACACACACCATTTAACCATTTCTGATTTAATTGCACTAGAGATGATTTTAGAGGAATGAATACAGTGGGGAAAATATTTATTTGATCCCCTGCTGATTTTGTAAGTTTGCATTAGATTAGATTAGTACTTTTATAGGATGATATTCAGAGACAAGATTGTAGATCTGCACAAGGCTTGAATGGGCTACAAGACCATCAGCAAGAAGCTTAGTGAGAAGGAGACAACTGTTGGTGTGATTATTCGAAGATGGAAGAAATACAAAATAACCATCAATTGACCTCAGTCTGGATCTTGCCTCATGGGGAAAGGATGATCATGAGAAAGGTGAGGGATCAGCCCCAAACTACAGGGGAGGAGCGTGTTAATGATCTTAAGGTAGTTGGGACCACAGTCACAAAGCAAACCACTGGTAACACGCTAAGCCACAATGGACTGAAATCCTGCAGCAGCGACAAGGTCCCACTGATCAAGAAGGCACATGTACAGGCCCGTTTAAATTTGGCAAAAAACATCAAAATGATTCACAGAATGCTTTGGAGAAAGTGTTGTGGTCAGATGAGTCCAAAATGTAGCTCTTTGGCATTAACTTGACTCGCTGTGTTTGGAGGGAGAGAAATGCTGACTATGACCCCAAAAACACCATCCCTACAGTCAAACAGGGAAGTGGAAACATAATGCTATGGGACTGTTTTTCTGCTAAGGGTACCTTTGCCGTATTGACTTCACCGTATTGAGGGGCAAAACGGACGGGGCCCATGAACTGTAAAATGTTGGAGGAGAACCTACTTCCCGCAGCCAGAACACTGAAGATGGGTCATGGATGGGTCTTCCAGCACGACAGTGACCCAAAACATACCACCAAGGCAACAAGAAGTGGCTCAAGAAGAAGCACATTAAGGGCATGGATCGGCCCCGCCAGTCTCCAGATCTCAGTCCTGTAGAAAATCTGTGGAGGGAGCTGAAACTTCAAGTTGCCAAACGACAGCCAAGAAGCCTTAAGGATTTAGTGAGGATCTGTAAATAGGAGTGGATCAAAATCCCTCCTGAGATGTGTGCAAACCTGGTGACCAACTACAAGAACGTCTTACCTCTGTGCTAGTAAACAAGGGTTTCTGCACCAAGTACTAACTCATGTTTTGCTTTGGGATCAAATACTAATGCAGCGTTTCCACCACAGGAACTTTACCCAGGAACCAGGGACTTTGGCCTGGTACTCCACAGGAACCAGGAACTAAAAGTTCTGGGTAAGAAAATGCCCCTCATAAAGTCCCTGCCGGCGAGGTGATACTTTTTCAAAGTTCCGGAACTTTCGGGGTCGGGACTTGGATGTTAAACATCCTGATTGGTTGAGTTCACGCAGCATTGGATGAGTTCAACCACCATTTATTCTGATCATTTTCAAAATATTACTGTTATTGTGTCATAAAATGTAATTTTAAAGGAATTTCAGGCGAGAATGTAGTTGTTTAAAACTCAAGTCTGTGGTTTATTTATAAAGACAGTGCCTATTTAAAAATGTGTTTTGCCGATCTCTGAGACGGTGAGCTCCATGCGATCAGCGAGAGCTCAGTAATCATGTATCCGCCGAGAAGCAGCCTCATCTCGGCTAGACCTTCTGATGTGTGCCGCTGGCTCTGATGTCTCTTTAGTGGTTAAACACAAAATGTAGGCTGCTCACAAGTTCCTGCAGTGGAAACGGGGCAAAAGTTCCTGGTACAAATGTTCCGGTAATTTCGGTGGAAACGCGGCATTATTTCACTCACTGAAATGCAAATCAATTTCTAACCTTTATATAATGTGTGTTTTTTTCTTCTGGATTTCTATGTTTGTTTTTTCTCTATACATTAAAATATATCTACCATAAAAAATTACAGACCCTTCATTTATTCTTAAGTGGACATAATTACAAAATCAGCAGGGGGTCAAATAAATATTTTCCCCGCTGTACTTATGAGGTTGTTTTTATTTTATTTTTGGCACTTTGAATTTTTACAATGATGTAAAACATCAAAACTTCTAATTGGGAACAGCAATGTTTACAGAACACCAAGTCCAATATAATGTATGAAGCATTTTAATGTACTGAAGCAATGTTATATAGATCATACAGTCATAGTGAGAACAAGCGAAGCTCTCAACAGACTGTTAATAATGCATAAGGCACAACGCTGACCTTCACCCGTAAGCATCTTGTCTGCCAAGAGTCGCTGGAGAAATGAAAAGGAGATGTAGAAAGGAGTGATGGCCATCAGGGTGCGAAACTGCCACATCGGCACCACCTCCCCATAAACCTCCCATCTTCTGTCTCTCCTTCATTTATGAGACGAGTGGCAATTTATGGCTTTATTTATGAGGGGGGTCGGCGGACAGATTTAATATTTTAATTCTGTTTTATTGCCTGAGGACGGAGGAGACCCAACGAGGTTTATCACCACCCATCGCCACAGCGACATGCTGATGGACAGGCCAGGGTGAGACTGCCAAGAGTAGGAATGAGGCTTGGAGTGAGGGATAAGAGAGAGAAGCATACGTGAACAGAATCGTCCATTCCACCTCTAGACGACCTGCCAAAATATTCAACGCTTCATACCTTTCTCTCCCGCTCTCTGTCACGTCCTATAACTCTTGCCTTAGCTTACTGGGACGAGAAGGTTTTGGCCCTGAGGCAGTTAGCTGAGCTCTTGCTGTGGGGAGATTCATGGTTCCAACAATCGAATCACGAACAAGCAGACAGTTGATTCGCAGCTTAAAACCATCGACTCTGGGCTAATATCACGATCGATTCATGGCTCCCTACTGTCCGGACTTGATATAGGACTTGATTCATGGGTTTAGCCAGTTGATTCAGAGTGATTTCCTAAAAAGAAATTGCAGACTGTTCAAAATGTTGCATAGACAGAGATTTAGCATGAATAACCCATCCCATTCACACATCAAGCTAGCTAGACACTAAAGATTTAGTAGCGCTGTGCTAGATCGAACAGAGGAATTTAAAACTGCTGACAGACAATGCAACCGTTCTGTGCTGATGCTCAGTGCATGAAGTCATTTAATTTTGAATAAAACATCTACAGTTAAAAATAATTTTAAGGATAAGGAAATAAGGATTTACTTTTACATACAAATTTTTTCATACTCATAAGACAGATGACATTTGAGCAGACTCTAAATGTGACTCTTTCTTTTCAATTTTGTTAACTTTCAGCATTACACTATAGATTGTCTCAACGCTTGCATACTATACTATTCAAAAGATTGGAGTCAATAAGAATATCTACATATCTATAATATCTTTGAGGAAGCTGGAAATTCAAGGATGCATGAAATTAATGCATTAAAATAAACTGATCAAAAGTGAAAATGAAGACTTGTTACAAAAAAAAAAAAAAAAAAATATATATATATATATATATATATATATATATCTCAAATAAATGCTGTTCTTTTTAACTTTCTATTCATCAAGGAATAAAATAAAGTTTTTCCATAAAAATACCACAACTGTTTTCAACTTTGATAATAGTAAGAAATGCACTAAATCAGCTCATTAGAATGCCTTTTGAAGAATCATGATACCGAAGAGTAATGGTGCTGAAAATTCACCTGTGAAACCACAGGAATAAGTTCATTTTTAAAATATATTAAAACATATATATTTCAAAAACATAAAAACATAGTACTGACCTCAAACCCTTGAACAGTAGTGCACATGTACTGAAAAGCCACAAAAACTCTATTTTTATTTCATGTAATCTTTAAATCACTATTTTCTAGTAAACCAAATGCCTTTGGACAAAATGATCCCATTCAAATGAAGAAATGTTCAATTTTTAAGGCTTCGAATAGGTTATTAAAACAAGCATATACTGTATATACTAATGTCTACAGACACACATCCCATCACTTTCATCATTTCTCAAAACAGCAAAACTCATCAAAATCAGAAAGAAAAGAAAAGATAGAAGTGCCAATAAGAGAAATTAAATAATTTTTCACCTTGCAGAAGTTCCCTCGCTCACGTATCAGACATCATGGGATGTTTGATTGCATTCTTAATGGAAATCAATAGAAGGTTTTCAGCATTCTGCAAGTGACTTTTCTTCCAATCTACAAAATGTCATTACTTTTTGAGGTTTACAATTTCAGCAAGGCAGAAAGAAAGAAAGAAAGAAAGAAGTGTTGAGGTGCGGCGATGTTAGACGACACTCTCTCTAGCTCACATTTTACCACCCAGGTAATTGTTCAGGAGGGAACAAAGTTGGGGAGAAAAGTGAAAGTAAAACAAACCAGTCTGAATTAAAGCAATGAGAGGTCAGGTGACTCATGTAAATGGACAGAAATAAGATCAGACACTCGTGTGGGAGCGCACACTCCTCTCCTCCTTTCCTCTGTTCCCTCCTTCCACAGGGGGTACATGGTGGTTTATTGATTAGTTGGCGATCCCATCAGGGGGTTTTGTTCAATCGATGAGTCTCTAACAGCCACCCTCTCCTCCGGCCCCAGGGGTTTGTGGGAATGTTAAGAATGGCAGTTCTGTTAGAGATCGGGTACCCAACAGATCCGATAACACCCCCCTCCAACGAATACACGCAGAAAAACAATCCACCCAAAAACAGCCTCACCTCCCGGGGAGTGTCACGGATTGGCTATTATAGCTGCGAGAGTCGGACACACTGCACAGGAATGTTCTGCACAGGGTTTCAGGCAATATCTCTCACAAGATCTGCACCTGCACAATTCTGCACTTTAGAATAAAGTGTAACAATGACCACTAATCTTTTAGTGCCCTTGGTTCCAGAAGTATTTTTACCCATAGAGCTATCAAAAAGTCCTTATTATAGAGTTATAAGCCATGAACCAAACCAACCATTAGGGTAAATCACAACATTGCAAACTTTGATTTAAAAAAATCGGACAAAAAGACTACTAATGAGAGCAAAATCTACAGTCCCATGATGCATTACAAATGACAAACTAAAAATGATAGAGAATTATAAAACTGTTGACCACATCATTTGCAGTGCTTTTTGTGAGTGGGGCGGTGGCACGAAAGTGTTCTTTTGGTGCAAGTTACTTGATGCATTTCCCTTACTGGTGGAGATTTATCTGCAGAAACATGGGGAATGTAATTTTTTTAATCAGGAATTCTACTGTTGAATGTTATTATTTAAAAAATAAGTTTAAATAATGCAGGCAGGGGGCTTAGAAAAAGCACAAAGCATTTATTATCAAACCCATTAAGCATTGAAATGACAATCATTAAAAAAAAATGATGGGAGATACTGTATACTTTGTACAAACCTGTTGATTTAATGATGCTGATTTTACATACAAATATTTAAGTAGTCTAAAAGTGCAATTAAATCACAAACATTGATGATTGCAACATGAACATGATTAAATATATATATACTGTATAAGTTTAAATAAAGGGAGATGGCTTTGATGAAAGCATATGCCATTGATTAACAACCTTGTAGCTCAAAGTCTTCACAGGTTTATACATTTTCCTAAGGAAACCTAAGGAAAATCAAACTTATCTGAAATTACCAAGATGAATTGGTGTGAAAGAACAAAATGAGAGGAAAAGAGATGGAGGTTGTGAATCTTCTCCTGATGATCTTGGAAAAGGGCAGACAGATACAGAAAAGATGTGCTCTCTTCCCCTGGGTCACTTGAATAATTAACCAACGATTAATTAAACCTGTTTACGAAGAGAGGACAGTGACAACAAGAGTAAGAAAGGGAATGAGAAAAGACCCAGGCTTACCACAAATGAAAAAATCAGAAACCGCAAGGGACACTCTCGTTTAAGCTGACCTTTACTTCTGAGGTGTGTGCGTGTGATTCAGAGCTCTGGACTCTCTGATTAAGAACAACTGTCTCTTTAAAAGTTAAACAGAACATAATATCTGAAGACGAGGGACAGAATTCAATAAAGGAAAAAAGAACAAAAAGATACCAGTGTGGATGTTATTTATTAGATGAGTCAGCAAAACAGACCCTTAGATTAGGTTTCTGCTCTAAATGTTGCCCGCCTTCTGCAAACACATATTGAAGCCTACAGGGGCCATGTAAACACATTGCTTACACTGAAACACTATATGTCAAAGAATTGGGTAATGTCACAGCAGGGGGGTAAAAACAGGGGACAAGCTGACCAAATTAAAGATCATCCACAGCATTACGATTCACTCATATGCAAGAATACTCTATTTCTCAAATGCCTCCAAATCCTTTGCTGCATGCAGTTCTGAAGAAGGGGGGAAAATTTTTTTGTTTTCATAATCCTTAATCCAAATGTAATGACTTTCTCCTTCTCAAAAAGACTTTTCCTTTTTTGTTGACATAACCAAGGCTGCAAGCGTGGAGAAAAATAATATTAACTAATAATATCAAAGCCTCAATGTTGAACATGAATGCCTATTTTTCTAGATAAAATCAAATCTACTGTATGGAGGGAAAAATATTTATAAATAAAAATCAAGTCCCACCCTCTATAGGTTCATGTCATATTACAGAATATAAAAATTTGTGAATGTTATAAGTTGTATTTTCTCTTTTTAACTACTACTGTATGCAGTGTTGGGCAAAGTTACTTTTAAAAGTAATGCATTACAATATTGTGTTACTCCATAAAAAGGTAACTGATTATGTAAATTTTTATAGAAAGTAATGCATTACGTTACTTTAGCGTTACTCTTAAAGCACCTGGGCTGGACTGGCTTATTTATATTTAATCATTAAAAAAAAAGGTAAACATTTTTGCCAATTGTATATGCCCTTTTACACCAAAAGTGAAATTAATAAACCTCAGATTAAAAATATTATTTACTTATTTGAAAAAGTAACATTTTCTTGTATATTTATAATGGGTTATTTATACTTTGGAAATGTAATCTGGTTACATGACTCCCGTTTTGTGTAATGCGTTTACCCCCAACACTGCTATGTACTTATATGCTTAAAAATAAAATCTAATTATTGTGATTTCTTCAATTTCTTATTGTGTTTGTGTTAAATTGCTAAATACTTTCACTGAGGTGGGATACGGGTAAGGTTTGGTGGAATGGTTTGGTCAAGGTTCATTTTCCACATAAGAAAGAAACTACAATGATGACAAATGATGGCAGAATTATTATTTGGGGGAAAATACTAACTTCCTGTCTAGGGTAAAAATCTATTCAGTAAAACAGAAGCAGCTTATAAGGCTAAAAAGTTTGGGGTCAGTAATATATATATATTAATACTTTTATGTATTAAGGTGTCCAAAAATAATAAGAAATACAACCGTTTAAAACAATACATGTTTCTTGTGAACCAAATAAGCATGTTAGAATGAAAGTTCAGCTTTGCCATTACTGGAATATTTTCAAATATATTCAAACAGAAAGGAGTTATTTTAAATTGCAACAAAATTTTTGTTTTTACTGTATATTTGATTGCAGTATAGTGAGCAGAATAGACTTTCAAAAAATATATATTAATCTTATAATATATATATTAAACCTACCCTATAAACTTTTAAATCATAGCATGGTTAACTCATACAATTACAGCTCATGTCTACTTCAAGAGTTGGCCAATATTATGTTTTAATAACATTCAAAGTCAGCAATAAAATAAACGTGTCATAAATGTAGCCACTTTAGCTAACATCATGTTTTTAAAAAAGCAGTATTTTATTCTAAAATTTTAGTTGTGTTTGAGTGTTACGGTTTATATTTAAAAATTAAACCTTTTTTTTTTTTTAATGATCAGTCCATCTACTACTCTTAAAAAAAAAAACTCTCTGGGAAGTTGCTGGTCATTCGGCAAGCAAGCAAGCGAAACTTGAACGCTTATAAAGACAAAAATATTGACAACAATGCCAGCAATAGCAGGATATTAATCTGTCATTTTCTCTAATCTCCCCACAGCAGCTCAGACACACAAATCTAATCCAGCCAATCACAACACACACACACACATATAGATATGAAATGAAAATATATCCCTCTAATGCTCTCTCTGGAAACCGGTGTCTTTCATTTCAGCTATCTGCCTGAATTGTTCATCATCAATGCTTTCAAATTAATTGTTTTATCAGTCTTTCTGTTACACTTGATATCCACCTATCTAGCCTGCCTCCACATTTCCAGTCAATCTCTCACTTCATAGTGAGAAATGTGAGAATTTGCATATGAGTTGCCCCACCTGTCATCAAAAATACAATTAAAAACTTGACCTCTGACCTCCAGTGGTATATCAGCTCAGCTCTTTCAGGAGTTACAGATAATTTCATTACTGAGAAAAAGTGCATTATTCCCACTGACATTTTAAAAGTGACATTTATGATACTCATCTGTTTTGATTCATGCAACCTTTTTGTCTGCTGCAAATGACCGACTAAAAGAAAAGCCAAGCCTGTGTGAGAATGTGTGCATGTGTGCATGTCAGAAAACACAAATTATGAAGTTTATGATCTGACAGACTGCTGAACAACTGGTGTGATTGTCACAGTTGGCTGAACCTGCTCATTGTCTCATTCACAGGCAGTTTTCTTTGGGCTGAACGGGCGCCCAGACTCATTCATATAACAGCTGTGATGTCTCCCTTTAAAAACTCAAGCCTCAGCCGCGTGCCTTTAGAACAGAGTTCATCAATTAGTGGACTGCGATACACATCCAAATTACTTCCATCCAGCCCGTGAAACACTTCTCATAAATTAACATAATTATAAACTTAGTGCTTTTTCTCTATATTGAACAGTAAAGCAATCTTTACCCTGCAAAATTGACAGAGAAGCTCCATTATATAAACCATAATGGGCAGCAAATGTTTATGACAAAATTCACAATCATGACATTCTGTGGTCAAATCTAAACCCTGTTTTTGACCGCTGCCACTAACAACCAGTTTTCTTACACTCTGCTGGTTTTTTCACAGCACTGCTTAGTGTTTTCTTCTAACATAATCAAATAATTTCAGCTCAATTTTTCATGTCTATTTATTTATATATTCAGAAAGCAGCCGTGTAATAAGTAGGATAATGTAGAGTTACATGGTAATTATAACAAAATAAACCTATAAAGGATGATACAAGACCCCTCCAGATCACTCCATCTGGGTTTATTTTTAGATAATGACCAGATGATTGTACACGATATCTTAAAGTGGCTGCCACTTGTTGATTCTCATGCTCAGCCAACAGAAAAAAAAAACTTAAATGAATTAGGATGAGTCATTTAAGGTTTGAGGCAGAATTTAATTTGCGTTGAATAACAAAAAATAACCTAATTTGGGTGGACTTTGGCCTTCATATTTCATCTCAGCTCACCAAAAATCGGAGGGCATTAGACACATTGCATTAAAATAAAATTACATAAAAAATGTGAAGGATTTAAAGGAAATAAAAAAAATAGAAAAGAATATCAATAAAGAATTAGTTTATTGTAATCCATTTTAACTATTTGTACATATTTTTATTTTAAAATATACACATGTACTGCTACTCGTATGCCAAATAACTAATGAACAAAATGACAAAAGTTTTCTTGCCTCATTACAATGAATAACATGTAATGTGACATGGAAACAATTGCCTATATTTTAATTAAAAACAGTAAATTTTAAAAAATGGTGGTTTGGATTTCAGGATATTACTGTTCATCATTTAACATTTCTATAATAAAACTGTTGTCAAATATTAAATGTTTTGCTGTTTGTGTCATAACACTCAATCTTTCACTGTTAAAACTGAAGCATCATGCTGGAATCCATGTCTGGCTTCTGTGAACAGTAAAGCCCGCCTTCTTTGATTTGATAAGTCACCTTAATCATTTTGACACTTTTTGCTTTTAGATACTAAAGCAGACCTGCCTAAAATGAATTATGGTGGTTACAGCCACCAAGTCACAAAATATCCAAATGTTTCCCTTTCTTGATACTGTACAAACTCTGACATTCAATGTTAACAAATAAATTAACTACAACTGTGAGTGAACACTCCTTAAGACCACATCATCTCATTTTCTGGAAGTGAAATCACTGAAATGTACCTTGTGTATTTCATTTCATGAAATTACTGAAATGTACCTTGTCCTTGTGTATTTCATTTCATGACCATATGACATATTGGCTCTGGAAACAGTGTATTGAGTTTTCGGACCTTTGCTGGAAAGAAAATTTAGAACATATTTACACCTGCTATTGGATGTGGTAGGCTGATGGTTCATGAGCCAAGGGAGTATATCTTCCCAAAATCCCCACCAAACACACAATCTTTCGCAAACATGGCGCCCACATGCATTTCCCTAAAGGAATTAAAGCATGTTTAAGATTGCGGTCATCTATCATCACGCCCTCGTATCACACAAAGATTTAAAAAAAATTCCCAATCAAACCAAATTAACCTCGAATTAGTGCAGTGTTGGGAGCAGTGTTAACGAGCAGGAGCTGCTAATTGGCTGTGATTGCAGCAGGCTGGAGTGATTGCAGTCCCATTAAAAAGTCATAAAGTTCTATGAGCAAAGATGTCCCATTGGTATATCTGACCTTCTTATCACCGCACTGTTCATTTTTTTTGAGAAAAAGGGAGATAAAAACAGAAACCGAGAATGAAAAGAACTATTTTGACAAAAGCAAACCTAGAAGAAGAGCTGGAGACAATCCATGACAGAGCAATTACTATATGACTAGCATCATTCTCACACAATGCCTTACAGGAGCTGCTATAATACTGACTATATGAACCAGCAATTGAAGTCAAGCACCAAGTTAAGACTGAGGAAGGTAGTTCTATTGACAGCTTGTGCATTTTCTGCTAAATTGTAGCATACTTAAGAGACAGTAATATACTGTGATATATTAAGGATCTCAACAGTTTAGCATGTAGTCAAAAGGATGATAATAATTCAGTTACTATCACCCTGGAGCCCAAGGCCGGTTGCCCACTGAAGCTAATCAGAGCTGAGCCTGGTCAGTACCTGGATGGGAGATCTCATGGGAAAACAAGGATGCTGTTGGAAGAGGTGCTAGTGAGGCCAGCAGGGGGTGCTCACCCTGGGGTCTGTGTGGGTCCTAGTGCCCCAGTGTAGTGATGGGGACACTATACTCAACAAACACCGTCCTTCGGATGAGACGTTAAATCGAGGTCCTGACTCTCTGTGGTCAATAAAAATCCCAGGATGTTTTTTTTTCGAAAAGAGAAGAGGTGTGTCCACAGCATCCTGGCTAAATTCGCCCATTGGCCTCTGACCATCATGGCCTCCTAACAATCCCCATATCTGCAGATTGGCTTCATCACTCTGTCTCCTCTCCACCAGTACGCTGGTGTGTGGTGGGCATTCTGGCGCAATATGGCTGCCGTCACATCATTCAGGTGGATGCTGCACACTGGTGGTGGATTAGGAGATACCCCCTTACTATGTAAAGTGTTCTGAGTGCCTAGAAAAGCGCTATATAAAAGTAAGGAATTATTAAAATATTATTATTATTACTGGGGTAAAATGACCCTCTTTCTGGTGCAAAAAGCATTCCAGCTGCATTTTTCTTTTGCAGAATATTTAAAATATATAGGCCTATCTGTTACATTAATTATTACAATGTAATAATGTAAGTTCCCTTTTCTGCCATTTACTCCAATGTTGTGTCGACTGTATGACACTAGGGGTCACTCTTGGGAGCCCAAACATCTCTGGCGTCTTTGAGAAAAGGCCAATGAAATTGGTTGTGCAGAATCTGCACACAGTAGCTGGCTATGCCCCGGACATCCGGGTATAAATAGGCCAACTTGGAATCTGCTCACTCGTTCTGTTTTTTGGAGCCAAATGCAGCTTCTCTCATGGAGAAGTTGCGGTCCTTCACCTCTCAATTCCTCTTCATCTAAGGCACGGTCAGTGGCCAGACTGAATCCAATTCTGACGGGGGGAAGGGAGGTGGATTCGGCTCCACCATGCGATCCACCACCTGGTCAGTAAAAGAGCAATTTCCTTCTTCTCTGAGTCACACACAAAAAGTGTTTTCAGCCCTCCCATTTGCATGTTTGGACATAGACACTGTCTCCTCACGGTCAGATACAAAGGGACTATCACTACAGGACATTTTACCTCCTACCACAGCGCCTTCCACTCAGCTCAGCCAAAGGAACCCTGCCCAAGGTATGTCGAACATGGTTCCATTGAGACCGTTGGCCAGGGTATCTGGATGCTTGGTTAAGCCTCCCAAATCCCTCGCCAATGGCTCCTTGGAACCATTTAGTTCGGCTATGTGATTCAGATAGCCATGCACTATCAGGGGCATTCTGTTTACATCCGTACAAGGCAAAAATGCAGCTGTTCTTCAGGCTGAAATGAAGAAGGGGTTTTAGAGTCCGTATTCATTGTACCCGCAGTATGGGGCTCAGACCAATCCTGGATTTGAGGACTCTGAACAGTGCACTTCACAAGCTTCCGTTCAGAATCTTAAAGGGATAGATTACTCAGAAATGAAAATTTTATGTTTATCTGCTTACCCCCAGGGCATCAAAGTCATAGGTGACTTTGTTTCTTCAGTAGAACAGAAACTGAGATTTTTAAAACAAACCGTTGCAGTCTGTCAGTCTTATAATGGATGTGAATCACGGCTAAAACATACAATAAAATAAAAAAATAAAAATACACAAACAAAACCAAATTAAACCCTCGGCTCATGACAATACATTGATGTGTACAGACACAAAAAGATCAGCCTTTGCAAGAAAGTGAACAGTATTTATATTGCTTTTTACCTCTGATGCACTGCAATGCCTGAACTGTCTGACTGCCTCCTCAAAACAGCATTACAGCTACCTATCTCTCAAACTGAACATTGACACTCTATCTACAATCTCAATTATGAGTGTCAATGGTCCACTTGAGAGATAGGTGGCTTGGATTTGGGGTGAAATATCCCTTTAAACCTTAAGCACATATTAACATGTCAGAGATGTTTGTGACAATGGACCTGAAGGATGCATACTTTCATGTGTCAATCCTACCAAGGCACAGGCAGTTTCTCCAGTTTGCCTTCGAAGGACAGGCATATCAGTACAAAGTTCTTCCATTCAGACTGTCCCTGTTTCCTCACATCTTTATGAAGATCGCGGAGGCTACCCTTGCCCCTCTCAGGGAAGCAGGCATTCACATTCTTAAATACCTCGACAACTGGCTGATCCTAGCTCACTCGCGAGAATTGGTTTGCGCACACAGCGACATGGTCCTCAACCACCTAGCCCAATTGGGTCTTCCGGTCAACTGGGAAAAGAGCAAACTTTCCCCTGTGCACAGTATCTCTTTTCTCTGTGTAGAATTGGACTCAGTTATGATGACTGCATGCCTCTCTCAGAATTGTGCTCAGTTGGTGCTGAAATGCTTGAGGGCTCTCAAGTAGAGAACAGCGGTCCCTCTCAAAACATTTCAGAGGCTCCAGGGGAATATGGCATCCTCAACCGTGAGGCTATGCTGTTGGGAATGATGCATATGAGACTGCTTCAGCACTGGCTTCATGCCCGAGTCCCGAGAAGGGCATGGTGTCACTGCTCACACCTTGTGAACATCAAACCGTTGTGTTGCCGTATCTTCAGTCCTTGGAGGACATCTCTTTTCTTTCTTTGAGGAGGTTTTGACCCTTGATCCAAGGCACAGCGGCAGTTGTATACATCAACCACCAGGGTGGTGTTCATTCCCATCACATCTCACAACTCGCCCACAATCTCTTACTTTGGACACAGGAGAGAAGAGGCTTCAACCCCAAATGGTTCAGCTAATTTGGAGACGGTTCGGCCAGGCACATGTGGACCTGTTTGCTTCTCTCTGTAAGTCCATAGGTGGATCTTCACATGTTACCTCCCCACTGAGTAGGATGTGATCTCCATAGTGCCTTTTTTCCCTAGTGGGAATAGTAACTGTCCCAATGTTACTACTAGACTTTTCATCTGTTTTATTATGGTGAGTATTACTATAGGAAAAGGCTCCGGCTGAGGGGATCTCTGCTTCTATGGTGGCTCTCCAGGATGTTGGAGAGTGAGGTCTTAAGTCTTGGCCAATGGAAGGTAATGAAGAAGAGAGATGCATTTGGTTGTGACACATTGGCTTCTCAACATCTGCGCCCCCATGACTCATGACCCAGTTCGGCAGTTGTGACATTTAGTATAGGGACCCATGGTGTTGTCCACTTGACACCACGTAAAAGTGAATGACAGAAATGGAATGTCTCGGTTATGTATGGTAACCCTTGTTCTCTGATAGAGGGAACAGAGAAGTTGTGTCCTTCATGCCATAACTCTGAGTGGGTTGAGATGCTTATCGACTCCTCCGAACAGAACGAGTGAGCAGATGCCATGATTGCCTATTTATACCCGGATGTCCGGGGCGTGGTCAGAAATGAAAATTCTGCACACCCAATTTCATTGTTTGTGCTCCCAAGAGCGAGCCCTAGTGTTGGACACTCGACACAATGTCTCTGTTCCCTCCATCAGGGAAGGAGAGTTACCACACATAACCAAGACGTTTTTTATAATGAAATTTTTTATAATGTTTTTTTTTTTTTTTAAATAAAATACTTTTTTCTTCAGCAAGGATGCATTAAATGAATCAAAAGCGACAGTAAAAACATTTATGAAAAAATTTTATAAAAAAAAAATGCTGTTCTTTTAAAATTTCTAATCATGTAATATTCCTGGAAAAAAATGCATTATGGTTTCCACAAAAGTATTAAGATGTACAACTTTGTTACTTGCACCAAATCAGCATATTGAAATGATTTCTGAAAATTAGGGCTGCTCCGATCGTGATCGGAGCAGCCCTACTGAAAATGATGACACTAAAGACTGCTGAAAATTAAAATTACGGTCACAGGAATACATTTTATTTTCAAACATATTAAAATACAACATTTTTCAATGTAATAATTTTTCCCAACATTGTTTTTTACAATGAAATAAAGGCAGCCTTTTTTAACCTTTTGTCAAACGCCAAGAGACATTTTGCAAACAATATTAAAAAGGGTCACACTTTACTTAAAGCCTATGTACAATGCATTATAATTATTAATAATGTGCATTGTAATACATTTGATCTTGTAGTAAATAATTATAACCAAATTTAAAATGGATAGTGTCTCAATGAATTGATAAGTGTTATAATGTATAAACTGTGGTTTACAATTATTCATGAGATGGAACAATGCATTATAAGGCATGATTAATGCATTAAATCTACTTTTATATTGCATTATACATAAAGGCTTTAAGCAGAAATATGCCATTGGAATAATTTGTATCTGATTTAAAATTAATTCACATAATTAACTGTAATTTAGTACTATGACAAAAAAATGGTTATGTTGCATTATTGTTACATGCATTAGGTACGTATAAAACTTTCATACATAACTGACACAACACAAACTACTCCTGAACTGAATTCAACCAATATATCTTACTGTATATCATGACAGTTTGGTTTGACGCTTAAAATGCAGATGAAACCGTATAGGATACAGTGTTGACTCTTGTTTGAAACCCAACTGTGTGTGAACATTCAGCATCCCTGAATATCATATTCTGCTTCTGTGTGATTGCAGCCTGTGTCTTTGTTCAAAAGAGCACACTTGATTGGCTGAAACTAAGAGGATTAGCACTGTAAACAACAGCATTAAATACATCTGCCCATCGAGTACAAGAGGAGATTATGATGGATGAGTCTGAATGACTGTCACTGGATCTCTGGGAAGGGAGACTGAAGTTTGGTGAATCATTTATGATATGTACAAAAGGTCCTGAGGGGTCCTGATTGCCTTCAGAGAGGAAAGAATATATGAAGTACATTTGTAAATTAAAAAAGTAGGTGTATGTGGTCAAATGGAGTGTATGTACAGGTATGTACAGATCTCATATTCTTGGGCTGTGTGTGGCATCTGCACAGTGGATGCTGTAAGGCTGTTTACAGAAGGTCACAGATGAGAGCAAGGCAATTTGAGGCTGGAAATGAGTGATGTCCTCTCTCATTTAGACGGCACAGCAATCAAAGCGTCTCACTCGCCTGCTCTTCTTATACATCACACATGCAAGTAGGCGAATCAACAATATCTAATCTTCAAGGACAAAAAAAAAAAAATTGAGAGATTGAAAGAAATAGAATGTAACTACACTAAAAGTATGGCTAACAGTACGTAGACGCACACTTGCAATGAATGAGTCTGGCTATTCAAGCTACATCCATTGCTAACAGGTGCAGAAAATCAGATACAGCAATCTCAGAAATGATTATGTAGCTCCATTTGAGCACTTTTCTCTTCCAGCCTGACAATCTCACTGTGCAAAAAAAAAAAAAAGATGCCCAGAAAGAAATGATTTATTGAATCTGACAGTGAAGAACTGGACCGGCCTGCACAAAGCCCAGACCTGAACCCCACTGAACACCTTTGGGATTAATTGTAATGCTGATGGACCAAAAATATGATGCCTCTTGCAATCACATATGTCGACTAGAACAAGAACGAAGAAGATTTGTCCTCTCATCCACCTTATTGAACTAAAAATACATCATCATAGGAATAAGAACTATGCATTTGATCTTAATCAAGCAAAGGAAAGGAAATACACAATGCTGAAGTGTTTTTCAAATTGCGCAGAGAGAGAGAGAGGGTGAGTGAGTGAGTGAGTGAGTGAGTGAGTATAAGACATCGGACAAATTTTGGAAATATTCCATTGCTACCCACAGATGGATATAATAGAAAAGCATTCAATCCATGTTTACATTACAGAGTAATATTATGTAGAATATTGCATTGTTCGATAATACTGGGTCCAATAAGCTAACACCCAAGAGCAGTTTATTAAAACAGATTATTTAGAGAAAAAATAACACATTGCTTGACTCCTGTCAATCAATAAGGGGATGTAATGACTTTAATAAGATAACATTGAATTATTCATTCATAAAGGAAGGAGTAGCACAAGAAATTACAGCTCTAGCATTTGCAGTTAATGTGCTGCTGTGTTTTGTATTTTCAGAATGTAACATTTTTACTGCGGCAACACAGTAACACTATGAGAAAGGCGTGAATGTTTTTGCCCTGAGGTGGAGAAGAGGAAAGAGAAGAAAAGGGAAGAGTTTACTCTGCATTCATCATGGGAAAAGAGGAATCTATAAAAGAAAAACAGCCAATTATTCACATTTACAGACAATAAATGTGTCGGTATCAATATAGTGCATTTTAGATGCTTTCAGAGACGCATATTTGATATTCTTTTAACCATCATTTTCGGTTGAGGATGACCTATTATTTTACATTTAAATATTTGATCAAATATTTAAACCTCACTAGAGAATATTAATTGAAGCTTTAACCCTCCAGATGACAAAGTAGGAAGGCATTTTTCAGAAATGTGTCATATTCATCTGTTACAGTAACTGTTTCCTACTCCAACACACTCACATAAAACATGTAAAAGAAAAACCTGTAATCTGTAAGAAAATCAAAATTAATTGCATTTATACTACCTATTTTATGCCCCAAACAGAAGCAATGCTTCCTGTTTAAGGAGGATGCGTTGTATTTTGTTTATAATCAGTCCTCATTAAAATTACAAAACATTTTCTAGATATTAAAATGCCCTTTAAACCTCTCCGAGAAACACAATATGAAAGTAAAAATAAAAAAGACCGATACAAGTTGATGGATTAGTACCAAGCCCTCGTCCCCCCCATGTACAAGTGTAGCCTGCAGAGTCTTACAATGACGCTCATAGAGGAAGAGTGTGTGAGTGTGTTTGATGATGTGTGAATGCCATGGCACCCTTTTGTCATCAAAAGCATCCACACACATTCAACTCACTGCATTATGCCTCTTAACCACCTGCACCGCTTGTGTGTGTGTGTGTGTGTGTGTGTGCGTTTGCAGACGAGAGAAGAGCAGCCAGCTGGTCAGATTTATACAGCAATGATCAATCCAGCCTCATCATTCAGCAACGAAGCCCAACTGCCTCCCTCAATATCACACACACAATGCACAAACTGCACCTGTCTCTCTCTTTTTCTGTTAGACCAACACACATTGTTTCCCACCTCTGAGTCATTCTAATATTCAAGTGCACATATAAAAACCATCTGAAGACATCCACCCCTGATGCTTGGATGCACAAATATACTCACTCACTCCCTCGCATCCTCTATATTAGCTGTGCTCTAATCTCATTGTCTCGTTGTCACATATAAATACATTGTCATATATTAGAAACAAACACACACAGACAGCAAAGCATCCTAAGGCCCCTAAGGTGACATGGTGTGTTCACTTAGTACTGTACGTCGTGGCCCTGAAATATTACTTTGAGGGAATGTCATTTTAACTTTGGAAACATTATATTATGTTGTGGCCACTAGATCTTTTTGTCAAGGTAACGACATCCGTTTCTCGTAGCCACGACTTCTTATGTGCCAACGAGTTTAATGTGTAAACAAACCTGTGTAACCATAGCAACCCGGGATAATCAGAGATTTATTCATTACTATTTTATTTTGCATTATGAAATTATTATTATATTATATCATATCATATCATATACCATATCATATCATATCATATCATATTATACATAAAATATAAAAACTAGGGCTGGGCAAGTTAACGCGTTATTATCGAGTTAACGTATTAATTGATTAATGCAACAATAATTTTATCACGCGTTATCGCAGTTTTTAATTATTACGAAAGTCCGTTGCTGACTGGCTCTGAATAGGTTACACATACAGACAAATAATGGGTCACAAGAGGGGATGCTCCCGATCAAATTATCTCGGCTAAGCATCAACATTCACAAACCACTGTCCACTTTTTTAACAGAAAAGAATACAACAAGCTCGTAATCATGACTTTATAAGTTGGAAATAGGAAGTTTCCGATAGCACTCGAAGACAGCAGAGAAGCGCTCTCGCTCAACACAGTGGAGTGAATCATTTTTTGTTAACTTTGTGGTTTATTATTTTGAGTCGCATGGGACGCGGTAACACATGTCGCACTGCACTCTGCTGCGATTGGTCCCGCCATTGTGCAGGTCTCTAATAAGAAGGTGGCTGTTATAATGTTATGATCAAGGCTCTGGATTTTCTATAAAAACATTAATGTCCTGGCATTGACATATAGCTGGTTGTATATTTAATTTAATTTCTTTAATGTTATATGTAGAGATTTAGGTTACAATTCATATTTTAACTGCTACTATGTTAAAAGGAACACTGCTGTAAAAAGCACCTTATTTGTTTAAAGTGTTTGCAAACCAAATGTTATTACTCTTTTGTTCAGCAGTAGGCCTACTTTTAAATGACAATAGACTACTTTTGAATGCATTATTAGTTTTGTGCATAATGATGCAATTAATTGCGATTCATTTCAGACAACAATGTGATTAGTTCTAATAATAATGATAGCCTACATACAAATATTACTGGAAAAAGATGATCAGTAAATGGACATACGAGACTACGGTGGATAATTTTTTTTTTATATTTCATATTATGCACTTTATGTAACATTTATTCGAATGCTGACTATCACATGTAATACAGCCCGGTAGTCAAGGCCTATGGTTAATATAATAATTTAATAATGTAAACATTTCTATAATAAATAATGTAATAATTTCTTAATTCAAAATAAAATATTAAAGAATAATTAATTAGGGGCACCATAGCATCCGTATTAGTTAAATATAACTTTCTGTATTTGCAGTTCAAACATAAAGTTTAAGTTTTAGATTCTGTGTGTGAGGATAGATAGAATGACAATGATTGAAAGATCGTTCAATTGAAAGAACTTTATGAGGATAGATAGAACAACAGGATAGAAGATAGAACGATTGATGATAGAACGACAGACAGAATTACAGCTAGAACGACAGCTCTCAGTAGAACAACAAACCATAGTATTATCCATAGAAAGACAGAATGATCGATCAATGAATAGATCAATAGACAGAATGATAGAGGAATATAATGATTGATAAAACGACAGACGGACAGAGAGACGCGTGTTTGCCGAAACTCTTAAAGATGTGACCCTAGGCCGAACCCCTGGCAGCCCCCCCAAGGAATGTTAGAACTGCCAGTACCCTCCAGCCAATGAGACACTTTCCCCCAACAGCACTACAAAACATCATCTCTGCAGGCTAGGCTGATCAGTACTCTACAAACCCTACCCACAGGCCTGCTCCCTATGGCAAAGCCACTATGCCCCAATCCAACCCCACCTCCCTGGACCTTGACCTGGACCTGTACCTCGACCTGGACCTCAACCTCCCTGTATGAAACAAAAATATATGGTAATATACTGCAATATAATGTGATATACTACATAACATATTCCATATATTGGAATCTAGTGCTTACCGGTATATTTTTCAATATATGCATTGACAATATATAACTATATATTGATTCATACAAATACATTTAAAAATGAAAAATAAATATTCATTGTTTGATCCTTTACTCAGTATGTATTGCTCATAGATGTTCCCATATAACATCTATGACAGTATGTTCCCATGACTGTATGTACACACATATATACATTAGTTCCCAGCATGCTTTGCTTCTGACTGTTAAAGGAGGGTAGGAATTTTTAAATTAAGTGTTATTTCATTTGTTTTTGCTCAGTATTAATATAGGAGGAGATCTGTTAGTGTTTAATGTTGTATTATTTTGAAATTTGTGTAAAAGGGTTTCTGGTAGGTGTAAGTTTGTGGGGTTACCATTGTCTAGAAGAAATATATACTTCACTATCATTTATGATATACATATTTCATATTTTAAAATATAGCTAGTTTACAATAGCATAACCACACCTGCTCATAATAAAGCACTTAGTGAACAGACTGTGTATGGCTCAAAATCAACAAGCACCTTACTCAAACCACTAAAGAAGTTTTCTTATGTGTTCAACTTCTCATTATTCCTCCCTCTGAATCTCCATACTATATCGAGGACATCTTTGAATCTCTCCACAGTCAAATTCACTCAGTTCACTTCCAGGCCCAAGGAAGTGTGTTGATCTGTGGGGATCTAGATACCAGGACAGGATCTCTTCCCAACTACACCACAGATAATGGGATTGGGAATAACTATATTTTTGGACTTCCAGCAAAACATTGTAAACTTCCCAAAATAACTCTGATGACCAAGTGAACAAAAACGGGAAGCTTTGAGATGGAGCTCAATTGAAGCCTCTGTCTGTACCTCATCAATGACAGGGTGAAAGGGGACTCATTTCATGATTGCTCAACACAACAGTTGATTACATGATTACAGATTTACATCCATTCTCTTTTAGAGCATTCACAGTCAAACCACTAACACCTCTATCAGTCCACAGTCAAATTGCTGTTTACCTAACAAGTAAACCTAAAATTACCTAAATTCATGCCCTCGAGAAAAAAAAAAGAAAAAAGAAGCAAGTGGACCAGATGGCATCATCAATGAAATGCTCGAGAACGCAGAGCACAAACTAAAATGCTTGATGAGCCCTACTAAAATTGTTCAACTTAGTTCTGAGTGTTGGTCATTTCCCTTAAACCTTGAATAGAGGACTCATAACGCCCATGTTCAAGAGTGCAGCAAATCAGACCAGAACAATTACAGAGACATCTGAATAAGCAGTAATCTGGGCAATATCATCAACACAAGACTTGTACGCTTCATGTACGCAAGAAGGACCTTTTATGCCATCAAAAAATATATACAAATTGAAATACCAATTAGAATCTAGCTCAAAATTTTCCGCTCCATCATAGAACCCACTGCATTATATGGCAGTGAGTTGTGGGGTCCTCCTAAATCATGAATTTGAAAAATGGGACAAAAATCCAACTGAAGCCCTGCATGTGGAGGTTCAGTAAGAGTATGCTCAGTGTACAGAGGAACACACTGAACAATGCATGCAGGGCAGAATTAGGCCAATACACTCTACTGATACGCATTGAGAAAAGAGCCATCACATTTTGAAAACACCTACTGTAAAAATTAGCGACCCCAACTCTCACCATTTTAAGGCCTTTAAAATCCATAAAGTGAACACTGAAAAAAGACCCCTGATATAGTATTTATATATATGTTTCCTGAAGATGCAAAAACAAACTAACATAACAACATCCAGCATCAGGACACTGAAATATCCATCCACGAAATTCAGCCCAATTTATAAAAGCACAAAGACTTATTGGACTGAAACAACAGAAAAACAAAGTAAACATGATTGTTATTTGGCCCTAAATAGAGATTACACATCTGCAGATTATCTGAGCACAGTGAAAGACTGTAAATTAAGAAGACAAATGACGAGGTACGGACTGACCAATCATACTCTGACTATGGAGAACGGGCAGATATTGACAGCACTGGCTGCCCAAATAGAGCCGCACCTGCCCTTACTGTACCCATGAAGAGAAGTGGAGACAAAGCGAAACTTCTTCACCAGCTGCCATAACTATCAAGACATTACAAAGACATTTTATCCAAAATTAAAGTACTTTTCCCTGATTTCAAAATGTTAAAGAATAAACCACAGCTTCAGTATTTATTAGTTGAAAAACAAGATTGTATCTTGCTAGCAGCACGATACATTGATGCCTGTCACAAAAAGAGGGAGAAGTCAAAAATATCAGTGATGCGCCCACACACACACCCACACCACATAATTTTAAATTGTACACAAATTGTAAACAAATGTTAATTTGTTATATTTTAATTATATATACATGCATGTTTTCTTTTTCTTTTTTCTTTTTTTATTAGTATATACACAATATCTGTTCTAGATTCAATGTTTGTCATAACATTGTAACAATTGCCATGCCAATAAAGCACATATTGAGTTAAATTAGTTCAGGATAGACAGACAGACAGACAGACAGACGGTCAGACACTTTAGTAGGTTTTAGTGTTTCTGAGTGCTGAAGTGTGTGTGTGGTGTGATCTGCTCTCCTGCTGCTGGTGTCACATGTAGACTGACTCATAAATGTCTTTAAACACTCATTAGATAAATTCAGCCAAATAGGGACTAATACAGACCTCACACAAACCGCACTAGGGGATTGTCACACTAAACATTTGAAGACTAAATGACGCTGATTGGTCCAGGGATCCAGCATGGAACAATCACAGAGTCAAAACGGCAAAGACGTAATCTTCACAGATCATATTTGTGTTATTTTCGACTTTGGGACATTAAGGGGATGAATCATCACAACATCTAGAGTCTAAGAGAACTAAATCAGGTAATTCAGAGAACAGAATGTGTGACACAATTATGATGCCATATCAGATATTTCAAGTCAAAGGGCAAATGAAAGGACATTTAAACTTACAAGAAACCAACTTAGTGAAGAGGTGTGTAATGAATTAAACCTTAATATTCATCCGGAAGAAGGAGGCGTGAACCGGCGGACAATCAACTGAAACTTTAATAATCACAAAATAAACACAAAACAGCGCACCAGCCCCTCACGGACGACTGGTGCGCACAAAATAAAACCAAAACCTAAAATAATGCCCAGGCCTGGTCCTCTCTCGTCCTTCACTGTCGTCGCTCCAGTTTTATATCCTTCCATCTCCTCTGTGGGACTCAAGACCGGTGGTGGGTCGCAGGTGTAGCGGATTTCCCAATCACTCCACCGGCCTCACTCGTGTTCCCACATCCCTCGGCCCCGCCCCACTCGTCACAAGGTGGAAAGGATCTGTCATGCTAAGGACTTGGATTAACATCCTAAAACCAAGAAACCATCTAAAACCATTAGCAGACTGTTCAACCTCATCCATATCGTATATATATATATATATACTGTAAAAAAAAACACAGATAAACTTAAATACAGTAATCTTTGTTTTTGAATTGTAGCCCATGAAAAGCTCAGAAACATACTGTAAGCTCTTTGTCTTCAGAAATAATGCATTGATGGGTAATTTAATATTTACCAATACATTTAGCTTCAAAATCTTATTGTCTATCACTTAAATCACATGAAAGCAGCAAATACTAGCAGTATGCGTGCATCGAGACACCCAAAAACACACAAAGATTTTATTTAGAGCTCATAATGAGAAAATGATTCCCGCCCATGTAAGGACAAATATTCATAATTACACTTTGCAAGAGAGAAAATGAAACGGGGGAGGAGACACCCAGAGAAATGAGATTTGAGGAAAGAAAACAAGGATGGGGAAGAGAGAGAGAGGGCTTTCAGATATAGAGGAATAAAAACAGATTTCAAATAATGGGAACACGGTGTGCGTGGCCAGTCAAATCTGCCATTATCACTCGCAGCTTTTGGATGGTTGTCTCGGCGGGGGTGCCGCGCACAAGAGGGCAGGCGGGGGGGCAGCTTACATCTCACACACATACTCATCTCAACTCAGCTGGAGCTCTCACACACATCTTCACACTCACACACGCGTCTTCTAAGTATATATTTAAAAAAAAACACACACACGCGTCTAGTCCTTTAATATCATTCAGTGCTCTAATAGTTCTTATTAGAACCCAGCAAGAGAGAGGAAATGAGGCAAGACATCCCACCAGGCCTGTGAATTAAAACTCTCCATCTCATTCGTTCACCCACTCTTCTTCTATTGTTTCCCTCCATCTGTCTGTCTCTCATTCTGCCTTTTCTTTTTCCATTTCACTCACTTTTTCGCTATTGAGCGTGATGTAAATTTTTTAAAAATTAAAAAAAAAAAAAAAAAAATATATATATATATATATATATATATATATATATATATATATATATATATATATATATATATATATATATATATATATATATATATTTATTTATTGAATTTGCTCCTCTAAGTCTCTGGGGAAGAGAACGAGATAAAAGCCGGAAGAAAATAGTGCATACAGGTGTGCAGAGAACAAAAGGATCAAAAGATACGATGTCAGTGTGGGTGGTGTGTGTGTGTGTGTGTGTGAGAGGAGGGAGTTTTTGTGTTGCTGTGACAGGCAAAAGAACACTGTATGTGTGTACAAATGTCATATAAGAATGAGGTCGAGACAGCTTACAAGAAGCCACGTTTCAAACGTCATTACTGAGTGAAAGAGAGGGAGGGTGAGTCAATGAGGGGGAATAGAAATTAACATGAAAGAAACACTAAGAACGGCTACTGAGCCGATGAATGGAATTCGGCTGTTCATCTCATTGTTAACTTAAACAATTTAACATGAAATCAAAAATATGACCCATATTTTAATGCACTTCCTGGTCTTATTGCACAATTAATTTGTATTCCACATTAAAAATCATGTTTAATCAAAATCTCATAACTTCACTTTTCAATTCATTGTCACAAATCCTTATTTTTCACCCACTCTGATCCAATCATCTGCATTCATTATGAAATGGTAGGGACACTTTACCATCCAATCAATTCCTGATGGATTAAATAAAGTCCTGTGTTAAATATTTGATATGAATTTTGTTTTGTCACTAAAATTGTGAATTTGTACTACAGTATGCTCACTGGGGAATCTAAGAATTATGAAGTGACTTTCTAACAGCTCCTTGTTTAAAATACTTACAGTTGGGCAATATAATCATAACCTTTACCACAATATTAGTCATTTTCAACCACAGTAAGGCTAGACATATTGATATAATGATAAAATGTAAAAAGTAAAAAAAAAAGTTGAATTCACATCAGACTTTTCGACAGCAGTTATATTTACCAACTGTATACTCACTAATAACTTTTGAGACCTGCTTACAGAACAGCGTGACGTTCTATAATATTGCTCTGAAACTATGTGTATTGTAAAAAACAAAACAAAAAAAAAGCTATACTAAATACTGTTTTCAAAAGTGCCTTAGAAAGAAGAAAGAAAGAAAGAAAGAAGAAAGAAGGCATTTTAGCGTTTGCTTTAAAAAAATGAAGATAATATAGGGAAAATATAGTAGGACTTGGTTTTATCCATCTGATAAAATTTTATCCAATTTGATTGGATGAAGAATGGCAAACATAAGTTTTCCCTCAGCTGTGCAGCTTGGGTACATATGCAAAAAAAAATATTTTGAATAACATGCACAGATGAATCGTGCACAATAAGACTTGGGACATTCATTACAAAATAGTTCAGTTTTAAAAAAATATAATCTTTGAAGAAGTGTATCATGAAGTGCAAAAAAAAAGAGAGAGAGAAAATAAGGTTTCCTGAATAAATCCCCCCAGAATGTCACTAGTCAGTCAAACTGACAGTGCCAAACCAAACTCATTCCACTAACTAAGCAGTGCCGGGTTACTCAAACAAACAGAACACTTAGTACGGGGGGCACTTAGTCCCCCATACCGGTTACTTTTAGACGAAACCGTCGCTCTCTTTTCCCCTCCCATCTCTCCTCCGTAGTATCCTCCTCTCTTCCTTCACCAACCCATTTCTCAATCTCTGGATGTGAATGCAGCAACTGACACTTAAAGCTCTACTTTAACCTCTTGTCTAGATGATATGTGTCCTCACTCCTCCAGGCCAACACAGGCTGCCCCTTCTAACCCCTGGTTATCCGATGTTCTTCGTGAGCACCGGACCAAACTCAGGGCAGCAGAGAGAAAATGGTGCAAATCAAAAGATCCGTCAGACCTGAGGATGTATCAGTCTTTGCTTTCATCTTTCACTGCTGTCCATATTGCTAAATCTTCATACTTCCACAACAAGATCAACAGCACTCCAGACACACGTAATCTCTTCAAAACATTCAATTGTCTCCTCTGTCCCCCTCCACCACCTCCCACCACTTCTATAACAGCAGATTATTTCACCACATTCTTTACAGACAAAACCAGAATGATAATTTGTCAGTTCTCAGCCCCACACACACAGGACTTCAATCCAACCACATCCACTGCTAAAACTCCCATCTTCTCCTTCTGTCCCCTCACTGAGACAGAAATATCAAAACTTCTCTACAGCCATCATACAATATGCCCTCTAGACGCAATCCCCTCACACCTCCTAAAAGTAATCGGTCCTACAATTTTACCAGCACTCACACACATCATCAACACATCTCTCCTCACAGGCACTTTCCCCACTGCATTCAAGCAGGCTCGGATAACCCCACTGCTCAAAAAAACCTACATTAAACACTTCTCTTACAGATAGCTACAGACCTGTTTCTCTCCTTCCATTCATAGTAACATCGTTTTCAACCAGATATCATTGTTTCTTTCACAGAAAAACAAACTGGACGCTAACCAGTCAGGTTTCAGGAGTGGCCATTCAATGGAGACTTCGCTACTTGTATACTTGTGTACTTGTATTCTGCTGGATCTATCTGCTGCTTTTGACACTGTCAATCATCAGATCCTACTGTCTGCCCTCACATCACTGGGCATCACAGGGATTCCACTTCGCTGGTTTGAATCCTATTTTACTGATAAGTCTTTCAGGGTGGCTTGTGGAGGGGAGGTATCCAAAGCACATAAACTTGTCACAGGGGTTCCTCTGGGATCAGTTCTTGGACCACTTCTCTTCTCCACATACACGACATCACTGGGTCCCATCATACAGGCACATGGATTCTTCTACTCACTTACAGCTCAACCTGGTAAAGACTAAGCTTCTTGTCTTCCCTGCCACTCCAACTCTACAGTATGTTTTCTCCAACCAGCTAGGCTCTTCTACAATTTCCCCATCAACTTCGGTCAGGAATCTTGGTTTAACCTTTGATGAACAGCTGACCTTCAAAGACCACACTGCAAAGACTGCTCGATCTTGCAGGTTTGCACTGCACAACATCAGATAGATCAGGCCCTTTCTAACGTAGCATGCTGCACAACTTCTTGTCCAGGCCCTTGTCATTTCTAGGCTGAACTACTGCAATGCGCTTCTGGCTGGACTTATATCAAGCACAATCAAACCTCTACAAATGATTCAGAATGCAGCAGCACGACTGGTCTTCAACGAACCCAAAAGAGCCCATGTTACACCTCTCTTTATCCCCTTGCACTGTCTACCGGTTGCAGCTCGCATCAAGTTTAAGACATTGATGTTTGCATATGGAACAGCCACAGGCTCATCACACGCCTACTTCCATTCACTATTACGAATCTACATCCCCTCCAGAAGTCTAAGATCTGCTAGTGAGCGATGCCTCATGGTACCATCACAAAGAGGCTCAAAATCACTTTCCAGAACATTCTTGTTAACCATTCCTGGCTGGTGGAATGATCTTCCCAACTCTATTCGGAATGCAGAATCCCTGACAATTTTCAAGCGACAGCTGAAAACTCATCTCTCTCGAAACTACTTGGCTTCTTTGTATGTATATATATATATATATATATATATATATGTATATTTGTATGTATGTATGTATATATATATATATATATATATATATACATACATACATACATACATACAGTACATACCAAAAGTTTGGACACACCTTCTCATTCAAAGAGTTTTCTTTATTTTCATGACTATGAAAGTTGTAGAGTCACACTGAAGGCATCAAGGGCTATTTGACCAAGAAGGCGAGTGATGGGGTGCTGCGCCAGATGTCCTGGCCTCCACAGTCACCGAACCTGAACCCAATCGAGATGGATTAGGGGTGAGCTGGACTGCAGACTGAAGGCAAAAGGGCCAACAAGTGCTAAGCATCTCTCGGGGAACTCCTTCAAGACTGTTGGAAGACCATTTCAGGTGACTACCTCTTGAAGCTCATCAAGACAATGCCAAGAATGTGCAAAGCAGTAATCAAAGCAAAAGGTGGCTACTTTGAAGAACCTACAATATGACATATAATGACACATAATGACGAAATGTCAATGTAGTTGCATCTGCATACTCAGCTAGGGTACAAGAAAATGTTTTAATATCCAAAACATTACACACTACACAAAAATTTTAATTTCATGTTGTCTTCACACACCAAAAAGTAGCAAGCATGCAACACTTCTCGCAAAATATTCTATGCTGCCAAACAAATTACATCAGCCTCATAGCAGCAGTGATTAAAATAGAAATACACACACAGAGTGCTGTGGTCCAGCTCCACTGGGCTGTGATGGGACAGTCTATGATCTCTGGACTCAGTCCCGGGTTAGAGGACATCTCCTCCTGATCCATTCCACCATCTGCTGCTGGCCAGACAGAGCACACCATCAGGAGAGAGAGAGAGAGAGAGAGAGAGGGACAGACAGACAGAGAAAGCGAGGTCGAAAGGCTGGAGACAGTGAAAGCAGGAGGGAGGACAGAACAGGCCTGGGCAGGGCATGTGTGATCAGTAGGGACATGGGGTCGTCTGTTACCTGTCCACCTCCAACCTCACACCATCTGCTCATGAGAGCACAGGAGCAAGGAAAAGAGGGAAGGAAAAAAAGGAGGTGGGACAGAGGGATGAAAGAGTGCAGAGAAGGAGGGTAGGCAGGATGAGCTTATTCATAGGTGTTTGTAAGCAAAATATACACATACCTTTTTGGACAGACACTGAAACGCACTGACAGCAGTGGACTGACAGCACTTGAAAACTTTGCTTGCGAAAGTACTTTTCTCTCAGATTTTCAGATGTAGTTTAGCTTTATAGGCATTTCAAACGAATTCAATTTTTGTGTTAATAGAGTATGTATAAAATGTGGGTGGGTGGGAAAATAGTTAATAATAAATACATCTCTGTCTTTGTCTCTCACTGTATATATAGAAAATGTTTTTTTTATGTTAAGCTAAAAAATAATGAAATATATCTATTTTTAAATATACTTATATTTAGCTTAATATATCATAACATCAAGTATGCAACATAAGTAGAAAGTTACAGTATACATTTTTTTTATGGAGTTAAACACTGAATTAATATATTTAATTAACAAAAATATATATTTTAAACACATACAACACAATCAATTTACCTAATCATTCGATGAGTTCAGTATTCTGTGAACCTTAAAAGATTTTGTAAACATTTACATCTCAAAGTTGCTCATGCATAAAAAGAATTACATTTTAGATGCTGCCAATCTGTTCTAGGGTGTCTGTCCAAACATACAAAAACATAAACGTGTTCTAGAACTACTTTACATAAGAAAATACCTATGAATACTAATAATATCACATTATATATGGATAGTAAGAGCGGGAGGTGAGAATAGAGACCGAAACGGTGACAAGACGCAGTAGGCAGAGAGAGAGATACATGCACGCACGTAGCTGGGAAGCAATGTGAAAAGGCAAAGAGTAAATAAAATTGAGATGGAGAGGGTGGTACTGCGTGTGTGTGTGTTCGTGTGTGTAATTGGAGAGGGTACGGTACATTCGAGAAAGTCAGAGAGCATATGCTGACGAGTGAGTTTTGGAGGGGAAAATTGAGTTTGAAACTAGGGGGAAATAAAAAATGGAGCGATGTAGAGATAGATAGCGGAATAGAGGGATGGAGATGTATAGGCTATTTAACGCAGGACGAAAAACAGAGTAGCCACTTCACCGGAATATTACTTCCCAGAATCTGTCTCTGTAAATCCCTTCGCAAATGAAAAGCAGCAAAGAGCCTTTGCATACATAAGTCATCTTGCCGTATTTGACCTGAAGCCCCTCCCCTCAATCACTCACATACTGTATAAGAGACAAAAGAACAACAACAGGCCAGGCTTTCATGTTAATGTAATCCAAAATGAACAAAAGTTCAAAAAATGTTTTGAGTCTGATATTGTCTGTGTGCAACAGCTCTCACACCATGTATCTCCATCAATAAAAAAAAAAGTACAGTATTACAAACAAAGCCAATTCAGAATCAACCGCTATGTATCTCTGCACACACTGAACCTTTTGCATTGCATTTATATTTATGAGATTTCTTAAGTAATTAACCCTGGCCTCATTCTAAATCACTGAATTGAACGTGGATCCATGATTGCAAACACCTCAAACAGAGTTCCTATTATTACAAAAGAGAAAGGCATATTTAGGATACAAGGGATTTATTGAGACAGGAAGAGATCAGAAAATAGATCAACAAAAGGAGGCAATTCATTTATCAGAAGATAAATGAATGAGCAGTGATGTTGTGCAACAGAGAGAGTTGTGCAGACAACAATCGATACATCTCTGAAACAGTCAGCGCACCGCTAGCAAACAGCTGCTCTCAGCTCAGCCTTCAGCTCCAGTGCTTCTATTCTTTCACCTCGCTTTCTGCTTTTTAACTGAACATGATTTGAAGAGAGCGAGAGAGAGAGAGAAACAGACAGATGGAGAAATGGAAAAGAATAAAAAATGGAAAGAGGTGGTCAATATTGGTCTATTAGTGGAGTGAGAAAGATTACACATTTTAAAGCAGCAAAATAAAATAAAATGTTGTCTATAATATTTAATATTGTGATTTTCCTCCTTAACATTTTAAATATATTTATGAAAGCAATAACAAACTTAAGGTAGTGCTGCTACAGTATATACGTAGTATCATGTATAGTACAATGTCAAACACACTTTGTGTATTTTGTGACTATACACACAATATAACAAAACAAAAATTATTTTAATATATACCATGTAGCTTAATAAAAATGAGAATAGATACGAGGCAATACTTTTCCACAACTCTTACATCCAACAACAGCTGAAATACCGATGCCAAATCTTTTAAACATATGAGTACTTTTTCCATAAATACACATACAGTAAATTAATACAAACTCCAAAGCATACATAAGTTGTCTGTCACCCCAGCACACTTGAAACCCCTGCTTCCCTCCTGCTGTTATAATTATATTAGCAGTTATTAGCTACTTGGAGGGAAAAGTGTGAGAGGAGGGAGTGCAGTGAGTCATGGAGTGATGTTAATAAATCTGGTTTTCATCTCTTCTTTTTTTTTCATCTGAATCAACCCCCCGCCATCATAAACATAAATCTGCCTAAATTGTTGGCAAGCGAGAAAATAAAACAAACCACACAAATGCTAACAGCAAAACAGCCTAAGGCAGACTCGGTGATTCACTGCCAGTTTTGTTGTTTGCATTATATGATCATCAAATATGTAAAGTGATTAAAATGTTGGTGTTAGTGTAATATGATAATTGTTGAGTCCAAAAGTCTGGGACTGCTAGTGAAAATGCACCTATTTTATATGACCTAAATTAATATCAGTATTAGGTATATAATATTTAATCAATATAATATAATGTTATGAGAAATATATAATAAATCTTGAGCATGACATTATTATTATAGGATGATTTCTGGAGGATCATGTCACACTAATGACTGGAGTACTGACTGCTGAAAATACAGCTTTGCCAACACAGGAATAAATTACATCTAAAAATAAATTAAAATAAAAAAGTTATTTTTAACTGTAATATGTTAGATAAAATAAATGTGCCCCTAAATAATAAGCTTATCCGCATAAGAGTCAACTGGTAGAGATTTTGGACTATTGTCCCTATACGCATTTGACGTTGCTGTGCTATGCGGTCACGAAAACTTTTTGTTTGCATACATTTTTAAGCATTGCGGTTAAAAATATGTGATTTAAGCCACTGAATCGCAATCAGCAGTGAAAGAGAACTCATTTCACTATATGTGCATTCTATCCGAGACACTGTTTCTGAGCACTGTCAGAGTGGCACACGCATGTAAAAACGGTGCTAATAGAGCACAGTTATGTTGATGATTTATAGGCCTTGAATGGTTAAAAACAGACAGTTGTATGTGTCATACTGGCCATCTTTGCAAGAACCCCCTTAAACAATTTAAGTCTTACTGTTAGTGAAAGCAAACAAGCTAAGAAAGAAAACACGTGTTAAAGTGACAGCAGTCTAATATTCCTGCTGCCTGTCATTCATATTAATCAAACAACAAAAGAGAAAACCTCTCACTGCTCTCGACTAAATCACTCTGGTAACTTTAATCAGAAGAATTAAATATTTTTTAATATATATAAAATGTATAATGGAATATAAGTAAATATATAATAGTAATATATAACACTTTATATTATAATTATATATAAGTGTTTTATACATTAAATGGTCCTATTGCTTGTAATTAGTTTCTTATTTTTATTTAATCACTGACTAATATATTCAGGGGCGGATCTAGAAAAATATTGATCGGGTGGCGAGAAGGGGGCAGGAATTTTTGAGGGGTGGCAACATTTGGCAGACGTATATATACTGAATTTAGTCACAGTTATCACAGTTTGATGATAAATAGTATATGTGCACACTACAAAAGGGCACAGGCTGCCATTTACAAACTTAATCTCATGCAATCAATGTCTTGAATTCGAAACAGTTCATATAAGGAATAAGTGACCAGACCCCATAAGCACCACCACACTCACTAATGCATACAGTATGCATCGACTATGCACCGACATGTAATTAAGAGCATTATAAAAGGTTCATCGTTATCAATATGTCAATTTATTATAAGAAACACAAGACTTTAATAGCCAATGACATTTACAGCTGGGGAGACTCAACTGATTTTCTATTGTTTAGTGTTAATCACCATCTAACTCAACCAGTCAAGAGCTACATTTAGCCTTAGATGTTATATGAATATGGTCCCTGAAGCATAGGTTTTATTAGCTGACAATAATAATAAATATTATTTATTTATTATAATTAAACATTATAGGCACAAATACAAATGTACCTTTAGAAATAGTTTTTGCAAAATTTGGTGTTATTGTTTTGGTAAGTTTAAATTAAAACTCTATCTATGAAAACTTGTGTGATATTCCTTTAAAATAACGCCTACTATAGGGGTGAAAATAAAAAACAATGAACAAATTTTATTATTTACAAATTAGAATTGTAGCTCTCGTCATTTACCTATGGCTATAACTTTATTATGACTAATTTATTTTATAGTCTCAAGCATTCAGAAATCATGCAAAAGGAAATTAAGCAGTTTTACTATGATAAAACAATGGTTTATTTTTGTAAGGGTTGTGATATGCACGTTTTTTGTTGAAGAAATTATAAAGCCTGTGTCATCTATAGCAACAAGGTGGCCAAAAATGAAAGATTAAGTGAATATTTGAATTAAATGTTTGGTCAGTAGCCTAAACAAGGATTTGATTGTCCTGTAAGTGTAACAACAGCAATTACAAGGCTTTTGGCTCCCTATGCAGGCATTTGTAATAACATGTACATAAATTGTTTATTTTGTATTTGCCTACATTACGTATTTTAACAGGAATGTGCTGGAAGTGATAAACGGATCTTGTTTTTACCTAAATGACTTATAATTTATTTTAATATATATTAAAAATGTATAAGGTGTGCATTGTAGCTGACACCTAAATGAACACATTACAATTGTTTTATGACTGCAAGTCTTTCTCCTGAAATGCTATTGAGCTTCAAATTTGCGTTTGAGTGCATGTGAAAAAGTAGCATAATTTACATATGATTTACAGTTTATTTTAATAAATATCAAACATTCAATTCAATTGTGCATTATAGCGGACACCTAAATGAACAATTACAGTTGTTTTTGTGACTGTAAGTCATTCTCCTCAAATGCTACTGACGTTAGAAAAGTGTATAACAATATCGCATGTAACTTTAGAGACGGTCCCTAAATTTGAGACCCTCGAACGTCCAACGTCAAGCCAACTTTATGCCTGTTTTTTTTTTTTTTTTTTTTTTTACGTTCTTTAGTTTTCTTTTCTCTGCGTCGGATTGCTGATGTCCTTTACCCGGACATATATGTTCATCCATCAATTATGCCGCAAATCATTCAGCCGCAAACAAGAGGTGCGAGCGGTCGCGAGCGCGGATGGGAGAATTCCAGAAGGTTTTTTTTTTTTTTTTTTTGCGCTACTGGGATGGTGCCCCCTGGGAGTTGGTGCCCTACGAAGACTGCGTACTCTGCGTGTAGGGAGCGACGGAACTGATTCCCTTTAATATTCACAGACACTTGTCCATATCGAGATTTGATTAAATGTACAGGTCTACTTTTGATTTATTAATTCAAAAATGGCCGAATTCCGTGACGTTCTGCTTTATACAGCAAGGTCTATTTGTGACTGAATTCCGCGATTCAATCCGCTTTGCAAACACAGACGGGGTGAATTTATGAATGAAAGTGTGAAAGTTCTGACACAAAACGAAGTTGTTACTTATCCTCACGCTTTTTAAAAGTGGGTACGTATCACGTAGTAGACTACACCACTGTAACGTTAGTTGTTTATCATCTCAAAGTCTGTGCTTTCATTAAACCTTCATTTCTTGATAGATAGATAATCCAGTTTTACCTTTTTCCTCCTGTGTCTCGTGGTTCCCTCGCTTCGCGCGCACTGAGAAAAGTTTCCAAACAAATCAGTCTCTTGCCGCTCTGGCGTCCTCTCGTGCTGCTGCATTCACTGCAGTCGGACATAGGAGATTCGCGCTCGTAAATTTTCAAATTGGCCATAACTTTTAATTCGTAGGGGTGGCAAGGCTTTTCTTTTAGGGGGACCTGACTAATATATATACAGTCGTGGCCAAAAGTTTTGAGAATTACATAAATATTGGAAATTGGAAAAGTTGCTGCTTAAGTTTTTATAATAGCAATTTGCATATACTCCAGAATGTTATGAAAATTTTCTTTGCCATGAAAATTTACTTAATCCCAAAAAAACCTTTCCACTGCATTTCATTGCTGTCATTAAAGGACCTGCTGAGATCATTTCAGTAATCGTCTTGTTAACTCAGGTGAGAATGTTGACGAGCACAAGGCTGGAGATCATTATGTCAGGCTGATTGGGTTAGAATGGCAGACTTGACATGTTAAAAGGAGGGTGATGCTTGAAATCATTGTTCTTCCATTGTTAACCATGGTGACCTGAAAAGAAGCGCGTGCAGCCATCGTGTTGCATAAAAATGGCTTCACAGGCAAGGATATTGTGGCTACTAAGATTGCACCTAAATCAACAATTTATAGGATCATCAAGAACTTCAAGGAAAGAGGTTCAATTCTTGTAAAGAAGGCTTCAGGGGGTCCAAGAAAGTCCAGCAAGCGCCAGGATCGTCTCCTAAAGAGGATTCAGCTGCGGGATCGGAGTGCCACCAGTGCAGAGCTTGCTCAGGAATGGCAGCAGGCAGCTGTGAGCGCATCTGCACGCACAGTGAGGCGAAGACTTTTGGAAGATGGCCTGGTGTCAAGAAGGGCAGCAAAGAAGCCACTTCTCTCAAAAAAAACATCAGGGACAGATTGAAGTATAGTGAATGGACTGCTGAGGACTGGGGCAAAGTCATATTCTCCGATGAAGCCCCTTTCCGATTGTTTGGGGCATCTGGAAAAAGTCTTGTCCGGAGAAGAAAAGGTGAGCGCTACCATCAGTCCTGTGTCATGCCAACAGTAAAGCATCCTGACACCATTCATGTGTGGGGTTGCTTCTTATCCAAGGGAGTGGGCTCACTCACAATTCTGCCCAAAAACACAGCCATGAATAAAGAATGGTACCAAACACCCTCCAACAGCAACTTCTTCCAACAATCCAACAACAGTTTGGTGAAGAACAATGTATTTTCCAGCACGATGGAGCACCGTGCCATAAGGCAAAAGTGATAACTAAGTGGTTCGGGGACCAGAATGTTGAAATTTTGGGTCCATGGCCTGGAAACTCCCCAGATCTTAATCCCATTGAGAACTTGTGGTCAATCCTCAAGAGGCGGGTGGACAAACAAAAACCCACTAATTCTGACAAACTCCAAGAAGTGATTATGAAAGAATGGGTTGCTATCAGTCAGGATTTGGCCCAGAAGTTGATTGAGAGCATGTCCAGTCGAATTGCAGAGGCCCTGAAAAAAAAGGGCCAACACTGCAAATACTGACTCTTTGCATAAATGTCATGTAATTGTCGATAAAAGCCTTTGAAACGTATGAAGTGCTTGTAATTATATTTCAGTACATCACAGAAACAACTGAAACAAAGATCTAAAAGCAGTTTAGCAGCAAACGTTTTGAAAACTAATATTTATGTAATTCTCAAAACTTTTGGCCACGACTGTATATATACTTGTAATACTGAATGAATGATGCAATGGATGTTATATTTGTCCCATATTATATAGAACACAACAACATTTAGTGTTCACTTCTAGCATTTCAGCATTAATAGCAACCTTCAAAAGTTTAATTTACACAAATAACATCAATGCGTAATTTAATACTTTTGTACAGGGGCGTAGCCATCTTTTCAGAAGTGAGGGGGACAGAAATCACACACACAGGCTATATATATATATATACACACACACACACATGCATGTGTGTGTGTAATTTCATTACAATATAACATTTCTGTAATCTATATAGCCTAATAGTCAAAAGTTTTTTAACAGTAAGATTTTTAATGTTTTGAAAGAAGTCTCTTCTGCTCACCAAGTCTGCCTTTATTTGATCCAAAGTACAGCAAAAGCAGTAATATTGTTAAATATGTATACTATTTAAAATAACTGTTTTCTATCTTAGTATATTTTAAATGTAATGTATTCATGTGATCAAAGGTGAATTTTCAGCATCATTCCTCCAGTCTTCAGTGTCACATTAATCAGAAATCATTCTTAATATGCGGATTTGCTGATTATCAATATTTAAAATAGATGAGAACATTTTTTTCAGCATTCTTTGATGAATAAAAGGATCCACAGATCAGCATTCATGTGAAATAAAAAGCTTTCGCAACATTATACACAATATCATTCAAAAGCTTAGTATACTGTATATATATTTTTTTTGTTAAATAAATTATAGAAATTAATACTTTTATTTATCAAGGATTCTTTAAATTGATCAAAAGTGATGATAAAGACATAATTTTACAAGAGATTTCTATTTCAGATAAATGCTGCTCTTCTGAACTGTTTATTCATCAAAGAAACCTGAAACAATTCTACTCAGCTGTTTTCAACATTATCATAATAATATTTTTTTTTTCTTTTTTTTGCAGCAAATCAGTATATCAGAATTATTTCTGAAGGATCGTGTGACTGGAGTTATATCAGTTTTGAAATCTGAATAAATAACATTTTTAAATATATTCAAATAGAAAACAGCTATTTTAAATAGGCTAGTAAATATATTTCAAAATTTCACTGATTTGCAGTACTTGGATCAAATAAATGCAGGCTTGGTGAACAGAAGAGAATTAAAAAAAACATTAACAAGCTTACTGTTCAAAAACTTTTGACTGGTAGTGGATACTAAACGCAACTAATTTTTCTCTCATTTCTAGCTTTTTGTTTATTTGTTTGTTTGTTTGTTTGTTTTTTGGCTTAGAAATATATGACTGCTGGACAATAACAAATAATAATAATTTGTTTATATAATACAAACAATTTCTTATCACATAATAAGGCAGATTAGTTTCTATATTGTAATAAATGCTATGTCAATTAGCACTGCATTGTTCATATACTTTATTTATCACCTGCTGGAGATTTTTTTGGACTTGAAAAAACAGTCAAAACGAAAACACCTGTTTTCATACAGCGATAGCTGGACGCTGTTGCCCATATTAGGAGTTTCCTGATATGACTTTCTGCGCGAGAGCGCCCTCCGGCTTCGAGCATGAATGAAACACACACAGTCTTCAGGAGTGTTTAGCGCTCTATGTTCATTTCGCCTTCTCGGTCCGAAAAAAACATCAGGTCATGCGCAGACTATCCTGTCTCTGAGTTTAAATATATATTTATTCACTCCAGCTCTTGAAAACCTCTATGTGAACACACTTGCCCGAAAAAGTGCGGGGGACCGTGATATTAAAAGTGGGGGTGACACGTCCCCCGCGTAATCTACGCCCCTGCTTTTGTAGATAGGCTACACATTACCATGAACCCTGTAATATAAAGTGTGACCTCATATATTACTAGAGCTGAAGTAACAGGCTACTGCGGCCTCAGCGGCTTGTTGTTAGCATAATTGACGAGATATTTTATGGTTAGTGTGAGGTGATGTGTTATTTGTCTTGGTGTCAGCGGCGTAAAGGCATTTCTCCCCGATAAGCCCAACAGCACAAGGTTAAGCAGTGGAGAGGGCAGCGCTTTAATTCCCCGCTCGGCAGGGAAGATTGACAGTCCGTTTCACTCCATGTCCTCGGCAGTGTTCTCGGGCAGAGCGTACAAACAGTCATACGCAGTGATTTGTGTTCCGCTAGTCCTGTTTACAACCACTGACTCTCAGCCCAAGCTCGCTAAATAGCATCGCTATTTGCGCGCGCGTGTGTGTGTGTGTGCGCGCGTTTAGCGGCGAAAGGAGGACATTAATTTGCTTTATCATCTCACCCCGCTTCAGTCTCCACTCTCAGTCTGCCCTCGCTCCTTAATAAACGGCTTGTGTTGAAGAATTGAATTTAAACCAGGGCCATCCAGCATATTTCTGTGTGAAGAGAAGGAGAGAGAGAGAGAGAGAGAGAGAGACGTAGAAAGAAAGAGGGGGAGAGAAGCACATCAATAAAGTCGACAGCATTTAAGAGGCAGACAACCTTTACAAAAGAGCGTGCCCGCTTAACGGCCTGACACTGGCGCTCGTAAAACAGCACGGCAAGCGAGCACAGCCACGAGGCAACGGCCCATGAGAGGCTGCCGTTTAAAGTCATAACACACAGCAGAGGCCGGAGTGGAATGACAAGGCACGATCGGAGAGGTGTTGCATGACTGCCGAATGTGTCTGGACCATAGGTCTGGACATAAAAACCACCTGCTAGAGCTTCCACACATGACCTGAGAACATAGAACATATGAGCGGTTAAGTGACATTTGATGCCACTCTTGAACAAGGAGAGGTCAGGTGAGTTGTAAATGTTTCAGTTTAACCAATTGGAAATTAGCAAAAATTTAATGTTTTATGTATTTAAGTATATATGTATGTATTAATTTATATTTAATAAATTCTGAGTTATTGAAGATAAATTTCAATGTTTCTCGTTTTATTTGTGATGTTAATGGATGGTTACTATGATGATTAATCTCACTGTACAGAGTGAGCTAATGGGAGGCATTTTAAAGCATTGCAGGCAACATATCATGCTTTTAAAGATACCATATTTTAACAAATTACAGTATGGCAGCACTGCATACATCCTTCACAGAGAATGCAATCCCAGAATGCAATGCAACAAGCTCAGTAAACAAAATAAAACCAAGGGCGAAGTGAGAGAAATTTTTATTTTAAATTATTGTTTTCTATTTAAATATATTTTAAAACATAATTCATCCTGTGATGGCAAATCTGTTAAATAAGTTGGTCTGCTTAATATTTTTTATGGAAACCGATATCTGATATCTTTTTACATTTGCTTTCATTCATTTGGTATATACTTTTATCTAAAGTGACTTACACTGCATTAAAGGTATACTTTTTATATAAATATTATTCTTTTTTATTTTTTCCTCTCTCTGAATCCAACACATGATCTTGGCATTGTTTGCACCCCGCTCTACTGTTACAGCTATATGGGAAAGCTTTAATGAATAGAATTCATTAAAAAAAAAAAAATATTAGATTTCTTTTTTCCATAACAATGTAAAAGTCTCAACTGTCATTTGAATTTAAACGCTTGCCTTGAACAATGGTATATTTTGAAAGGAAAAATGATCAAGATTAATAAATTAAATGTAAATTTGCTGTTGTCTTTTAGTTCATGTTAGCTATTGGATTACATAATGGTAATGTATAAAACTTTATTGCAGTGTTACCAAATCATTCAAATGTTGAAAAGCAGATTGTCGCCTATTGCATTGCTAGAATTGATAAGAATTGTGAACTGAATGTCTTGCAATCTCTGCGTGAGGAGCACACAGTCACTGCCTATGTAGAGCTTTCCAAGTCACTCACATTTAAGGGACCATACCAGTTAGGTTGCTGCATTGAGGCTGGAATACACTACACATCTTTTGCCCCTATTTCCCCTGATTTACAGACAAAGCTAGTTGCCAAAAGTCAGAGCCAGTCTGCAGATTTGATTTGACAGATCTCATAGAAAATCACATAGTGTATGATCGTCACAGACTCCGATGTTTTAGCTTCAGTCTTTTCCATCCAGTCAGAGGAGCTCAAACATGTTCGATATTTTCATCCAGTTTTGAAACAAGTATTGTTTTCATTTGTTTCCCAGCAACAAGGCACACATTTCTGTGTGAGTTCATTGTGATTGGAACAACTTTAAAGTCTGGTAGTGTGTGATCCTCAGTCATTTAGTGTTTTCCTCTGTGACTATTTACAAAGTCAATAAGTGTGTGATGTCAGATTTTAAATGCCTGTTCAAGTCATGTAGTGCATTCCAGCCTTCAGAAGGCAATTGTCAGTTTAGGTAGTCGGCAGCGTGAAAGCTCACTAGGTTTTGGAGCACAGCTAATGTGTTACAACTCTCCAGTCTTCCCCTTCTGAATGCACACTCTTGTAAAAAAAAATAGGGAAAGCATGTAGGGGAAACAAGAAAGAGTGGGAAAAGTGAAGAGACCACCGGCAGCATTCCCGCACAGCCATCACAAGCACGATTTATCTGCAAGCTCCCACAGACAGCAGATGGCATATTAAAGAGAGAGTCTGTATTTACCTCTCAGCTTTGCTTTTATTTACATCCATTTGAACGCACAATTACATGTGTATCTGCTCAGGAGAGGCTCCACACGGCCCCCCTCAGAGCTCCCCTGCTCTCTCTCACTTGCTCTCATTCTTAAAAGGGACTAAATGAAGATGGGAATCCAATAGGAATCGTCTAGCGCGGCTCCTCTCATTCCACATGCAGATTTATGCAAATCCATGCGCAAGCAGACACTGACCCTCAGATCGCCAGACGCAAGTGCTGTAAATATCAGATTTTTCTTCTCATTTTTAAAATCTGTCTTCAGCCTCAGCACCTGCCGAAGTTAAAGAGAGGACACTATAAAAAAAAAAAAAAATTAATAAATAAACATTTGGGAGATTTTCTCATTAATATGCAAATGCAGGCAATCAGATTCGTGGGTTGGATTGAATTAATCTCTGCCACCTCCATCGCTTGTGCAGTAATCACAAATTACAGACAGGCATGTGACAGACAGCTAAGGCCTCGGATGACGTCGAGCGAGCCTTTTACCTCAAGGGGAATAGTCGAATCAACTCGAACGGTCAGCTGGAAAAAGCGTGGCCGCACTTACACGATCGGTTCCGCCGGGACCCTGTTTTACTTCAATCTTATTCACCGTAGTTTAATCATGAAGTACCTGCAGTCAGACAGCAGCGTTTTAATACACTTACAGCACAACCGAGAGCTTGAATCACAAACGTCACAGTAAATTGGATTAGAAAGTTAGTGGACAGACAGACAGACAGAGAGAGAGAGAGTCCTTCAACAAGGTCTTCGTTTGCTTTTGAAATTCGTCATGCTTTTAACAAAGTCTTCTAAACTCACTTTCACTTACCTGAAGTGCACTGCGCGCGCAAAGCAACAACACTTCTGATGAAGTTTAATGACATTTCCAAGTATTGACTTGGAAAGCATGCCTGAATCCATGTAGTAAACAAACAATCCCAACATAACTTATCAACAGTACATTCTTACCTTGTTTAGAGGAGAGTATGACACATGCACCATAAAAAAAGAGCAGTTCGCATGCTGAGTCTGAGGAAAGATACGGTCTTCAGTCACTGCTGGCGCGAGCAGCAGCCGCACACCTGTCGTGCCAGCGTGAGCGACGCAGCGGCCCATGCTTCGTTAGGGTGACAGAGAGAGGTGGCGAGCAGGCGTAATGGCATCATTTTCAACCGAAAACACAAGGAGACAGACAGCACTCTCATCTAACGAGGAACACTTCAGAGCACTCCGCCGGGCCGCTGCAAGGTCACCTCGCCGGATACAAAGCACGCTGGGATGAGACGCCAGCAAATATATAAAACAGGAAATGAGGAAAATGAGCATCTGAGAGAGCAAACATGTAAGCTGTGTAGGCTTTAAAGAGGACGATTTCATTACCGGTGTGTCTGAAGAAGCAGTTTGCAACTCCATCTCTTGGGGTTTTCTGGTGAGTAGAGTCATACAGATGTCTAGACAAAGACGTGGAGAAAAGGTCATGCTTTAGTTCCTGATTTCATACAAAGCGTATTATACTGAAGTCATGGTGTGTGTGAATGAGAAAGTGAATAGTGTATGCTGTGACATTTTATTATGTAATATATCTAGCACACAGTTAGCTAAGTTGATGTTGCATAACACCTTTGTGACAGACATGTTCCAGAAAGCAAAAGCTCCCTATAGTAAAGGAGAACAGTAGTTTTTATTGATATCCGGTATCAATATTGGAATGTGTCACATAATCCTTTAGAAGTCATTGTAATATGCTGATCCGATGCTCAAATATTAATAATGGTTCTTATTATTGTCATCCATGTTTTAAACATTACTGCTTAAGATTTCTGTGGAAAACCATGATACATCAGGATTCTTTAATGAAGAGAAGGTTGGTAAATGGTGAATGGTAAAATTACTGTTTTTACTTTTTTTTATATTTTTTTAAATCAAATTAATGCGACCTTGGTGAACTTTTTTTTCCTACAACATTAAAATGCAATCATATAATTTATTTATTTATTTTTTAAGGGGTTCGTGTGAATCAGAAAGCAGATGTCATTGTACCAACTGCATTTTATGACACGTGGAATAATAAAAAGGAATGTATGCAAAAAAAAAAATGGATAAAAAGGCTTCTGGTGATTTAAAAAAAAAAAAAAAAAAAAAAACACTTTTGTGGGCAAAATGCATTTCACCATATCCCCAAACATCTCTCATTCAAAGTTTGGAGATTTGGTAAAATGCATTTTATGACATTCTGGGTGCATTTTGTTCACAAAAGGTTTTCTGTTTTTGGTCAAAAAAAATGTATTCACCCTTATGTGCACAATATGGTAGGAACATCCAAAAAGTTATTTACAATTTTGGATAAAGTCAAGAAGTCCTGACCTTATTATTTATTGTTATTATTATTATTATTATTTATCTGTTTAATATTTTTTTTAGACTTTCTGTGTTTGAAATGTTATAATGTTTAAGTGCATTTTTTTTTTAAAGGAAAATGTCATTGACATATGGAAATCGAAAAAACATTTGCTCACCCTCATGTTGCTAAATATCCTTACAGTAAAAGTCAACATCAACTGTGGTTGTATGGAAAAGAGCTGCTCAGATATTCAGCCTAACAAAGAAAATGGGAGCCAGAAAATAATGACAACTTCAATTTTGGGGTGAATGTTTCCTTCATTTCCCCCGACGGAGAGATCGAAGCATGTTCAAAAACCATCAACATCCACAGCTAATTGTCTCTGACTCCTGCATTCATGCCATAGGCCCAGTCTTTGGACTATTTCAACCTGTTACGAGATGACTAAAGCCCAAAACCTTCAGATTTGTTTTTAAAACACTGTCATTGTTGGACTGCTGTCACACTGCCATTTTCAGCAGTCATCATCTGGCAGCGTAGTTAAGCCAGACTTAAGGAAGATATGTTTAAAAGACACTGAGCATTATCGGCTTAGAGGAACGCTGGCACATTTCCCCAGCATCCGTTCTGTGGATCCTTCTAGGATGATATCCTTACTTTTTTTTTTTTTCGCATTTTCCCCTCACAAATCTACTGCTCAAATATTTGTTTTCTTTCATCTTTTAGTTAGCCAACTTCTGTTTAAGGCAACAATTTCAACTGTCTTTCCACCCTAAAAAGTCATCTGCCGCTTGCTCCTGATATTATATCATAATTAGCAGGGGTCCAGGCTGGCACGCTGCTCGCTAACAGATGGCACGCTAATTCTATTAGCATGTGCGGGACTGGCCGAGCAGCTTTTAGCCCTGGAAGCTACAGCATCGACCTTCAACCGCAGGGAACCACGGCGACTGGCCAGCGCTGTCCCTATGGGCAACAGAGTGTGAGAAGTCCTGCAGGAGCACGCACTTTCTCCATGTTTTAGGTTTTATTTTGTGTGTTTTTTTGTATCACATACAGTCTCTCTCTCTCTCTTGCTCTCTGTGCTTTTCAAGCACCAAGCCTGAGTTAAATAGCTCTGCAGGATATCCAAAACCATTTATACGCAACGTGTTGTTTATCAGAGTTTGGATACACAATGAAGTTTTGCACTTATGTGAGTTGGGTTCTCTTCTCTAGAGTCAATTGTCAAGCTGAGCGATTGAACCCCAGACAGCTGTGCTACATTAGATTAGCACACACTCTTCAAGAGGCTGGTGAGAGTCGCCACACCGATAAAAGCCCTAATACCTCAAGAGTCAATTTCTTGCTCCTTTAGCCACTTTTTTTTATCAATAGGAAGAGTATAGAGTGTAGAGGAAATGATTGGGAGATCATGGCAGAATGGAATCAGGAAATGAAGTGAACCAGATCAGACTTCCAATTGCACCGATAGGGTCTGCAAAGTGGAATTCAACCACGTTCAGTGAAATATTCACTCAAAGGGAGTGTATACTGTATTTTCAGATTGGGTGCAGCAAAACTTACATTTGCATATCTCACTTTACAAGAAGTAGAGAGCAAAATATATCTACTTTTTTACTCAATATATAACATATTACTCAACACCTTATACTGTTTTATGTTTGGCTTTAAAGTAAATATTAGGGTAATAGAAAACAAGATGTTACAGTCACAATATATTAAATACAAAATACATACTAAACGTAAAGCAGCATTTATTAATCTGAAGGGTATTGTCAACTGTTTTTAAAGAATTTAATACTTTTATTAAGCGTCAATTCAAGCATCTGATGAACTTCAGATCAGAAATCAGATATTTCATGCTAGGTGAAGCAACATACAGTAAGATCCAGCCAATAAGCAAGGAGATAATGTGGCAATATTGATGTAATGGGGTCATGAGTGCATTCGCACAGTAACATCATAGTAACAGTTTTTCAAATGCATTGAGCAGCTGTTTTCCCAGTAGGGTTCTGAAAAAGAAAACTATCAGTTTAAAGCTACGGGTAAGCAAGACAAAGCTTAAGACCACTCTCCTTTGGGTGTAATGGAGGACCTCAGTAACTCCATCAGAGAGTGCTTTAGGTCTCAACTCAATGTTAAGTTATCAGTGGCTGTGAAAAATGAGTCAAGAATTGGAAAAAAAACTAAAACAAAAGGGGAATCAGTGGACAAACACAAAACATGTGCCTTTCCTCTTCAATTGATATAGGTTTATGCCTATTTGGAATGATAGAAACTTACAGAAATGCTACAAAAAGAAAAAATAATATTTTTGGTAACACTTTAGAATTGGTAACACTTGTTAACTACTAACTACAACATTTCTCTCAATAAATTCTTAATTTGCTGCTTATAAATAGTAAGGTAGTTATTAGGTTTAAGTATTGGGTAAGATTAGGGATGTAGAATAAGGTCAAGTAGAATAAGGCATTAATATGTTCTTAATTAGCACTAATACATGGCTAATATTCTAGTAATATGCATGCTAATAAGCAACTAATAAGTGTTACCTATTCTAAAGTGTTACCATATTTTTATATGAAGTAGATTTGAATCCTGATGTAGAAAGAAAGGCTATTCTTTTAAAGAGTGATAAAAATGAAATAAAATTAAGCCTAGAGAAATGCAACTGTGCTCTCTCCAAGGAATAGCTGACACTAAAGCTTCAAATTGATCTACCTAATAGAGTCATTTAAATGAAAGCTAACAACATCCACAGTGAATGGCTCTGCTTAACCCGGAGCTGAACAAGCTAATTCCAATGACATGGTAAGTGGTGATAGTTATTAAAAATCAGACTGCTAACATTACCTGGATTACCACTCACTTGTGCTTTCATACTCAATGTATAACCCTATTTAATTTTTGACAGGAATGTAAACACGGCTGCAAGGGATAGTAGTATAGTGTATTCAGTGGATTACAGTACAGTGTTGTTTAACATCATGCCAACTGTACAGCTGACAAAACATCTTTCCAAAGCACTTTTAAAGGGGTCATTGGATGCCCAATTTCCACAAGTTGATATGATTCTTAGGCTCTTTTTGAAAAGTCTAGAACATAGTTTGGTTAAAATTTCTCAATGGTAGTGTAAAAAAACACCTTTTTTACAGTCATAAACGTCTCTTTTCAGAAAAGCCGTTCTGTAGCATTTTCCTTTAAATGTTAATGAGCTCTGTTGACCCCGCCCCTCTCTTCTGAGCCGCTCTCAGAGAGACTGTTTACTTTAGCCGTATTCACCGTGAAACTTGCTAATTAGCACATTATTAGGAAAGGCAATTTGCTAAGATTCATTAAAAAAAACTTTATACTCACTTGTAGGTGAGGCTGGATCACAAATGATTCACGTGAATATAGACACATTTAGGCAGATCGGGGGTAAATTCTCTTCAAAAACAAAAGTAATCCACTGCATCTTCGGCGGCTCAGATGTCGGGAGTAAATGATGACTGCTATGTTCATTATTACATCAAACAACAGAACACCTCGATCACTTAGGAGTCATTCTTATCTACATCTGCTCCGGTGGTGAAACATTGATGGACTGATGACAGTTCACTCAGGGCGGGTCTAAGGTAAGACACTAGTCCAGTCTGTGCTGAAACGCTACTGTCAGTCAAACTATCGTGGGAGGGGCCGGTCTGTTTGATGTCACAAATACAGGCATCTGTGATCAGCTAGATTTAAGAAAGAGGTAAACACTTTAGTAGATAAAAAAAAAACACTGGGTGAATTTTTATCATTATAGGGTGGTTGTGTACACACACTGCCAACACACATTTATGTACAAACTACTTGTAAAAATTACAAGTTTAAGTATACCAAAAACCCATAAAACAGTTTTAGAAAGATGTGAGTTTTTCAAATCACAATGTGATCTCTTTAAACACTGCATGCAATTTTAAAGATTGTAAGTCTATCCATGCACAACTTTGTTTTGGTCATGCATTAAATGGTATTATACCCTGACTACAGTCTACAGTGGTAAATGCTTTCATTCAGCCACAGTTTAAATGTTGGCAAAATATGCTAGAACCACACAGTTTTTCTCCCAAATTGTTATGATAATAGTATTATTGTAATGAAAAACTCAATATTTTTTATCAAAATCTAAATTTTTAATGGACATAGCTACCTGCCCACATCTGACATCTTGTATCTGAAGAAATCAAACAGACGGTGGATTTCTAGCATAATTCTCAACTATAATCAAACATAAGATTACTACCGAAGCCTGGTGAGGTATTTATTTCCAATTGTTACAGGATTCAAATCATGTCCTTGATTATCTGAAAGGCAGTCTCACTTTCAAAGATTTACATTTCAACAGCTGCTTATGCCAGTGTCTTAGTATAACCCCACCGCCCTGAACGACTTCATCTCTTTCCATTTGCTTTTCCTCTTCCCCTCCTCTCTTTTTTCCTCCTTTCTCTTCTGTCACATCAGGTCACATGCAGCATGAATATCTCTAGCAAAAGAATAGACAATTTTCCTACTCAAATACTGAAATATTCAACTTGTATAGTCTCAGTCCACAGTATGCACACTGAACATCTGGGTCCTCAAAACTACATATTTTCCAAATCAAGCAGTCAGTGGTTTCCCTGAATGACTAGCTGACTACAAATGTGAAAACGTATTTTTATAGTTTATGAGAGTACATTTTACCAGGAAATACTATTTCAGTTATTCCATTTCAGAATTTCACATTTTAGTCAGTGTGTTACTTTCTTTGTCATTAATTGTGAAATTTACTAGCAATTCATGTGTGAAAATTGTTTCCAACCCAATTTTTTTTCAGTGTAATTGGTCAAGGTAAAAACATGCAACATTTAGTAAAATTAATGACATTGGTGGTTCAACCTTAATTTTATGAAGCTAAGAGAATACTTTTTTGTACACGAAGAAAACAAAAATAATGACTTTATTCAACAATTTCTTTCTTTGTGTCAGTGGTAGTTGCATTGCTGTCTATCGAGGGTCAGAAAGCTCCCGGATTTCATCAGAAATATCTCAATTTGTGTTCTGTAGAAGAACGAATGTCTTACACGTTTGGAACAACATGAGGGTGAATAATTAATGACAGAATTTACATTTTTGGGTGAACAATCCCCTTAACACAAATGGTTTCCTGCCTCTTTCCAACACCTTTCTTGCTTCTTTCTCTTTCCTGTGCTGTGATATGTCTATCCATTCTCATAAAGTTCCACATCTGTCCTTGAGGATTCATACCCCTCTTTTTCTTCGCTTATTTTCTCCTCCAGCAGATTACAATCCAATTGTCTCTATTCTCCGGACTCCATTCCTGCTCGAGTCGGTCTCCCTCGGCCCAGACCTCCGTCTCCGTCCATCTCCCCCTCTCTCATTTTCTCATCCCTCTCTTTTCCTCAGTGTTTACATTGTAGGGTGAACAGGGTGGAGGCTCTTACAAAATGCTTCTCCCTGTAATATCCTTTTTTCCATTTTTTTTCACCTCCCACCTGTGTCCTGCGGTCGGTAGAGCAGAGCAAACACAGCCTGTTATTATGGCACGCTAGGTGGGCAAATATCATCAGCCCACTGCCATGCCTATTTTTACACATCAATATTAACACAGGCCAAAGAGAGTAGCAAAGCACTCTAGGAAAATTAGACCCCCTGCAGTGGTCTAGCCATTGGAGGAGTTGTAATCATACATACTTATAAAAACAGATGCAGGCCATGTGAAAACTCCTTCAGCCTCAGAAACATCATTAAAGTGCATCACCATGTCAATCACTGTCATATTGCTACAGCTAGTGAAACATTCGTACAGACATGCACCTTAAACCGAATGCAAAAGGAACAGAGATGTGCATTTTCAGCATTTTTTTCTCCTTGTTAGGTGTGTGCCATAAAGTAAGATAACGTCTTGTTACTAAAACTGAGATTCAACCTGGCCAGGGCTGAACAGGAGCAAACAAGCCCACTCATTGCTCTCTTTACCAGAAACAAGACCCAGTTGGCTTCATTTGAGGATCTGTGTAAATTTCTTAGTATCTTTTACCTTAAAGAGTGATTCATTCCTACATATTTGCAACCTGTAAAACTGTAAATCACAATAAACACACCCAAGCCGAACCAAACCGGAGGAGACCGGCGAAACTACAATAAATAATGTGTAAAAAGTTCACGGCACACCTGGAACTCTGCTGAGTAAGCGATCTGAGTCCTCTCAGCGGCATTAAACCCTGGACCATTACAAGCTTGTTTCCTTTCACATTGAGAACTCTTTCAGCCAGAACCCATTGGCTGGCTGCTTGGACTGGGAAAGAGCAATCGTATTACAAAGAAGCCAAATCACAGCTTTGAAAAGCTCTACTGTATGGCATGGGCTGTAGATCCATTCGACCTGAAGCACTCAGTCAGGAGGATTAGTGTTGTTTTTCCTCATCTTTGGAAGTTAGAAAAGTGAGCTCATAAGACCGGCTCAGTCATTCTGACTGATCTTGATATAAAAACGCACTTTAAGTTCTATGTACTGAATGCAAGAAGATATCATTTCTATAGTTTCTGCTCTAAACAGTTGTTTGAACTGGTAAATTCTCTTATTCACAGGAAAGACCGCATTATTGTGAAATACTGTTACATTTTAAAATAACTGCTTTCTAGTTTTAATATATTTTAAAATGTAATTTATTCCTGTGATGCAAAGCTGTATTTTCAGCATCATTACTCCAGTCTTCAGTGTCACATGAGCCTTCAGAAATCATCAATAGAATCAAATATTTAAATGTTAAAAAAAGTTAAAGTTTAACTGCGGCTTAATATTTTTGTGGAAACAGGGATACATTTTTTCTGGATTTCTTTGATGAATAGAAAGTTCAAAAGAACAGCAGTTATTTGAAATAGAAAGATTTGTAACATTCTAAATGTCTTTGCTGTCACTTCTGATCAATTGAATGCAGCCTTGCCGAATAAAAATATGAATTTCTTTCCAAAAATCTTCAAACTTTTGAACAGTAGTGTATAATCATTTCAAGCATGGTTGTCATAAAAAAATAAATAAAAAAAATACTTTTTCACAGAATTGAGAGATTTTTCTTAAAGAACAGGAAATTAAGAACTCAAATACAGATTAAAATAAAGTGATTTATAATATACTGCATATATTTGCGATATGATCCTTTTCTCTAGTGATCTAATGAGCTATGTACACTGAAAGACTTTTCTGAGGTAAATAATAACATCAGATGACATGTCCACAAGTTGTTTTATTTACGTCTAAAAATCTTAACGTCCATGGCTAAAAGCATCTTCTATGGCTATATTTTATCTTTCTTTCTCTTCTTCTGTTTGTGTGTGTGTGTGTGTGTGTGTATGGTAAGTTATAATTAGCAGTAATTAGCACAGAATGTTATTAATAAAGTGTGTGTGTGTGTGTGTGTGTGTGTGTGTGTGTGTGTGTGTGTGTGTGTGTGTGTGTGTGTCAAAGTGCCTATAAACTTTTTAAGGGACAGTGAATGCACTCAATACAAAATAACATATATTTTAATATGAGCTAAGTAAACAATCATAATTGTGTTAATTTCAGTGATAACTGAAGTACTCAACTGAAGTACTCAATAAGAGTCTATTATTGTATTAACTAAAGTTTATAAGCTATGAAGTACCTATAAACTAAGGTGGCCAAATGTTTTATTTCCGAGGAAACATTCTGGACGGGATTTCTATATTAGTAGTTTGACCAATGACATGCAGGCATTGCACATAATCGACCATTCATGACATGTGGGATCTACAGAGACCGGTCAAAGTCAAAAATGGCATGTATGGTCACCTAATAGTGACCTAATAGTTTGTTAATGATTTGTAAGTAGTATGCATATTGTAACTTACCCCTCAAAATTGTGACTTACACCTCTGATCAGGGCCCTTGTAATCAAACAAAAGTTCCCTGTTATAGTGGAAAATGGATGAATAACACATTAGAAAGCACACATACACTAATATACACACAGACAGGCATACCTATATTCCACTACCAGTCCAGTACCTTAGGGAAAAGGAGAAAAGAAGAGTAAATGAAGGACATTTTACTGAACTCACAACCTTTCCAGGTATGAGCTGTGTTCAGCATCCTAAACCTAAAATGTCCTTTCCTTACACACAACTACATGATTCCCTCATCACTATGCCCCCAGAATTGCATGGAGGCCTGGGTCACTGTATAGGATACAATTCATCCATTTACTGTCACACAACAAAATGTGAGTGAAAAGAGTTGGTTTATAGATAGTGGAGGCACATTAGAATACAAACTAAAAGACACAGTAGTTAATAAATATGAAGAGCATTTTACAGGGGGGGAAAGGTTTAAAAAGGTCATGAAGGTAAAAAAGAAAGAAAAAAAAGGTATTGAAAATAAAACCAAGAGAGGCCAAGTTAGTTTCTGATACCAGGGAGCACACATCTGCACAAAGTGCTTACTCTATGCATTACATAGGCCATTATGCCAAACCCAACATATTTCATTAAACCGGTAAATCTGTGCTTTATTTTTGTGCAGCATCAGGAGAGATTTTGAGGCGGCTACGTCTCTGCAGTGTGTTAAACAACGCTGGCTCTGCAGAACACAGCTCAAAATCAAACCCAATCAACTCAACTGCACTGCAGGGACGGCTAGCCTTTTCCACGTCCTGCAGTTCAGCAAACCGATGCAGAAACATCAGAACCCCCGTAGACTCCCCTGATATCAGACTCGTGCTTGATCCAGAATGCACTAAATCAAAGCTAAATTAAAGCCAAATGTCCTCGGATACCTTAGACTGGGCTCTAAAAAGAAATTAAAATATAAAATGATCCACATGGCGTTCATGAGCCCCTCTGTTGTGATAAGTATTTGTTCAAAAATATCATATATTCAGTGCCGTGAAAAGGTTTTTGCCCCCTTCTGTGTTTTTTGGTTTTTCGTATTTATCACAGTTAAAAGATTCAGATCATCAAAGAAATGTTAATATTACACAAAGATAATCCAAGTAAATACAAAATGCAAATTATGATTTCATTTACTAAGGGAAAAAAGCTGTCCAAACCTACCAGGCCCTATGAGAAAAAAATAATTGCCCTCTCCTAGTAAATCACTAAAGGACTGTGATTAATCACATTATTTTAGAAAGATGACTTAAATTTGACTAGTTACACTCAGACCTGTTGAATCAAGAAATCACTTAAATAAAACCTGTCTGACGAAGTGAAGCAAGCTTAAAGAGCAACACATCATGCCTCCATCTAAACAAATGCAAGAACAAATGAGAAACAAAATAGTTGACATGTATCAGTCTGGAAAGGGTTATAAAGCCAAAACCATAATCACAGTCAGTGCCATTATCTACAAATGGAGAAAACTTGGAACAGTGGTAAACTTTCCCAGGAGTGGCCGGCATACCACAATTACTCCAGGAGGTCATAAAAGAACCCAGAACAACATCTAAAGAACAGCAGGCCTCACTTGCCTCAATTAAGGTTAGTGTTCGTGATTCAATAATAAGAAAACGGCATCCAATGGCAGAGTAACAAGGCCAAAGCCATTGCTGACCAAAAAGAACACAAATGCTCATCTAACATTTGGCAAAAAAGCCCCTGCCCCTTTGAGGTCTGTTGCTAAAGTGCCCTTCCGGTCCGCGATTTCTGCCGAGGGTAGGGGTGTGCGATATTAAGATTTGATTGTGCACAATAAAAATGTCTCCACGACATTCTATCGGCTGCAGTTCTGGTGGGACCGAATCAATACACTGCGACATGCATTAACAACAGTGTTAACTCAGTGATAGAGTTACTCTCACGGGACACTGCACTTATTCACTAAATATCTTTTGCATCTGCTTTAAAGCCTTACTGGTTATTTCTTTCTGTCAAAACACACAAGGTTTATGTATAGCCTCAGCTGGATATGTCTAAAATGAAAGTAAACAACTGAAAGAAACAGATGCATGTCTGTATATTAGATGCGTGCAGGTCTTAAAGTGACAGTAAGCTGCCGAAAGGGATAGTTCACCATAAAATGTAATTTCTCACATGTTGTCCCAAACCTATATTAACCTCTTTCTTGTGCTGAACACAAAAGAAGATATTTTGAAGAATCTGTGTAACTAAACAGTTGCTGGTTCACATAGACTTTGATAGTTGGAAAAAAAAAATACTATGGAAGTCACTGTGGACCAGCAACTGTTTGGTTTTCCACCTTCTTCAAAATAGCTTTTATGATTAGCAGAAGATGAAAAATCATTCAGGTTTAAAACAACTTTTGAGTGAGTACATGAAGGTATAAAAAAATAAAACTTTTAATTTTGGGGTGAATTATTCCTTTAATGTTAATAAAACAGCAAACACACAGAGAAAAATCACTCAATACTCTTGAGAGAAATACTTTAATACAGTCGCTTTAATACGAATCAATGTATAGTGTTTTATTTTTTATATTTGTGCATTCATTTTTTTTAAAAATGCTCCTGCTAAATACATCAATTGTACCTGAAACTAAAACGCTTTATTTTATTTGTATAATATCTGTATTTGTAATTTGTATCTTTGTTCTCATTTTTTAATAACAAAGATAAAATAATGAAAAAGATTTTTTTATCTTCACCCATGTACTTTGGCCTAAATATCCACCATACTTTTTCATATCTTGTTACCTTGAAAGGCTTTGTCTTTATAATAGGGAATTTAGTTTGGCTGTGATGCTCAAACAGCTTGCAGAATAGAAAAACCAACATGAAAAAGAATCATGATGAAATCATGATATTAAAAAAAAAAATCTTTATATGTTTATCATATCCCCCACCCCAGCCGAGGAGGTCAGAAGGAACAAAACCATGCAGACTCCAAAACCCTGCCCCGGTCCGCGATTGTGCCCACTTAACACCATTTCGCCCCTGCCCCTCGGGAGGTCTGTGCACGCCCCTGATCCTTAACACCAGCAGGTCCATCTCTGAATGGCTTTTGGAAGGTTTTGCAGTGGCCAAGTCAAAGTCCGTACTTAAATCTGATTGAGATGTGGCATGACCGTAAACAGTGCATTCATACTCGAAAACCCTCCAGTGTGGCTGAATGAAAATAATTCTGCAAAGAAGAGTGGGCCACAATTCCTCCACATCGATCTGAAAGACTCCCTGTCAGTTATCGCAAACGCTTGACTGCAATTGTTGCTGAAAAGGGTTGCACAACCAGTCACTAGATTTATGGGTCAAATAATTTTTCACGTAGGCCCAGGAGAGTTTGGACTGATTTTTTCCCCCCTGAATAAATGAAATCATTATTCCAAAACTGCATTTCGTATTTACTCAGGTTATCTTTGTGTAACATTAAAATTAGATTGATCTGAATCATTCAATTGTGAAAAATATGCAAACAAACAAAAAACAAAAAAACAGGACAGGGGTAAAAACTTTTTCACACCACTGTAGACATACATTACACACAAGAAACGTAACCCATGCTTTACATTCCTCTCTATAGGTGCATTGATTTAGTTGAAGGAATTCATATACTGAAGGATTATTACATTCATAATAAAGCAAAACAATGTTAAATACATACAAAAGTTTAAAACATACCCCTTCATAGACAGCAACAATATGTGTTGCTTTTCTCTCATATTATACTGAATTCCCCTAAAAAGGATTAAATATGTTGATTCAATAAAAAATAAAAATAAATAATATTACATTTAAATTAAATTTAATTAAATTTTGACAGCCCTAATGTTTACATTTTCTGTTTTATAGGTTCATCAAAGCAAAAGCAAAATGTTCCCAAGCACCTGTGGTGTGTACACACACACACACACACACACACACACCACACGAGGGTTTGGTGTGTGAATCAGTCACAGTGTGACCTCACAGAAGCAGGAGGAGTGTAACACTCTATAATGTTTTTAACTAATATTGCTCTGATGAGATCTCCAATTAGAGCTTTTATCAACTAGTTTATTCAGTCCAATAAAAAGTGCAACCGAGAGATTTAACCCTCATTTATTCTGTATATATGGACCAGCTATAATAATAATAATAACAATAATAATAACAAATCACATAAAATATATAGAATATGGTGTGTAGGCAAATCTATACAATTTAAAGTTAAATGCATCAGTCTGTCAATAACGATTGAGATTTTATTAAATATATTGGTAAATGTTGAAATTAACATTAAGAATAATTTTTCATTTTTAGTTTCCATTAACAAATGTTAATTTATTGTGAAACATTATCATAATAAGCACAATATCTCTTAAGACAGATATATATATTAAATATTTCATAATGAGAACATAATTTTACTTTATACCGTAGTAAAATTGCAATAATTACGTCTTAACTGCAAATGTTACTGCAGCAGAAAACTGCAGAGACTCACCCACAAATACTAGAAATGATGAGCTTTGAAGAACCACAAAACAAATTAGGATTAATTTTAAACAAATAATTCATAACAGAAAGACTTGGGTGCTTAGAGAGAGAAAATATTTTTCTTTCACACTGTTTGAGCATGTTATGCATCAGCTGTGTAAAATACATAACTATATTTACAACCACATTTGAAGGAAATAATGTACCAGTGCTGGCAAAGCAGAAAACGTATCATATTTAGTTTGACCTCGTGAGGATGACCATGAACATTCTGGAGGTTAAGTGCCCGTTTCACTGACCATCTGTTTAAAAAAGAAGGGTGGAAAAGGGTTTCAGAAGCTGTTTCACCCTATATTTAAGGAAAATGCCTTTTAATGTCCAGTGTATGATCAGAGTTGTCATAACTCACAAAATCTCTGTTCATATCTGTAAAGAAATGATTGGCTATACTGTGTGGTTTCTCCTGTCCTCTCATTAGTGTTTGGTGCTCCAGCTTTGTTTAAATGGTTTAATCTGTTTGCGGTCATCCGTCACAGGTGAGAGGTGTGAGAGTCCTGCCTCAATGACATGATGAGTTCTTACCACATCCAGATGAGCAAAACGAGTAGAGAAGAAAGAGAAAAGAAAGAAAAGATGAGAACAGGATGCATGAAGATACTGGATGAGTAAAAGAAAAATGGGGGGATGTGATAGTGATAATAGCTCAAGTGACACAAGAAATATTAATTTATTGGCTGTGACCTTTGAGATTCATGTGTGTGTGTGTGTGTGTCTAACTCACTCTGAAGGATGCTGGACTCTGCTTTGTGTGTGGAAAAACAATGGTTTTGTGCCTCTTTTCTTTTCTTCTGTTTATCTCCCTCATTTATTTCTCTGTTCTTCCCCTTTCATCTCCTTCTCCTCCCTTTTGCAGTCCTTTTCCACACTCTCTCCTTCGCAGACCATCTAAAGACATGTCGCCACAAGCGATTGCAAGTTACCATGATGCTTTCTGTCTGGAGATTCCTTTGGCACCGAGCTTGTGTGGGATTCATCTGTCAATCAGTGACTTAACACACACACACACACACACACACACACACACACACTCAAAAGACAGTCGAGCAGGGATATATTAAACAGACCATCTCCAAAAATGTAGCAAGCAAACATAGAAAGACGGCATTTGGTTTCCTGTTTAAGTGTGAAGAGATGTGCATATGCACAGACAATTTAATGAACAACTGCAGACAGATATGTGACAAATAGATCCTTTAAAAATGACCCATGTGACAATACTGCAGATTTGAAGAATGATCCTGCAGTTCATGTGGACATTACACACAAACACAGTGTTGGGGAAACTGACAAAGTATTGCCGCTAAAAAGCTACTTTTTCCAGCATAATATAGTGAAACACTGTTTATATTTTTTTCCTACTGTAATCTGTATTTAAGAATAAACCATTTTCAATGAGAGAGACAAATAGGACAGGACTTGACGTTCTATAAGGAAGTGATCCTTCAAAAAAGACACTACTGACTGATGTAGACCGTTAGACGACAGAAATCCATGACGTCAAACCAAAACAATAAAGGTAAAATTGTATATTGAAAAAGGGATAGTTCACCCAAAAATGAAAATTCGGTCTTTAATTACTCACACTTGTGTCATTTTCATGTCATTTGTTTTCATACTGAAGATGCATAACATCATTTTGCACACACATTTACTCCACTCATGTTCTGTTCATTCAAATGCTGTCTACTGCGATCTTGCATCATTATAGTTATCACAAATGATTTTATAGTTTTCATTTTTTTTTGTAGATTTTTGACTAGTTAAAAATGATGAGCTTGATTGATTAGCTTCCCTAATAAAAACATACACACACACACTTTGTAGGAGCGTGTTAGGAGTTAGGAGCATGTATTAAAATATACTCAGACCTTGTGCAGTTTGTTAGAGCAGAATGTGAGACATGTGCGTGCGTACACACACACACACACACACACACACACACACACACACACACACGTGCAAACAGGAAGGCAAGTGAAATCCCTGACTGCCTCCAGCCTTCACTTTGCATTTTGAGTGAAACTAAAGATTAAAGCCCTTCTCAATACAAAACCCCAACAGCAGCACAGCCAATTACACCTCCTAGACCTACCAGAAAGAGAGGGAGAGAGAGAAAGAGAGAGAGCAAGGAAAGGCAAAGAACTGGACTGAGAGATGTACAGAAAGAAAGAAGTGGACAGACATGCAGAAATCAGAAGAAAGGGGAAGAAAGGAAGGCAGAGGAGAAATGGTGAGGTTGAGGCCGCACATTTTTACCAAAGAAAGACAAAGTATGGAAGCATATGGGTAGCAATATTCAATTTGGAATGTAATATGCAAAAGGACAATGCAATATGTAAAATGGCAATGCATTTCTGTATTTACATTTACATTTTCCAATACATTTGTGCAACGTTAAGTGCAAAATGAAAATGAAAATTAAATTACATAATTTTCATTTGCCATTTCATACACTAGTTTTAATATGTAAAATGAATACTAATTTTAACGCTTTATAAGTTGCAAAATTAAAATTAAAATGTATTACAGAAATGATTACATATGTGTAACATGTTCAAGCAAAAACTGTGGCAAAATTATCATTCAAATGCTATTTTTCTTAATTGCATTAACACTCACAGTCAAGACACTTACGATTGCATTTTCATTCAGTGTCCCACAATGAATGTAGCAAAATTCAATGTGCATATTGAAAATGCATTCCGAGCCGATCACGTGTCCGCCCCCTCCCGACACGTCAATCACTGCGTGAACAAGGCGGAGCTTGCAGAAGGACAAGACTCAAGAAGATTCAATTGAGAGAACATGGACAAGACAGTTGTTCAGTGTAGTTTTTGATCATTTCCGTTTATGGCTTCAATATTTCATTCTCACTTGTGGGCGGAGCTGAAACGCTGCTTTCATCTGATTGGTCGAATTGCTCCACCTTCAGCTCGGTCTTTTCATTCTTTCAGGCAGAATAAGAGTCAGTGCGAGTGAAGCACTGTAATGTCTGAAACAACTGCTCACTGTTAATTAGCATAATATTTTAAACGGATGTAGCTGGGCACATAATTGCTGCTGCGACCTGCAAGTTATTTCTAGGTTGTAGTATTGTATGAATATTGTCCCACTGATAAGTGCTCTATGCTGCTCAGTGCTCCTGTAGTCTACACTGAAAACAGAGCGCCCTCTCGCGGCTGTAGACGGTAATGTTTTCTATTGGTTCTGAATAAATGCGACTTAGATTTATATATGTTTTTCCTCGTCATGATGTATTTTTGGACTAATGCAAATTAGACTCAGGTGTGACTTATAGTCCGAAAAATACGGGTAACATTATTATTATTATTTATTATGAGAGTAACTGTATAGAATATATAGAATATGGTGTGTAGGCAAATCTATACGATTTAAAGTTAAATGAATCAGTCTGTCAATAACGATTGAGATTTTATTAAATATATTGGTAAATGTTGAAATTAACATTAAGAATAATTTTTCATTTTTAGTTTCCATTAACAAATGTTAATTTATTGTGAAACATTATCATAATAAGCACAATATCTCTTAAGACAGATATATATATTAAATATTTCATAATGAGAACATAATTTTACTTTATACCGTAGTAAAATTGCAATAATTACGTCTTAACTGCAAATGTTACTGCAGCAGAAAACTGCAGAGACTCACCCACAAATACTAGAAATGATGAGCTTTGAAGAACCACAAAACAAATTAGGATTAATTTTAAACAAGTCCGAAACATACGGGTCCGAAAAATACGGGTTACATTATTATTATTATTTATTATGAGAGTAACTGACACAGACTAGAACTTTAATGTTTCAACAAATTCAGCTCAGATCTTCAGACTCGTCTGACTCGTGTTGCTGTATAACTGGCCAGACTTACCATCCCAAAAAATCCTATTTAATTTTATTTCATAAATGTAACTATATTTATTTCCACTTCACTGTTATCCAAGGAGACAGAACTATTTGCACTGTTTTTATCAGTGGGACAATATTCATACAATACTATAACCTAGAAATAATTTGCAGGTCGCAGAAGCACGAATTATGTGCCCAGCTACATCCGTTTCAAATATTATGCTAATTAACAGTGAGCGGTGGTTTCAGACATTACAGTGTCACACTCGCACTGACTCTTATTCTGTCTGAAAGAATGAAAGACAGAGCTGAAGGTGGAGCGATTCGACCAATCAGATCAAAGCAGCGTTTCAGCTCCGCCCACAAGTGAGAGTGAAATATTGAAGCCATAAACCGAAATGATCAAAAACTACTTGTCCATGTTCTCTCACTTGAATCCTCTTCTTGAGTATTGAGGCTCTTGTCCTTCTGCAAGCCCCGCCTTGTTCATGCAGTGATTGACGTGTCGGGACACGTGATCGGCTCGGAATGCATTTTCAATATGCACATTGAATTTTGCTACATTCATTGTGGGACACTGAATGAAAATGCAATCGTAATGGTCTTGACTGTGAGTGTTAATGCAATTAAGAAAAATAGCATTTGAATGATAATTTTGCCACAGTTTTTGCTTGAACATGTTACACATATGTAATCATTTCTGTAATACATTTTCATTTTAATTTTGCAACTAATAAAGCATTAAAATTAGTATTCATTTTACATATTAAAACTAGTGTGTGAAATGGCAAATGAAAATTATGTAATTTAATTTTCATTTTGCACCAAACGTTGCACAAATGTATTGGAAAATGTAAATGTAAATACAGAAATGCATTGCCATTTTACATATTGCATTGTCCTTTTGCATATTACATTCCAAATTGAATATTGCTACCCATATGCTTCCATAAGAAAGAAACACACACTTTCATTCGAATAAAGTCAAAACAAACTAAAGAATGTACAAACTATTTTAGATTTTTGTTTTTAGAGCTATCAATGAGTCTTGCTCCAAATGCTTCCAACGTGTTTAAAATGGAGGGAGATGAGGAGTGAGGGAGGTTAAACCAGTGCACTTCCACCATCTTTCAAGCTGTGGTTCAGATACAGGCTCATTATAGATTGAAAGTATGTGTGATGGACAAAGTCAAGGGTTTAACTTAGGAGTGTAAGTGTGGCTCTGGAATGGTTGCAAGGTGTTTATTAGTTTGACTTAGTATCGTAACTGAACTGTGAATTCTTGCTTGTGGCTCAAAATCAAGTGAGCTTCATACTTGCATGCACATTGAAAAAAAAAACACTATTTAAAGAAAAACATTTTATTCAGTTTAAAATGATTTGGGGGGCATCTTGTGTTGATTTAAAGGGGTCATATGGCGTTGCTAAAAATAACATTATTTTGTGTATTTAGTGTAATGAAAAGTGTTTATGGTTCAAACATTTGGGCTGCGTCTTGCAAATCATCCCAAACAGTGAATAGACATGTGGGGATGTGTTAGAACGAGCCTTTTTATGAACAGTCTGCTTAGGAACAGTTTGCCAGTGTATTTGCATCATTTATCATCTCTGAATGAATTTAAAAAGTTAAAACATTTTTTCATTAGCCTTTGATTTAGAAATGAGGTATTGACGCTGCAGTTGCCCTTTTGGTTTTCTTGTATGATGTGTATTGATTTATTTTATTTTTTAATTTATTTATTTGAGTTATTTGCTCTTATATTCTTTTAATTGAACTTATTGTACAGCACTTTGGTCAACTTAGTTGACTTATTAGGTGCTTTATAAATAAAGTTGAAGTTTTAGGTAGGAGTGGTTGACTTTACAGATCTTCTTCATGCACCAAGAGCTTGTAACATGCCAAAGAGAAAGGAAAATTTAAAATCGCATCATATGACCCCTTTAAAAATTATACAAAGTGAGCTACCTATCTATCTAGACACCAGTTTTTAAACATGATAAACATTACAATAAACTAAATGCATGGCTATCTCAAAACCAAGTGAGACATAATTTTTGGGCATCATACATGCATCTGAATATTTGAATCCACACCCAAGTGACATACCTAATTAGCTTTTTTTGGCGGCTGTACTGCGTTTGAGCTCCGTCACTATATTCTTTTCATTGACTATTTTTAACTCAAAAATCAATTGTATACATCATCGTTTCCGTTTATATAACGTGTGAATATATCCTCTATTGTATTCTACAACAAAAACAATCAGAGCGCCTCGCTATCACTAGTTTTATTTTGATCTCCCGGGTCCGCTATTAGCTTTTAGCCCGTTAGCATCAGCGGCGTGGTTGCAGCTAACTGCGCTAACATTGCTAATACTCTATTCACACACATTACCACTGCTGTACTCACTGTTACTTGCTTTAATGGCGGATGAATGTCTCCACTCTGTGCAGCTCGAGCTCGAGGCCGTGGGAAAGCAGATTCGCGACCTGGAGGTGAGGCAGGCCCAGCTGAGAGAGCGGAGAACCGCGCTGGAATCATCCCGGGCTGACGCTCACAAGTCCGGGGTAAGTATACAGCGATCTGTTAACAGTCCCACCACGTCTACTCCGTGTGTTTCTCTGCACAGGCCCGGTGCACCAAGGACGCGATCTTCCCAGATGTCCTTCACTGCGACGCCGGGACACCACGGACCCTGGGTGCATCCACAGCGGAGGACGCGAGCCGGGTCCCGGGCGACGACTTCTCCCCCTCCTGCCTTCAACATCTCCATCCGGAACCGCTTCGCTCCCCTCCGCGAGACAGGACGCGACGCTGTGATCATCGGAGACTCCATCGTCCGACACGTAAGTGCTACGTTAGCCGAAGGTAAAGTGCACACTCATTGTTTGCCTGGTGCTCGTGTTCTCGATGTTTCTGCGCAGATACCCGCGATTCCTGAAGGTCGACGAGAGCCCCAGAGCGGTCGTGCTTCACGCCGGGGTTAACGACACCACGCTGCGGCAGACGGAGACGCTGAAGAGGGACTTCAGCAGCCTGATCGAGACGGTTCGCAGCACGACGCCCGCGGCGACGATCGTCGTGTCAGGACCACTGCCCACGTATCGACGAAGACACGAAAGGTTCAGTAGACTTTTTGCTTTAAATGAATGGTTGTTGTCATGGTGTAAAGAACAGAAACTGCTATTTGTTAATAACTGGAATCTTTTCTGGGAGCGTCCTAGGCTGTTTCGCGCTGATGGATTACACCCCAGCAGAATCGGAGCGGAGCTGCTCTCTGACAACATCTCCAGGACACTTCGCTCCATGTGACTAGTAAGACAATTCTCTAATAACTATTATGATGAGTTTTGTTCCACCCGCTTAAATGATAAAAGTACTTGTGCTGTAAAAACTATTAAGACTGTGTCTGTTCCCCGAATAGTGAGGTCAAAATATAATGTAGGATCTAGAAAAAATCTTATCGTAATTAAACCAGAAAAATGTAAAGTAAATGAACAAAAACAATTTTTAAAGTTTGGGCTCATAAATATTAGATCACTCACACCCAAAGCAGTTATTGTAAATGAAATGATCACAGAAAATAGTTTTGATGTACTCTGCTTGACTGAAACCTGGCTAAAACCAAATGATTATTTTGGTCTAAATGAGTCTACTCCACCAAACTACTGTTATAAGCATGAGCCCCGTCAGACTGGTCGTGGAGGAGGTGTTGCAACAATATATAGTGATATTCTCAATGTTACCCAGAAAACAGGATACAGGTTTAACTCTTTTGAAATACTTCTGCTAAATGTTACACTGTCAGACATGCAAAAGAAATCTAATGTATCTCTTGCTCTGGCTACTGTGTATAGACCACCAGGGCCGTATACAGAATTCCTAAAAGAATTTGCAGATTTCCTCTCAGACCTTCTAGTTACAGTTGATAAGGCGCTAATCATGGGAGATTTTAATATTCACGTTGATAATGCAAATGATACATTAGGACTTGCGTTTACTGACCTAATAAACTCCTTTGGAGTCAAGCAAAATGTCACCGGGCCCACTCATCGTTTTAATCATACACTAGATCTAATTATATCGCATGGAATCGATCTTACTGCTATAGATATTGTACCCCAATGTGATGATATTACAGACCATTTCCTTGTATCGTGCATGCTGCGTATAACTGATATTAACTATATGTCTCAGCGTTACCGTCTGGGCAGAACTATTGTTCCAGCCACCAAAGACAGATTCGCAAATAACCTGCCTGATCTATCTCAACTGATATTTGTACCCAAAAATACACATGAATTAGACAAAATTACTGACAACATGGGCACTATTTTCTCTAATACATTAGAAGCTGTTGCCCCCATCAAATTGAAAAAGGTTAGAGAAAAACGTACTGTGCCATGGTATAACAGTAATACTCACTCTCTCAAGAAAGTAACTCGTAGTCTTGAATGCAAATGGAGAAAAACTAACTTGGAAGTTTTTAAAATTGCATGGAAAAACAGTATGTCCAGCTATAGACAGGCTCTAAAAACTGCTAGGGCAGAGCATATCCACAAACTCATTGAAAATAACCAAAACAATCCAAGGGTTTTATTTAGCACAGTGGCTAAATTAACAAATTACCAGACGCCACCTGATTCAAATATTCCACCAACGTTAAATAGTAATGACTTTATGAATTTCTTCACTGATAAAATAGATAACATTAGAAATACAATAGGGAATGTAGATTCTACAGCGTCTAACACTTCAGTTTCATCCATCGCACCCAAAAATAAACTGCAGTGCTTTACAAATATAGGACAGGAAGAGCTAAATAAACTTATCACTGTATCTAAACCAACAACATGTTTATTAGATCCTGTACCCACTAAATTACTAAAAGAGCTGTTACCTGTAGCCGAAGAACCGCTTCTCAATATCATTAACTCGTCGTTATCTTTAGGTCACGTCCCAAAACCATTCAAGCTGGCGGTTATCAAGCCTCTTATTAAGAAACCAAAACTAGATCCTAGTGTACTGGCAAATTATAGGCCTATTTCAAATCTTCCATTTATGTCTAAAATTTTAGAAAAAGTTGTGTCTGCTCAATTGAGCACCTTCCTGCATAAAAATGATCTGTATGAAGAATTTCAGTCAGGTTTTAGGCCCCACCATAGCACAGAAACTGCACTTGTTAAAATTACAAATGACCTGCTTCTTGCGTCAGATCAAGGCTGCATCTCATTTCTAGTCTTACTTGATCTTAGTGCTGCGTTCGACACCATAGATCATGACATACTCATAGATCGATTACAAAACTATACAGGTATTCAAGGGCAGGCTCTAAGATGGTTTAGATCCTACCTGTCTGATCGCTACCATTTTGTTTACTTAAATGGGGTGTCATCTCATTTATCATCAGTAAAATATGGAGTGCCACAAGGATCCGTCCTAGGTCCCCTTCTATTTTCAATATACATGTTGCCCCTTGGTAATATTATTAGAAAATACGGAATTAGCTTCCACTGTTATGCTGATGATACTCAGCTATATATTTCAACGAGACCAGATGAAACTTCCCAATTATCTAAGCTAACAGAGTGTGTTAAAAATGTAAAAGATTGGATGACAAATAATTTTCTCCAATTAAATTCGGATAAGACAGAGATATTAATTATTGGACCAAAAAACACCACACAGAATCTTGTAGATTACAATCTGCAACTAGACGGATGTACTGTTACTTCCTCTACAGTCAGAAATCTGGGTGTTATATTAGACAGCAATTTGTCTTTTGAAAATCATATTTCCAATGTTACAAAAACCGCATTCTTCCATCTTAGAAACATTGCCAAGCTACGAAACATGTTATCTGTTTCTGATGCAGAAAAGCTAGTTCATGCTTTCATGACCTCTAGACTGGACTATTGTAATGCACTTCTAGGTGGTTGTCCTGCTTCGTCAATAAACAAGCTACAGGTAGTCCAAAATGCAGCAGCTAGAGTTCTTACCAGGTCAAGAAAATATGATCATATTACCCCAATTTTACAGTCTCTGCACTGGCTACCTATTAAGTTATTAAGTTAATGTTCGGGGTTCAGACACACTCTCTCTGTTTAAATCTAGATTAAAAACGCATCTCTTTCGCCAAGCATTCGAATAATGTATCTCTTAAATTGTGAGTGTAGTTGCATCTGCATTTTTATTCTTTAGCTTGGGTTAAACTAATTTTACTTTGTTTTTTTTTTTTACATCCCGTGGTAACTAGGATTTACACAAGCTCCAGTCTGGATCCAGAACACCTGAGAAGAGATGATGCTGACCCTCAGAGGACCCCAGATGATGCTAACCTTGAATCAACAAACAGAACTAACAATTATTGCTACATGTGTGACTGCATCCTATAATTACTATTAATTAATAATATTGATAGTTCATCATCTAGCTGACTACGTCTTGTATTATTATTATTATTTTTATTTTTCTAAAATCCTGTCAAACGTGCACAAACTACTAGCTACTACTAAATATTGTAGAAACATAATTTTCTGTAAAGTTGCTTTGTAACGATTTGTATTGTAAAAAGCGCTATACAAATAAACTTGAATTGAATTGAATTTTTTTTTTTTTTGTATCTATTCATCTTAAAACCTTGTCCCCATCTTAACTACATTTTTCAGCATACAGCATTCACTAGTTTGGACTCTGTGAGTTTTGTTTTTAATGTTTTTGAATGAAGCCTCTTATGCTCAACAAAATAGTCAAAATATTGTAAAACAGTAATTGTGAAATATTACAATTCAAAAACTTATGCACTATTTCAAAATATTTTAAAATGTAATTTATTCCTGTGATGACGTAGCTGAATTTTCAGCATCATTACTCCAGTGCCACACGATCATTCAGAAATCATTCTAAATATGCCGATTTGCTACTTAGGATTTACTAAAATTAGTATTTTTAGTGCATTTAAGAATTAAACGTGTCTTGAAACAGTCTTTTTGGACAACGCAGATAGGTTTGAGCATGAAAACATGGTCATCTCGAAACCTAGTGAGGCGCAAGGCAGTCGAACTGAAACCTCGCGGTCCATTTGCTGTGGGACTGAGGGACACTGGAGGTCTGGAGGGGGATTTTAATCACTAAGCCCCTGCATCATTACTAACGAGTCTCACACATACACACAACTACAATCAAAGCAGCGAGACAGCCTGAACCACGTCCGGCAAGATTTGATCACAATCGTACTAACGAGCCCCTCCGTACATGTACTACAATGAGAACTAAACCAAACACACACCCTTTAACACACTCTGTACCCTTATTTGTTATCCTTCTCATCACCATATCTTCTACCCACTGGCTTCATCTGTCACTTTTTCCCAAGTTGCTTAGCCTTATTCACATTATTATTAGTAGAGGCTACAGTCTTCATACCTTAAAGATGTCATGACGTGAGAAATCAAATTTGCCTTGATCTATCATTGAACCATAGGCCCCGCCCACTGGCACTCAGACAGCTGACTGATGCAAGCATTGTAATCGAAAACTAACAGAACCCATAATAAATCACTGATGCTTTCTATATTGGTTACAGTATACATATGACGTTTTTGATGTATTCCACGTGGCTTGAGTCTGCTGACAACAGGACAAATGGAAGAATAAAAGAACATTCGCTGTGATGCATCTGGTTTAAACAGATCATTTGTAGATCATCTTTACAGACTTCAGAAGGATCCTAGTGTCAGGAACAAGGAACAATCTCTTCAGAGGATTTTTATGTTTGTTCAGAGCATTTGACTGCAGATTTTGTAAATGAGGCACAGTGTAATGGAGAGTAAAAGAGACTAGTTGAAGGAGGAAGCATCCATCTGTATTGGATTTGACAGCGGCTGTATCGCAAACTGTATGTAACCAGTTTCATAATGCTTTGTCTGTAAATATAGTTTTAACATGAATAAGGTTTCCATAACACTTACTCACATAAAACAGTATGGGGGGGTGTTGATACAGTTTCCTATGCAATGATATTAGTCAATCATAACAGCAGCCGCTTAATGATAAGACTTAAAGGACCAGCCCATTACATGAGGGTTGAAACCAATAGTTTTTCTTCATAGGTCTCTGCAAAAAAAGAAATAAATAAAACTATAAAAATTATAAGTGAACTTCAGGGAGCATATTAAAATTCTTTAAAAAAAATGTTAGAAAAGCATATAAAAAAATTCTTGCCATGACCCTTTAAAATGGATCGGTATACATGCGTGTGTTTGTGTGTATATAGGCTACACACACACACACACACATATATTTATATATTTCTACAATTTAAGTTTTTTTTTATAACAACCTTGACCTTGCCAACAATAACCTACAGGCAAAAAATACAAAAATATGAACCTTCAGTTGTAAAACTCCCATGCACTTTTACGACAGACATGCCAAAAAAAGAAAAAAAAAGCCAAACACGGACAGAGGCGATAACAATACCTCCCTGCCTCATTCCAAATCCCATCTATCCATCTTTCCTTGGCAGCATTATGCGTTTTGCTTCATTAGACTTGAATCTCATCTCCTGACTACGTTCAGTGCCAGCCAGTGAGGCAGCCACTGGGGAGAGGCACATCGGGTTCAATGGCAGAGTTAATACACACTTAATACGCATGTCTGCATCAGCCTCACCCTACACACACACAAACCCATATATTATTTTGCACAGCCATTAAACCAGAAAACACAAGCTAGAGTGAGTGTGGAAAAGAAATCAGACTGGAGCATTCATGCAGGATGAACGGTATATTTGTTTATATGTGTGTGGGATGAAGTAAGGAGGTAAATGTTGAAGAGATCAAATGAAATGTTTGGGTAATAAAAGGTATGAAAATAAATAGCAATGTGTAAAATGTGTGTGAGAGGGAGTGCGCACGAAACAGACATGAGGCCCCAGAGAGTGTAAAAGCGTCTGCTTTCATTACTTTTCAGAGGCTTTTAGTTTAATTGTATTCTTATGGTACGTCTCTGGTGAACCTAGGGGTTTGCTGAAGGATAAAAGTCTGTTTGCTCTCCATCTCCCACTGAGAATTGTGTGGGAAGAAAATCCAAAAGTTTTTTTTTTTTTTTTTTAACCGAAACTCAGATAAACTACTCAAACAAATACATAAATTACCGCTCAAAATAAACACTTTAAATATTAATTAAAATATTAAACTGTGCGCTAAATGCAAGTTAAAATGGAGTGAAATGGCCACCCGCTGTTTCACAGTGGCCTTGATTCCGTTTTTCCCCTTCATTTTCTCCAGAGGCATTTTAAAGAAGTTTCAATATAAAAACATGAACTAACCAGATTCAAAATGAGTCCCATCACAACCTTAGATTTGAAGCGAAAACAGTATTTGGATATCAAATATCGAAAATCACACACATTGAAGCTGAATTCACACATTTAAATATATATATATATATATATATATATAAAAAGCCTACATACTTTTTTGTAATCATTTGTGAAATTTACTTGAAATTTCCAAGTGAAAGTTGTTTTCATGTATATTTTCAGTGTTTTGCAATTTATTAAGTTGGAAATGCACATATCGCCTCATGATAAAATCCATTTCTCTATGATGGAATTGATATGTTTATTTATTTTATTTTTTTTACTTAACGAACCTCGTCAGTTCTACGGCTCAAACAGCACATTGCTAGTCAAGCAAACTTATATGCAATAAATTAACTAGCATTTAATAGTATAGTTATGAATTGTTCACATTAGATGCATTCTTGCTTTTAAACAGCTAGAAAGAGTGGTTAAGTTGCACAATGGAGTAAATCAAAAATTTAACTTTTTTTTTTTTTTTTTTTTTACCTGGCACAGTATTTTATCACTAAATATATCACTGTTAGTTTATCACTAATAGTCAAAAACACTCTGTAATGTTTAAAGGCATCTGTACATATTAGAAAGTAAACGAGCAGACAGGGTGCTAAAAATACAGCTATCTTTGGTTATTTTGGAGGCCTCATAAGATTCTCATAACTTCAGCTCAGTGTACAAGATGAAAAGATCTTTGCGTGTCCATTATCCACTTTCTATCAGCTATCTTGGCGAACACAAAAGCTGTGGAGAGGTCAAAATCTCTCACATCTAGACTTTGACAATAGTCTTTTATGGCTGATGGACAGCGCTGTGGGCCAGAAGCCACGAGACTAGCGTCGTCAACAGATAATGATCTACGGTTGCATTTATTCGGCACCATTGACTGCCCTGCTGTAGTCTATACGTCTACTTAACTAACATGCGCAGCCAAAGAGATAAACAACCGCTGCTCTCTCCACATCGCTCCCCATACATCTCTGTCCCCTCTCCTTTCCCAATCTGCCTCATCCACCACATTCCCTCTCTCGCTTTGCGTCACTTTCCATCAGTTTATCTCTTTCCCTTTCCCTTAAATATCCATCCATCTCTTGTTCTATCACAAGGCCACAGTATCCTCCATTCATCATAGAAACAGCGTTGTCTGAGGGCATCTATCTGCAGTGCGTGTTGAGACAAGTGACAAATCAAATGTTCATATATTGAGCCAAAGCAGAGACATAATAAGGGAGGAGTAGACGGATGTGAAAAATCGTAAAACTCCATATGGCAGCTATAGTAATGCAAGCCCCACTTATTTGTTCAAAGAAGCAATTGCCTTTTTTGATCAACTCCTCACATCTTTCCCCGAGGATGTAGGACCAGTCCTGACCTTCACTAGCAACAGTGAGATGTCATGGGAAAGATAGCAAACAGAAAAAAATGCAATGTCTGTTTTGTGACTCAAAAAAATAAATAAAAATTAAGTGTAGAGGGCCTTGCTTTGAATGACTTCAGCAGATCTGTGGCTACAGGATGTGACAAATCTCTCACAGTGCATTGGTGTGATCTTAGTCCACACAACTCTGTTCCATAGTTTGGTAACTGTAGTGGGTTGCTTAAACACAAGTTTGTCACCATTTTTTTTTTAAAGACAAATTTTCAGTTCGGTTTAGATCAGTACTCTGGCCCGGCTATTTCATGGTTTCAATGTTCTCTGCAGAGTGTGTTTTCTGTCAGACTTCTCTTAAACATGCCAAGACACATCCTCACCCTATTCATCAATGAACTGGCAAGCAATTCCAGCTGCAGTGTTGAACCGTTTCCCCATTGAGAGTCTCTGCTTTATGCTGTTTTCATTCATCTTACTTGGACAACCAGCCTTTTACTGGGTATGATTGAATTAGTGTCATCCGAAACCTGCAATTTTCTAGAAAATAACATATTTGGAAAGACAAACTTTTTAAAGCTGCCTACCATCATGCAATCTCAGTGAAAATTGGAGGAATGCTGCCAGTTAAATAGGGTTTGTCATATAATTAAGGAAACTAACACCTGGTGCCAGAATAACACCTATAACTTAGAGGTATCTGTAAGTGTTTTCTTTAATTTTGATCAGAGGTCTTTTTCAATTACATTGTTAAAATACCAAGTTTTTTTATACTGTGCTTCAGAATACAGTTAAGTTACAAAATATGCTTAAAAAAACTGCCCTTATACTCCTGTTAGAAATAACATAAATTCCTTTATATTTAGGAAACTGTAGGTTGTTCTGTAATTTTGATCTTCACAGTGCATGCATTATATATATTTTAATTTACAAATATAAAAAATGAACACAATGTTATTATTAAAAATAAAAGCTTTTAATCCTGACCTTCAGTACACTATCCTGAGCGGTGATGAAAACGAGAGCAGAGCAGGCCAATAGTTTGGAATATTTTATTAATTTTGTAGTTTTTTTTTTTTTTTTAAACGTCTCTAACCAAGGTTGCATTTATTTGTGAAATACTATAACAATATAAAATACCTGTTTTCTATTTGAATATATTTTAATATGCACTCCTAAACGCTGGAGGTTTTAGCAGCCATTATTCCAGGCTATAGTTTCACACAATCTTACAGAAATCATTATAATAATAAACTCTTGCCAATATGGCCGATAAGTGGCACAATTTGCCTTAAAATAGACTTTGGCCAAAGATGTAACATCTATGTGATGGGAAATTCAGCAAGACAGTACGTGTATCTGTTTATAGCCTTTTTAGCAGTATCAGACGTAATTGTGTTCATCCGTTTTCACACCACAATAACCAGCTCGTCCTCCCCCTCTCCACCTTTTTAGTCTCAACCATCCATCTATCTCCCCCTCTCATTCCAGCTTTCTCTGGGAGAGCGACAGAGACGCAGAGCTGTTCATCCTGTTTGTAGAGCTGACCCGCTGCAACCCTCTATTCAATAAAAGAGACAGAGTGATGGAGAGAGAGACGGAGGACTGGTGATTGGCCATTTGCGCTCTCGTACCTATCGATCAACAGATGTCGTATTGATCTCACAGTATAGCCACATAAATTGCACACTTGATTGCACATTAGACACATACAGACAGAGGTTTAAAAAAAAAATACAATTAATAAGAGTACAGACACCCAAGAAAAACAGGAATTGTGACATGAAGTAACTGTACTGGATGTCTCAGCAAAGTGGTTCATAACTGAATGGGTTCAGAAACCTTGAGCAAGGTTCTCATAATGCCAGAACTGAACCATCGATACACAAACAAATGCTTCATTTCACACACTCAAGGACGACTCGCACACAGTTTTTGTGAACTTACCTGCATGCATGGTGGGCAGCACACATCCTTATAAGCACAACCTTTATGCCACACAAAGATGCAGCTATACAAAAACAAAACGCATACATTCCACCCACAGAGGATTATAGGGCCACACGTATCTAATATTCATAAGAGCTTTTTCCCTGAGTCTTGTTAAACAGAGCAGAGAGAGTATTAGAATTTCAAGAGGCTTTGAGAAGAAAAAAACTCAATTAGAATCAACTCAAGATGTACTTGTGAGAAAAAAAAAAGAAAAAAAAAGGGAAAAAAAACCTAGACCCAATACACCAGCCAGTGCCACCTTCTTTTCACATCTAATCCACTGGTTAGCTCATCAGACCTGTTATATGAAACAGCCTGCAGGTACGTGCTAGAAAACACTTCAGCCAAGCTTATTGCGATGAGTTTCCAATTGGTAAATCATAGAGGAGCCGGTGACCCAAGTCCCATTAGCAGGAAGAAAAATGGGACTCTTAAAAACTGTTTTTGGTTAATATATAGTGGGGCCCAAAAGTCCACACTGAAAATCTGAGAATAAAAATCTTATTTAAAGTTTAAGGATGTTGAAATATTTAAAACAAAGTAGTACAACAAAGAGGGAAAAAAATGGTTCTGCATTGTATCTAGGCAACTAATCAAATGGTTAGACGCATCATTTTTCAATTAATGAAATTAGTGGTCTTTTGGTCCCCAACTGTACGTTGTACAGTGTATTAGAAAATGGATAGTTAGAGAACTGGCATCTGATTGGTCAGTTCAACGTCGATTACGTCAAGGACTATAGGCCTGTTCATACCAAGGAAGATAACTAAATTTGTAAGAATTGTTCTATGACAATAAAGAAGACTACATCACAGCTATAAACCAGAATGTTGGAATCACTTTCAGAAAGTTTCTTCCATCTGATGAACAAAAGAAAACACAAATCCAATCAGAATCCTCCAAACTCTAAAGCACTAGAAAACATAACTGCAGCATGTGCTTATAAGAAATGGCAAGCTATCATCAATTTGTGTGGACAATATTAAGGTTATTGTTATTGTCATCTTTAAAGTTAGCATTTTTGGTGTAAATGTGCCTTATATCTTATTTTGCTAATAGTAGAATAGTACATAATATAGTGATGTAGGTGAATCAGTACAGATAATGCTATGGTAAAAACACACACACCTAAATTAAATTCATCGTAATTTGGTCTAACAAACAGATTCCAGAAAATGACATCTGTGTGTTTTGGCAGTCTGATCAAAATGAGACAAGGAAATGTTAAATCACAAGTGATATTACTTACGGCCCACTAGTCACACAGGGAAATGGAAGATTGAGTCGAGAGCACTGTATTGCAGTATACCGTTTTCCTCTCAGTGTATCCTGCTGTGTGTTAAACCCTTGGCAGCATAATACATCATTGGAGTATTTCATAAATAAAGAACATGAATATGACAAAGTACACATAAAAGAAGTATGCCATTCTGCAAAGAGACAGAGTGTCTGGAAAACTTGTCTGTAAAGCTGTATGTCAGGTTCATAAGCCTTTAAAGGAATAGCTCAAATTCTGTAACATTTGCTCACCCTCAAGTTGTACCAAACCTGTATGAGTTTTTACTTCTTTTTCTTTCTTTACTTCTTTTAAAACAAAATAAGATATTGTGAAGAATGTTTGTAACCAAACAGTTAACCGGAGCCATTCCATCGACTTGTAGTATTTTCATTCCTGCTATGGAAGTCAATGGCTTCCGTCAAGCGTTTGGTTACCAACATTCTTCAAAATATCTTCTTTTGTGTTAAACAGTTGAAAGAAATTCATACAGGTTTGGAACAATCAGAGGGTGAACAAAAGCCCAAACAATTTCTTTAAGTTGTGCTTAATATTTAATACTTACTGGTAACCATTTTAATAGTATGTATTATTATTATTTTATTAAATTTAATTCAGAAAGTCCAATTAGCACTAAGAACCATTCACTATGCCAAATCTTTTTCTGTGGGTAACAAAAAGTTGGTTGCATGTCTCCATTTTTTTTGTGAGCATGAACAAATTATTTTGTGAGATTTGGTTATTAAAAACGATTAAACCACAAATTATTATTATGGAATCAAAAACCTTGTATGCTTTCATTTAATTATTTAAAAAAATAATAAAGCTAATTCTCCGCTTCCGCAAGAGCTCCAGATTTGTCTAATCCATGACTGTAACCAAATCTAAAGAGAGAATTGAATCAGCAGAAAGCAGGATCGACACTAAGATATGGTTGCAACAAACATGTTGTGCCTGTTACAAAGCAAAAAAAAAAAACCACAAGCGCAGACAGGTTTGTGTTTTCGGCATTGTTTTTTTTTTCTTTCGTACAGAAAGCCTGGATTCAAATACACAAGTGCTACAAGAAGGAAAAATCCCAAATAAACATCACAAGAAAAAAAAAAAAATTCCATAAGCATTTCCCAATTTTTACACTCCTCAGCAGATTTGTCCATTTATTTGCTCTGTAAAATGAGACCAAACCACTTTGCAAGTCCATCTGAACTTCACCTCCATTTGGAAGCCAGGTTAGCTTGTGGGTCACAAAAAGTTCATGGCAAGTTCTATGTTCAAATTTCCCAAGAAACAGAGGACAGTTCTGGAAAAAGCTGTTTGTTGTCACACAGGATTGATAAAGTCACACAGGAATCTACTGAATGCTGATGTCGTCATTACGAAGACACATGCTACCCACTGAAAAAAATGTTCGCAACAAGAGTTTGTCCTTGATTCCTTTTCAAAGAGAAATCCCTCCATCCACGACTGTAAAGGGGAAGGTCTATTGGCCGATCACACTGGTTTGAAGGAGGGATGAAGCGGAGATGGAGAACTGGTTCACACAGTGAAGGAGAGCACACAGTAGTGGCCAGTGGAAAAAGTTACGTAAAAAGACCAGTCTTAATCCATCTCATGTTTAACTGCCCAACCAAAAGCTCAACCCCGATCCATCTGCCCATGCTCAAGAATCCACGATTGACGGCCAGACTGGTGCAGAGATTGGCCACGCTTTCGGACAGGGTTCAACTTGTGGCAGCCTGAACACTCCCCAACACTGAGAATCCCGTCGGTAGGGCAGCAACAAAGAGGGTCCTCTGCGCTGGAGGGGTCTGTCTGGATAACATGAAGGGAGGGGCAGGTCAAGAGCTGGTTTAGGCATCTAAAGGGACAGAGCTTGGGGGGGCTGTAAATCTAAAATAGCGCCCCCCCCCATTTGTAGGCAGTTGAGTGAGTGTGTGTAGGTGTGCAGGTCAGGTAACAGTAAAGGATGGCACTAAGACTGTTTGAGGCGTTTGCGAGGGGGGCCCAGGAAAGGGCACTGGGCGGAGGCCAGGGAGCGGTACGCCTCTGCTACCAGGTGAGGATGGGACGCCACCATTGACTTCCACCCTGAGGTCTCCATCACATCAGATGCATGGCTGAGAGAGAGAGAGAGGGAGAGAGAGAAAGAGACACATTGAGAACACAATCCTCTTCACTGAGCTCAGCACCCGGAGGGCACTTGCACTGCACTATCACGCACACCGAAAAATGGCCTTTGACGACATTTACCCGGAGTGTGTGCATGTGTGAGACGCTGACCTCCCCCTAACCCCTCTATGCTGTTGCCCCCAAACACTTGGCATTAATTGCAGCACTTGCTCTCAGTGTCGACAGCGGGCCTTGCGGGCACATACCCGTTCCACTTTGCCCAACGCAGAAGGTCACCGCGCGGTCAACCTTCCACAAAGAACAGGTTACAAACACAGGCTTTCCAAAATAACTTGGAAAAAAACAAGAGGGGGGAAAAAGCAAAAACAGCTTTTATACGTATAAAAAAAGCCTTGTGTTTGTAAATGTGTCAGTGAAAAAGAGAGAAGAAGAAAAATGATCAAGCTTTCATTCAAAGTTCATTTGAAAGTGCTTGCTCAAGATTTATCCATTGAACTGGTAGAATGCAATATTTTCGGGACACAAAACCACATCTCTTGCAAGAGTACAAGCTCTCTAAAGATGCACCAATATTTCAATTACGTTTGGTCCCTATAATCTGATAATCATTTTCATTATTATATAATTGTACATTAGGTTTGGCTAAAAAGCTGTAAATGGTTAACACAAAAAAATTCTTCTTTTTTTGAAATTTCTTCTATGGAGTTGAAACCCTGTACGCTCTAAGTTGGACATGTTTTAATTAAAGACTCATTTGTATGTGGAACTGAAAGAGATCATACAGTAGGAGTCATTCGTTCTTGAATCTGACTACAATGCCATGCTGTATGTTTGCTGCTGTGTTCAAAAAGCAAGGATAACTCAGTAGAAAACTTCTCTATTATCATTGTATTGTTTTGACTTGATTAATCTGTGAAATGTCCCTTTCTTTTTTGCTCCTGCTGGCAGTCATTGTCCTGTGATGGCTGGACAGAGTCTGGCGCTGTGGGAGAACTGCTGCACTCTGACACTAGACTCCTACATGCGGCAATAAAACCATTTAAGAAGAGAAAGACGAGCACATAAACCAATAACATAAGCAGCAAACATGAATGCAGGAAAAGAAGGGCAGAGAGGACGAATCATTTTGGGAGGGGGTGCTGGTGTGCATGTTTATTTTCTGTGTTGCCCTTGTTATTGATCTCCCTCTGTCTCTGCTGTTGTTGTGGCGGTGGGTGTTTTGTATAGAGAAGGGGAGAGAGCGAGAGCTGAAATGAGATGGCCACAGTCCAGTTTCACACCAGCCAAGTTACTGCCATCCACCAAATGAACTCAGAATTACACCGTCCAATAAAGCTGCTGCAAAGAGAGACTGAATGAGCTAGTAAAATAAAATAAAATAAAAAATCGACCAAACAGAGCATGAAAGATAAGTGTGCAGAGAACAGAGAGGGGGGCTGACAAAGTGGAGTCAACATGCGAAGATGATGCAGAAAAGTCTAAGAACTCAAAAAAGCATTTGGTTTCTATTCGAAGACTGAAAGGAGCTGGTTCATTATCACCAGCCTGCAAAATTACACCAATCACAGATATCTAACAAATTACTATTTTAAAATGATTTATATTATATATATCTAATTTATATCTCCACATTATTCGATTTTTTCCCCCTGTACTGCTAGCCTGACAGGAGTAGCACTCACTAGTTGATGAAGTCGACAGCCTGCGTCTTGAGCTGGTCAGCGCTGTGCAGGTCGGCCAAGATCAGAATCTCTGCTGCGTTTTCCACAGACAGACTGGTGCACAAAGCATCTTCACACATCACCTTCAGCCGCTCTAGAGCATACTAAAGACAGAGAGATTGCATTTCAGTAAAAATGTGTGTCTGTGAGCTTGTGTTGTCAAAACAAAGCAGATGTTGCATTGTAATTGGCAGATATTGGCTCTGTTTTCATATGCGATTATGATTTTTTTGCTAACTGCTGAAGCTTACAACACATGATGCACATTCTGGTAATTTTTTGTTGGTGTGTCTGCCAAGAAAATAATGTGTTTGCGAATGCATGATTGAGAGGAAAAAATTAAATATGTTGTCATTGTGACATTTAATAAACTTGTTTGTGTCCTCAGATGAGAAGAAAAGCTGTTTGGCCAGCATTCAGCTAAATGTGGTGTTTGCGTGCGAGCATTACTCACCTTGTCAGCAGCAGCAAGCAGGTCGTCAGCCATCTTGTCCAGGTTGGGTGCTTTGCCAGTGTAGATGAAGAACATCATCTCTTTAAAGACATCAGCCTCCACGTCGTTTATCTCAACTCGGTTCTAGACAACAAATCACAGCAGAACCCTGTCAACCACACAGTCTCATAGAACATCAGGTCACTCCTCAACTTCTACAGACACTTTACACGTGTTAATCAGCAAGGTTTTATCTAAAATGCAGAGCCAAACTATGATTTGAACTTGATGGGTAAACCCCAAATATTTATACTAAAAAAGGCGCAGCCTTGACGCTCTCAGGGTGAAGATGTCATGGTGCAGTGTGACAGCAAACACTTCAACGTAGACAGTGTTAAGCCCAATGTATACATTGACAATCTGCGTTCAACGACAGTTCGCACACTGTTCGGGTTATGCATTATCAGACCGAAGTGTCCGAGGGCATCCAATTTCATTAGTTGGTAGTGTGCATTTGTCGAATTCGTCCATGCACACTCATCTTTAAAAGCTGTGCGGACACAGCTGAACCGGAGAGGAAATGGAACGAAGACGGTGAAGTACCCAGACCTTTACAGTTAGTCTTCTCCAGCCATTCATTCGAACAATGTAGAATTTATTCAACTCTCCATCACTGCACCATAGTCAACTGGATGGGCTTTTGGAGGTTTAAAATGTGCTGTCATTGGACCTGATGCAGTTCAGGCGGTTGAAACCGTTGTAAAAGCATAAAGAGTAATTGTGTCGGAGTCTGGCCGTTGTGTCCCTTGAGCACCCTACAACAAACTCCCACGATCACTGACCTCCACTGTATGAGAGCATATGTGCACACAATAGGGCAGAGTCACTCAAAAAAGCTAATTAATATATAGCTCAGAAAGCCCCATTCACTTTCTGTTCCTGCCCTGATCAATGTTCCGGAATGAGCACTGCCAGAGTTTCTCTTCTGCTCAAGGCTGCCGGAGCACAGGCTCTTTGTTGACTGTCATGCTGGTAACAAAGGCTTTTCCGTCCCAGCCCCTCCATCACAGCTAAAAGAATTAATGCAGCAACTGTTAGGAACTCCACCCCACCCACAGACACAGGAACATGGCACGGTCAATGAAAAAGTCCAATCAAAAACAAGCAGAACTATTTATTAAAGGCTATTACAGAAAATAAAAGTCTGTGTAGCCTAAAGGTGTGTAAACAGTCACAGGCTTTCTTCACACAAAGTTTTACCTCCACCCCCCCATGCAGATTGTAGATTTTGCTATGAACTGTGGCAGTTTTGTTTCATCAATCACAAAAACTAGTTAAAAATGTACCTAAAATTTCAGAGGCTAAGTCACCAAGACAGAGAAAAGGCTTGTGTTTATTCAATTTTTTGACCAAAACTACAGGTCACCAAACCTGAAAATTCACTCATTATTTTCAGGAAATTCATAGTTTTATTCAGCAAGGACACATTCAATTGATCAATAGTGACAGTAATCATTTACTGTATAATGTTGCAAAATATTACCATTTGAAATAAATCATGCTTTTTTAAACTTTCTATTCAAAAGAATCCTGAAAAAAATGATCAAAGCTTCCACAAAAGTGTTAGGAAACATAAGTGTTTTCAACATTAATACCCCGTACTTGCTGAAAAAAATGAGCACCAAATAAGCATAGCAGATTGATTTCTAAAGGAGTATGTGGCACTGACATAAAATCCAGGTTTGCATCACAGGAATAAACAACATTTGAAAATATATTCAATTAGATGATAGTTTTTTAAATTGTAATGATATTCACAATATTACAGTTTTTCAAATAAATTCAACCTTGATGAGAATAAAGGAGCCTTTCAAAACTATTAAAAAAATCTTACTGATTTCAAACTGTGTTGTAGTTGTTTTGAATTGTTTGGTCTATATATTAAAAGTCAGATGGGTTCAGGGTTATTTGTTAATTTGGTTCTCAGTGACTTTACTGTATGGACAAAAACAGTTGTTCCACATTGTTGAACATAAGAAAGCAAGTCAAACAGGTTTGGAGTGATACGAGGATGAATAAATAAATAACTTTTTTTGACATGTCTGCTATGAATGCTTTGTAACAGAAGAATACAGAGTTTACTCAGTACCTAAACATCTCCACACCACCCCAAAAAAGTTAAATAAATGTGTATAAAATAAATGTGGAGATCAAAAGCACTCCGGTCCACACCAGAAGTTCTAGTGTGAAAAGTCACTCAAGTATTCAGATAAGTTCATGAGCAGACATTCAGGAGTTTTTAAATGTAACGGGCAACTCATGTTTACGCTCTCTCTCTGATGAGATACTTCCTCTCAATTCTCTTTAGATTTTCTCCATTGCAGCATCAAATCCATCAATATTCTACAGACATCGCAGCCAAATCACTGAGCCCCAGCCATCATCTAAACCTGACACACACACACACATACGCAGCCACAATCGCTCTCACACGTGCCTATGCACAAACTGAGCCCCAGATCCCATCATTCATCTATTAAGCGCGCACACACACACACACACACACACACACTTCTCAAGACGAAACTCAATCTCACACATTTGCATGGATCTTCACAAAGCTAATAAGCCACACAACTAAAAGAAGCAACAGGAAATCTCACTGCTCCACAAACCCCAAACGCAAGCACATCCTGTCCCAAAAAACAGTGCATGATGAAACTCTGGGAAAGGGGGGACACGACACGAGGAGAGAGACAGAGGAATACTGGATCAGCAGATGGTGAAGCATGGGAATATCACAGATGATGATAAGAGGAAGAACAGGAAGTGTGTTAGGGGAAGTATATGGGGCAATTAGAGCAAATAAAAGTGTCATTTTAGTATTATTTATATACTACTGGAATTCTTAATATTTTAAATGTATTTATTTTTAGATTTTCAATGTGCTCTAACCATACCATTTACCTTTTTTTTTTTTTACTTTTAGATTACATTTATTTTAATTTCAGTTCTATTATTATTTTTGTTTTTTGAGTTAATTGTTGTATATTGTAGCAAACTTATTGCAAGTGTTAAGTGTCTTCAGTCATCATTTAAATAGACATGTGCAGTCCTCCCGATTAACACAGGCCATCTTTAATGCTTCCATGAACAAACTCCACTACTCTGATCTATATCAGACCTACCATGACTGCCATATTAAAAGCCATAGAAGCCAAGAAAAATAGCAAATAGTGATTTACGATCAGCTATTGAGAACAAGTAGGAAGATGGTCCAGTTGAGCAACTCTGTAAATGCGGAGGTATTAGACACACACACACACACACACACACACACACACACACAGCTTGACTGAAAATAGAGTCGGGGAACTATGTCAGAACCCGGAAATGTAATTTGCCATGGGTTCCTTAGAGATTTTCCTATGGGGTTTTATAATGGGTTTTATGTGTAAAATAATTCAATTTATGGGTAAAATAAAGCCTGTGGTTATCATAACGTGACAATACTTTGAGTGTGTGCAGTTTACACTGTAGAACAAAACGTCACATCACAAATGCTTTCATTTAGTTACTTATTAAAAACATAAGTTTTCAAAAATGAACATAACTGCTTAAAAATTTGTGTTTTGGGTATGGACGTGTGTAATTTACATTGTAGAAGAAAACGTCAAAGAATTGCCACGTTACGTTAACCACAGGCTTTATTTTACTCAAACTGTAAAACCCAATTATTAAAACCCCACAGAAAAATCTCGAAGGAACCCACGGCGAATTAAATTTCCGTGTTCTGACGTCATAGTTCCCCCACTCTATTGGCCGCTGATAGGACGGATGGATTTGAGTCCTACTGGGAGATAACTAATATACTTAGAAACTAGTAAACACTGCAGAAATGAGACATCAGGAAAACACTTGCATCAATAACAACAAGCTCGGTGCATGAACATAAATGTGAGGGCCTCTCTGATTGTGACGGACTACAAGGATAAGCTTTTGAAGTATAATGAGACCAAATGTGAGATAGAAGGAAAATAAAATAAATAAACAGACTGACCTTTTTACTCTCCTCCATCTCGTGTTCAAACATAGCGCTGAATACTGGGGACCGTGCTGTGGAAGTGAAAGAGAAGAGTTTTTAATACACAACAAGAATTTCTGATACAAAAAGATCTGGTAATTATAATCGAGTGAAACAGTGACAGGGCACCATTTCAGCAGCCTTGGTTCCCCAAGTGTTTTTCCCATTCATGTTCTCCGAAGGCAATTTCAAACTGTTCTTCGAAAAACAGAACAAATCAACAAGAGCTCCGAGATGAATCACAACATTACAAACTCTGATATGAAAAACCTGAAAAATAAAGCTACAATACGGTCTACTCTTTCACATCAGGAAATGTGCTGCTTTCATGGAGCTAGGAAATGACGTAATCAGTTCAATATATCTGTACAGTGCTTTTTTTTTTTTATTCATGAGAGGGATGGTGAACAAAGATTCTGAGGAAATGTTTCAGTCATTAACATCAAAAACAAAACATCTAACAGTGGTTCCTCAGACAATTTGTGCCTATCCTTTTGGCTGATTAACCCAGGGGATGATGGCGGCTCAGACCTTCCTCTCTGTTAAGTCTGGATATGGAGTCAGATCTGTCTAGGGCAACTTCAACTTGCTTAAAGAAGTGTGTGAAATCTGGCACATTGTCTCCCTCACACACACACACACATGGTCTAATCACAGCTCAGAAACCAGGCGATCAGCTCCGACTCCACGGCGATTAATGAGCACTACCAGGTACAGCCAGATAACGAGGAATCCCGCCTCCTCATGAGTGACAGCGGGAGAGAGAGAAGCTGCTTCTGAAACCTTGAAAAATCCTGCCCTCTCAGACAGGATACATCGCTAGGAAGGTATCTAAATGTTAACTAACATGTCGCAGATACCTCGGCCTGTTCACAGATGCTTCTTTCGCTGCCTATGATTTCCTACAACCCTGTGCGTGTGGGTCGGTGGTTCTGTGTCTGACACAGCTCACTGTTGAGCTCACTTTCACTCACCGTCGAAAACAGTGAAAGAGTTTATACATTTCCATTTTCAACTCATGATTTATTTTTAACAAGATATCAGCAGCGTAGTCATGAAATATTCATTTGGTTATCTATCAAGCTCACATGAATTTGTTCTTGAAATATAAAACCAAATTTCTTATAAGGTGCCTTTAGCTGTCTGCTAAGTGACTGAGCAATAAGACAGCTGTCTTTGGTTTTTTAACATCACCACAGAGAATTTGGATATAGGGACATTTGTTTAGACTTCAAAATGTACAAATAAACTTGCCAATGGATATCGGTTTTGTTTTTTAGCAATGTGAATTTTGTGTAAAATAAGTGTTCATTTGAAGCAATAGTTGACCCGAAAATGAAAATTCTGTCAATTATTTCTCACCTCATCTTCGGAACACAAACTAAAGGGGTCATGAACTGAGAAACCAAACTTCTTTTGATCTTTTGACTTATATAAGAGGTCATTGTATTATAAAAACATTCTGTAAGCTTCAGAACTCAAAACTTTGTCCTTAGCTTTTACTGAAGGCAGTCTGTTAAAACGACTGTTCAACTCTATGATGTAACAGTGTGAATAAGCACTGCCAACCGATTCACACATTTAGCGTGAATCACAATAGAAGCGCGCAGGTCTACTCAGAAACCAAATGATAAAGATGCTCTGAAGACAATGTGCTATGCAGTGCCAAGTTGCGTTACCATCCTTCTGATCCCAATGTTAGGAAAGAGTGAATGAGCTTTATATTTAATGAAGATCCAGACTGTGTCAAGAAAGAACTTGGTCCTTCGTTCACTTTATTTTTCCGCAAATTTGTTTACAAACAAGGCACAATTTTACGCGAGATAATTAGAAATATTAAAACTAAAAGACGACGCTGTCCTGACTACATTGGATCTGATGTCACAACACACAAGTGTGAGAAACAGTTTTTATTACGTGATCACTATTGCTTTCTTATTACAGATTGTTTGATATTTTGGGGAATTATTTTAGCATTTTTGACATAAATCACAGGATGTGGGCTGTTTCCTTTGCACACGAAATTCCTGTGGTTTCGCAAAATATGGACCACTGATGCCACATGGACTACTTTAACAATGTCCTTACTATGTTTCTGGGCCTTGAACGTGTCCGTTACATTGCTGTCTATACAGGGTAAGAAAGCTCTCGGATTTCATCAAAAACATCTTAATTTGTGTTCTGAAGATGAATAAAGGTCTTACAGATTTGGAACGACATGAGTAAACAAACAATTGAAAATCTCTTAATGAGCTAAAATAATGCTGAAATGAAAAAAACACTTTATTTCAGGTAGCTGCTAAGGCTATATATATATATATATATATATATATATATATATATATATATATATATATATATATATATATATATATATATATATATATATATATATATATATATATATATATATATATATATATATATATATATATATATATATATATATATATATATATATATATATATATATATATATATATATATATATAAAAATCTTAGCATACGTCAATCTCTCTCTCTAAAAAAAAAAAAAGGTCACATAAGTGTGTTTCCCACATTACCTGCCAGTATGGCTTTGTGTGCCTGGAACTCCTGCCCGGCGACACACAGCGAGCAGTCCGTGAATCTGGAATGTTCCCACAGTCCACCGAGTTCATCTGCCAGCCGGCAGTCAGGAACCTTCACCATGTTCATGGTGTTCTGACCCGAGATGTTCACAGAGTCCTGCACCACACTCACCTAAACACACAAACAAAATGCAAAACCAAATCAGTGCTGGGCATTAAAAACGTGTGAAATAGTGTGTAAAATAAAAAATTATAAAATAGATGCACATTTGTGTATTTATATTATTTTTAAATTACATATGGATTATCTCATACATTAGCCACCCTGCTCATTAAAAACACACACACACACACACACACACACACACAAGCCAAACCCTATTTTAAAGGCACCAGATTCATGTGTGCTGGGTTAACTTTTATGTTTATTTTAAAGACACATTTAAGGACATCCATATGTCAGCCAATATGGTAGATCCCCCGATTCCAGTGGCTCAGGGGGGACACTACAACGACTGTTCAACAAGGGCAGCCGTCTAGTTATCTCTTAATTTACACAAATTGCCTCAATTTGTTACTGGTCTCTGTGTGTGTGAGCTTGTGTAAGTGTGTGTGGTGGGCCACCATGCTGACTTAGCCACCTGTTCACGCAGACATAAGCAGGTTCATTTATCTCACTCCAGGAGTCACACACACACACACACACGCTGAAATGCCACAGGTTCTCACACCAAGTTAATTGCCATATAAGGCACATTTCTTTAATGAGCAAACTCCACACAGACAAAGGGTGTTTCAAAACCTTGTGAGCTGCCTATTACAGCATCATGAGACTGAAGTACTGAACATTCACTTCAGATTTGAAAAGTCTGTAAATCTAATGCAAAAAACTAAAATTTCTCTGCAGAATGATCCCAATAATGCTCAGAGGGGAAAAGGTTGAGGTAAAATCAGGGATTATGAGCCGACAAGGGTGAAATGACAAGAAAGAAAAGTAAAAAGGAGTGAGAATGAGACGGAGATGGATAGAGATGGAGGAGAGCGAGTATGACACACAGGAAGAGGGTAAAAGAGCACCACAAACAGGAAATTAAATGTCAAGGACCCTTGTATGTTCTTAATGGAGGAGCAGACTTTCCCCTGAAGGAAAACAGGGAAGACTGCAGACGAGAAGGAGAGGGACAAACAAGGAAAGAGGACGAGAAAACAAGCAAGATAAGGACAGGAGATATATATACATACACACACACACACACACTTTTCATCCTCCCTGCTGTATATAAAACTAACAAGCTGTTATGGGCATCACAACACAAATTCAAACAACCACCAAAACACCTGCACTAACATAACCATTAAAACATCTGAATTAAGGATAGAAAAACCTTTCCCATTAAGCAGCATTCTAGGGCAGTAACGATTTCTTGATTCAATTCTAGTACTCAATTTAAAAAAAGTCCTTGTTTGCATTTTATTTGTGTCGAGTAACAGGGCAAAATAACGGAAGTGGCACATTCCACGGACGAGAATCCAAGAAACGCACTATTACACCGTTTTCCAAGGCTGTGTGATATTTAAGCCACTTAAAAATCATTAGAGCATAATGCTATCGCAAAATCACAAATGCTGCGATTCAATTAAATCAATTCAAAATAAAACTTTAAACCCTCGCTCTGAGTTTACACATTTTGATGTCCACATTCATGAAATTAGAGCATGCTGTAGCATTTATGTCATTAAAAAAATTGCCAAATATTAAAGAATACTTTAAATGTTGTTTATTCAAATTTAAACAAGGATGCAGTAAAATGTATATAGATTAAAAAAAAAAAAAAAAAAATCTGCAGTCCGTTGGTGCCCTCTGCAGGCATTTGTTATAATGAGTTATGTACATTAGCGCTTTTGTTTATAATACATTATTTTTGCCTTACTGCTATTATTTATGTATGTTGAGTAATTTTAAAGGCTACTGTTCATATAGGTCTATTTATATATATATATAAAAAAAGATTAATTGTCAGAACAACCTACCGATTACTTAATTACCAAAATAATTGTTAGTGACAACCCTACAGTATTCACAGAGCTTCTATAAAAATACAATATAATTCTATTTATTAATTTAAAAAAAATATGAAACCGGATCAAAAAGGTTTCGTGATAATGTTGTAATGTCCTATAAATAACATGGCCCAAATCTTATGATTATTACTGAAGATTCAAGAGTTAAACATTATTGAAGATTTTTATTAGATGTTAGGCAACTGAAATTATTCAGCCGAAAATGGTAACAAAAAAAAAAAAAGCTATTATTTCGCTGTTCGGTCGAATAAGAGAAAAGACAGAATAAATTGCACCGTACAATGATGTGATATGATCATGTGATCTCAGCAGTGAAAGCGAGAGACCGTTTAGTACCGAATCGCATGTCTCCGATGAGAAGAGGAAGAGGTGGCAGTTGCTGGTTACTGTTGGATGACTGAAATGGCAAAATGGCCTCAAACAATTAGTAAATAAACTGCAGAACGTATTCAATCTGTGAATGTATTCAAACAGTGCTGCACAAGCTTGCAGCGCTATCTGCTTGTTAGCCAGCGTTTAAAGTCCAGAGCACAAGGAAATACATTTTTATGCATTTAAAAATAAATAAATAAGACAATGATAATAATAATTACAACAGCTCTATTAATACATTTATTATAACCCTCACACAGTGTTCAAATTGGGATCTGTAATATTTTCTAACGTTTTAAAAGAATTCTCTTCTGCTCGGCAAGGCTGCATTTATGTGTGTTCAAGAAGGGGGTCTCGAAAAGTGGGCAAAAAATATTATTGGCTATAACTTATTAATATTAAGTTAAATTGTGCTTTGTTGTTATAGTGTCTGCTAGAACATAAAAAATGTTCAGTGTTAAGGTTCTTTATTTAAAGCTAGACAAAACAGTAAAAGGCACATTTTGCCTATTTAATTTATGTAATGGTGAATAAAAAAACTAGCAGACTATATGGAGGGAAAAATGCAAAAAAAAAAAACGTTTGGTATTCGTCCTTCGGCCCAGTGTTTCATTTCGTTTGGCTTCAGCCAAGAATTTTCATTTCGGTGCATCCCAAATTTTTATTAATAAAGCATGTGGTGAAAATGAACAGGACATATATCTCCTAAGTCCTAAGCCTGCTGAATAAGTCACTGGAGTTCTGTCTATCTGTCTGCTTACAAACACGAAACTTTATCTTCAGCCCCAGAAATAGGATGGATCACTACTTTAAAGTCAAGCACATCACTTTAATGAGCAGTGCGAGATGGGCACTAGACTAGAGCAGCTCTGTGCTGTCTGGACTCAAGTATGACTGAACTGTTCACTGGGTGCAAATCTAAACAGCAACTAATGAGGGAGGAGGGTGTAAACTAGTGTGTGTATGCTACTCTTCCACTGAACTTGATTAATGAACATGCGACACACACTCAACCTCGCTGAGTGAAACCCATGTGCGGACATTCACTCACTCATTAGTGGCATGCAAAACAGAAAAAGCAAGAGACAAGATGAAAAGAAAAAAAACGGGTAGGTGACTATAATTCAATAATTCACCAATAATTCCAGGTGACTTCCTGCATCTATAAATACACACTTCAGGACAGCGGCAGTCCTGACTAGAGCTGCAGCAGGCTCATGCTAATGAGCTTGTCCAGGTCATAATGAATTCATTGATTAATCAAACCAAGCAGTGCGTAATTTACACACTTTAATTAGAGAGTTACCACACACTATCTTCTCACTTCAACTCTTAATAACAAACAATCCTCCGCTGCACACCAATGAAAGAGACAATTAAGCGCAGAATTTCCCACTCCTGGACACCATAAACATAGTTCTCAAATTACACAGACGGATATAACACAGATGGATTTGAGTCAGTCTGTATTACATGTATATCTGATGTCAAAACTATGTGGCCAGTTGTATTCATTTCATCTTAAAAAAAAAAATAAGTGACAGACAAACCAAGAGGCCAGTTTTATTTGTAAGCAGCTGTGCGTTTGTGCCAGAGAGCTGGAGTTCATACAGTCATTCTGTTTCAGGCTACACTTACGCTTTTACACGCATTATTTCTACTCAAGCTGTTCAAGTCTGGCCCTGACCGCCAACCTCTCTTTTTCTCCTTCACCTGATCTTATTCCTCTCTTTCCCTCCTCCTGACACCAGCATCTGCCTCTCGTCTCACTGAACTGTCTGCGATTATGTATGCGTGTGAGCAGACTCGTCTGCAGAGAGACTACCGACCTCATACATCCGTGACAAGGGATTCCTGACTTTGAAAACACCCTTTGTAGAGATGCACGCACAACACTGAGGTAAAGATTAATGCATTTTGAGGATCACACCGCATCAGTTTGGTCGCATATAGTGTCAATGTTCACAGGGAAACATTCAAATGATAAATACTAACCTATTTAAATCCTCTTTCACTTTCATTAGGGTAACATGGTTTAGCACTTATACCCCTCCCTCTCCTGCCCTCTATCATATTCTCCTGACCGCTGAGCCCTCTGTGTTTTGAGGGTGAAGAGGAACAAAGCAGATGCTGCAGGTACAGAACATTCCTCTTAAAGTAACAGTTCACCCAAAAAAAAAAAGAAAATTAGCACCATTTCCTTCCTTCATGTTACACCCAAACCTCTGGAACACACAATTCTTTCCAAATATGTGGGTTAATAAAAAAAAAAAAGCACTGATGTTGCTTCTATTATTATCATTATGATTTTTTTCGTTAACCCAAACTAATACTTTTTTTTTCTTTTTAACTGATTGTATTACATGCTATTCAACTATATTTGATAAGAGTGGTTTATAATTTTTGTATTCAGAATATTTAGAAAGTATGCATTAAATATTTGTTCATCTTTACGGTTATCAAATGTGAATGTTACATAAGATTTCTATAAAAAAATTCTTTAAACATTAAAAAAAATGTACCATGACCAAATGTTTCCACAAACATATTAAACAGCACAACTGTTTCCAACACTTATAATAAATCAGCATATAAGAATGATTTCTGAAGGATCATGTGACACTGAAGACTGGAGGAATGATGCTGAAAAAAAAACTTGTTTTACTATCACAAAAATAAATTCCATTAGTTAATTACATTAAAATAGAAAACTTATTTAAAATTGTAATAACTGTTCACATTATTACCGTTTTATTGTCTTTTTCCATCAAACAAATGCTGCCCTGATGAGCATAGCAGGTGCTTCTTTTAAACTAGTGAGAAAAAAAAACTTTTGAAAGGTGACATTTTGAGAACTGTACTGTATTCGCTCTTTTTGATGCAACAAATGGAGAATTCAAACTTCAAAAATGATTCAAGAGCACCATGAAAGTATGTGGGAGAGTAAATAATTTTCATTTTTCAGTAAACTATTCCTTCAACTTGCTACCATTCCTAAACTTGTGTGTGTGTGTGTGTGTGTGTGTGTGTGTGTGTGTGTGTGTACATCCATATCAGCAGCAGATGCTGCAGCCATAGTGGATCTCAGAGATATCAGTGTGGCATATGGCTGCACTGAGTGAAAGATGGCTGCTGTCAGATGGAGAGGGAGAAGTGTAGAGCTCATTTATTTACTATGAGCAATATACCTGCTGGAGGACGGAGGTGGAGTGAGGGAGCGATGGAGAGGTGAGAAAGAAAAAGGCAGAGAAACAAGTACAGGTGAAGGAGAGAAGACCTGAGAGAGAGCATATACAGAGAAAGAGAAAATGGAAAGAGAAAAGGTGGGTCAAACAAGACAAAATAGCTACAAGTGTCAACGAATCATTAGCTAAAACTGACGCGTCATTAGTCTGATTTCATCAATCATTCAAATGCAGAGAAGAGAAACCAGAATTAGTATAAGACATCCTCTTTTTCCTTCAAAATCCTTCCATCTCACTGGCCACAATGACACCAAGTATTCCACCTCTAATGGGACCCCTCTCCTCATTAAAAACAAGAGAGAAAAAGAGAGAGAGGGAGAGTGAGAGGGAAAGGTATGCTCAGGCCCTTACTTAAGGAGCTAACACCTATAAAAAAAATAAAAAAATCTGAACAGAGGACAGAGAAACAGAGAAGCACCTCAAATGTAGGGGAAAAAAAAGAGAATGGAATTGTGGGAGGAAAACTGAGTTAAGAATGGTGCAAGAAGGAAGAAAGGAGGAGGCAATGCTGAAGTTCTGGGAAATAATAATGAGATACAGGAAGAGAGCGGAGAGGAGAGAGGAAAGAGTTTGTCCATCTTCATTAGATGTGTAAAACTACATATTTTCAAGACTAATTAGTCTTAAGGAAACAATGTATAATTAAGTTGCCATCAGGTTCACCTGACCCCTATTAGACATGTTTCTTTGGGAGCGTTTACATAAGGCACTTTCTTGTGTTCAAAAACAGCTAGACGGAGCACAGCGGAATAAAACCGGGACCTTGAAACTTTTTCTTTTTATTGTTTTCATCTAAACAAAAGTTGTAGCAATACACTCAAAAAAAAACAGTGTGAGGCATGACGGAACAACTGAAAGCATCCATCTGAACGTCTATGACTATAGTACAATGGTTTAACGCGGGTGATTTTAGAGACAGGCTTTGTTAACAAGAATGCGATTCTGGGGTCTTGTAATCTTTAACCGTTATAGCTACTTATTTTTCAAATAAAAGTACTTTCCCTACTTACGCTACCATTCAAGTTTGAGGTCAGTTAAACTTTAGTATGGATAGATTACGGTCACTTTTGAACAGCTTTCTTTTTTACCTTTTGCAAAAAACTAAAATATCCGTTTCCTCATAAAGATTTAGAAGCTTTCAACAATAATAACAATAAGCATCACATATCAGCCAATTAGAATGATTTCTGAAAGATCACGGAGACAGCTCTTTTGCCTTTGTCAAAAATGAGTCATTTATTCATGTTTTAACAATTTATTAATGACTAACGTAGACTATAGGCCACTTGGAAGTTGGAATAAAGAAAAAAATAAGTCCTCTGTAACATCGTAACATCTCAGCACTCTAAATAGACATAGGCTCCTTTAGCCTATAAATAGACCAACGCACCAATAAAAACGAGTCTTTAACAAATTAAGATAAATTTGAAATTAAGATGGGTATTTGGCAATAACGTAATTAAGATAAAGGTTCCGGATTTGCTTCGCCACTAGCAGCTGACATTTAATAAAAGAATAATGCCAACATTAGCGTATACACTCTGTCGACATTATGAATTTTAGACTGTAATTATGAATATTTAGCTTTCATTTTAAAAAACTTTATTACTCACAGCAATTAGGCTAAGCCTACGATTGAATCCACTGTAGATGTCTTCAGCGTGTTCCTGCGCTCACTGATGGCGTGTCATTATTCACTCATTATTCTCATTATAGACATGGACAAAACGTTTCCACACCCCAGACTTTGCTTTAGTTGCTGGTGCAACCAAAACGTAATCGCCAGAGGCAAGCCTCCATTACACCTACTCAGCATTCATTTTCGCATCTTTCTCGCGCTAATCAAAACACATCACATGACCGCTCGTTTACCGTGCAAACCGGAGCGCTAGCCTGAGCCCGACCCGAGCACGCGTAAGATGATATAAATTAAGACCGAACCCGTCGGGTCCCATCGGGTCCCGTCGGGTTCGGGCAAAGATCTTAAGCTCTACCTTGCTGAGCATTAAGAGACTTAACTTTCAAAAACAAAAAAGAAAACCTTACAGACTCCAAACTTTTGGAAAGTAGTATATTTAAACCTACGAAAGGAAGTGCAGCATTTGATTGGTCGTGCATCACTTACCTCACAGAAGAGTGTCAATTTGTCATCAGGCAGGAGTCCGTTGGCCTCATCCAGGAGGAAGTCTCGCCTTATGAACTTCTTGAACCCCCAGTCTTTTCCTTGTACGAAGCGATACGCCCGCTGGCTCTCTGCACAAAAATAAAAATAAAACATATTGGCATAAAATTGATTAGGTGGACACAGAACACAGGCCTTGCTCCAGGTCTCTGTAATGGCAAGACCTATTTAAAAAAAACCATCGAAATAACTTTCACCATGCACTTTAATTCAGTCTCTGTATTACAGTGAGGCAAAAACAATCTATGCAAGAAATCTCACACATATCTCAGACTAATCTGAATCCAAATACTCCTTAAGAAGCTTTTCTGCCTATCTGGCAAGGTCTATAATCTTGCTCTCCATTAATTCTTTGCATTATAACCAGTCTGACAATTCTGTGATTTTTCCCTCTCCTGCGGTTTCTCTGGAAGCACCTTAAACCTACCTGAATGCATTTGTATTTTTATAGCTACTACCATGTCCAAATCTTCACTCCATCTTGACTGCAGACGTTTCAGCTGACCAGCAGGATCATCTCAATTTCACATTAGCCACATTGGAAGGTATTTGAGGAAAAAAAAAAAAAAAACTCCCCCATTACAATAAGCTTTCTATAATACAAGTGTAGTGAAAAACATTTGCAGATTAATTATACATTTTAAAAGACATAGGCAGAATAAGAGAAGAGAAAGGAAAAAGAGGAAGTAAAAGGAACAAGAATAAGAAGGGAAGAGTCCACAAAAGGAGGAAAAAGAATAAGACAAGAAAAACAGCCGAAAAGAAGGAACGACAAGAGAGGGATGATGAGCAAGAATACAAGAGTACAAAAAGAGTAAAGCTAAATCAAGAGGTGTCGACAAAATCCTACAGGAGGATTTCTCCTTAGTCACTACTTTCATACACCAAAGAGGAGAGAAGAGAAATACATGACAGGAAGTGGGGAAGAGCAAAAAAAGGAGAGATGAATAGATTCCTTTGTGCTTCTGTTGCATTGTGGGTATGTGTGACAAGTACACTCTATCAAGTGTGACATCCTCTCTTCCTAAACGTTACACTTGTTCTGGTGAAGCATCTTCCCTCTTTTCTCTGTCGGTCGAGCGCAGCTGGGGCTCAAGTCATTGGCGGTTAATCTGCTTCTGTTTGTTTGTGTGTGTGCAGGTGTTTTAACATGGTGTGAAATGGCTGTGTGTTCACAGCTCAACTGTGACAGTCATACAGATCTGCACTGGAAGGACAACCGAAGACATGCCTCAGGAAGATCCTGGTCTCCCTTCAAATCAGAGGTTAAGTCACAGCAACGTTCCAATAACTGCTGCTGCAGGTATCCAATAGCAGAAAGGACACTACAATGCCAATTATTACACTTACTATTTTTAACACATAGGGAAAAACCCCATTTTAGGAACAGAACTTTTTGAAATGTGACGTTTAAACACATGTCCACTCTAGATTCAATTTAAACAGATGTTACAATGCATATCCTTAATGTATTTTAGATGTATTAACGCTTTGAAAATTTTACATTCACATATTTTACAATAATGAGAATTGGGGGATGAGGACAGTTGCAAAGTGTGCTTAACCATCACCCAAGTAAATACATTAACTTACTTTGTGGCCTAGCATCACTTCATTTTCGTTAAATTAAATTAAAACAAATTATAAATGTTGTCTTTTAGGAAAACAGACACACCTTAGAGATTTACACAGCGAGGGGACAAGAAAATATAGACCAATTTTTAACTGTAGGGCTAATACAATATGTCCCCTATGAACTGCATATGTGAATATTATGTAGACCTATTGTTTAAATCAAATGTATGCTTTAAAACTAGAGTAATCATAACAGGTTCATCCATAGTGTCTCCGTTAAACATCTGCGTTTAGCTCTAAATTGTGTCTTTGATGAAAGTATTAATACAATAAAAATGATTTGCATTCCAATGTTGACATTCAAAGGCACAACAATAAATTTTTGTCTCTTATTCCATGGATTTTACTCGTTTCACTTGTTGCCAGTGTTTTTCTGCCACCACAATGAGTGCCCAGCTGTAAGTGACGTAACTGTGACGTCTGTTCTAAACTGGGGTATAGTGCAATTGAATGAGTCATACATAAATAATACATCTCGAAACGGTCAAGTATTGGCCAATTTATTGGTTAAGTTATGCCTCTGCTGAGGTACTGCTTGCAATTGGACTGCCCGTATGGCTCATGAGTTGTGATGTCTCAAATTGGACAAGACAAGAGTGTTCACAGATGGCATGGTTTGATTCAGCTGCTTTGGAGAAGATGCTGATGGACCGGTGGGTAATTAACCCTCCCAGAATCAAGAACTCCTCAGTAAATCAAGTTACTCACCTATTAGATGGGAGAAGCAAGATTTCAAAACATAATTTTTCAATCCCCACACCATATGGGCTTGAACACAAAACAGGTGAGAGCTACTTTGCTGGTCACATAAAGACAAAAAAGGGCCACAAACGATGCCATTTCACACGTTTATGCATGTCCAAAGAATCATAAACAGTTTCTGATACATAGTGGAAGACTGACAGAGGGGGAGGGGTTTGGAAAGAAATAGTGACAGAGACACTGATTGGTCTCTCGATGAGGTCTTGGGTCAGATCAGGGCAGTGGCTAAATTTGTTCTCTCATCGGGGAACGTCTAGCAACTAACCAATTGCAGTAGGGTAGGGCAGTAAGTTCCTGTTGGCATCCAACCAGGGTCAGGCCTCTGTGGACATGGATACGCAAGCAGAAAGGACGAGGAGTGTTTTAGGACATCTGACAGAATACAGCTCCAATAAAAAGGACTGGCAGATGGATTATGCATAGAGGGAGAAGAGAGAGTTAAAGCAATGAAATAGCAGCCAGTGGCGATACATATTCAGGCCCCGGCGCTGGGCTTTGGGCCATGGTGCCTAATGTCCTGGCACACAGAGAGAAAAAGAGAAGGTTGCTCGATTGCAAATGCACTAAGCATACACACACAGAAAGCCATGGAGGTCGAAAGGCCAAGTTCTGTTTGCCCATACTTTAAAACACATCTGTAAGTGAGAAAAACTAGATGAATTCCTGTGGGCATGCATCAATTGACCAAAGTTCAACAGCAAACCATTTTAATCCGCAACACCGCAATTTCAGACTTCTTGAGAAAGGCATTGAGGGCGTCAAGTAGTCTCAGCCTTGGACGAAACACCTATTGACCACCCACAGATGACCTGAATCGACTTCACACACACACAAAGCGAAGATTTCCAAGAATTACACTCGAGCCACTAAGTAGCAAGCAAATTATATCTTTTAGCAGATGGTCTTTTTAGTTATATGGTCACTTCCCGTCTATATGGGCGGATCTTGGACAGAATAAGCCGTAAAGTGGACAGATTTTACAAGAATAGTCAAAAGTCTGGCTACATGACACTAAAAAGAAAAATACTAATAGAGATGTCAAATTCTTCTGAACAACAACAACAAAAACATCCTCAACTTACACTCTGCCATTAAAAGAGAGTTCAGTAGCACAATGTCAGAACAATAATGTAAGTAAACTGACATTCTCAAAACAGCATAAACACAATCCCTCCAGTGTAAACACTATCCAATAATTCCTCTAACCTTGACTCTCCTGTACAAACATACAGAGAGCAAAACACTTAACTGCCTGATATGATAAACCGTCAGCTCTGATCGGCTTGTCTCGATTGGGTCTGCAAAAACGTCTGGTCTCTGGGCGGCTCTTGGTGGGACTAAGCTGCACTGTGGGCCACACTATGTTGTTAGTCAAACATCTGGTTACGTGAGAACACTGCAAAGTACTGTTAAACTAAATACGATATATGAAAGCAACAAAAACAGAGAGAGTTTAATAGCAGGTTATGAAATTAACAGCTGCCACCAGCTGAATGCTGATACTTTAAGCACAGAAGTGGCGGGTGACTTGTATGACATCTCAAATTGACTTTTGACAGGAAATGTTGTTGCTTAGAAGCAACGACACAAACTTGAATATTACATAAAACAGACAAAAGCTATCAATGTGCATGTTGGACCTAAGCATATCACTGTTAGCTTCAGTACATTGTTGAAAAAGGGTATATATTATTATATTTCCTTTGAGCATTTCCAAAAAGTAGTAAAATTGAATAGAAGTTCAAAATATACAAAAATATATTATATGTATGTATGTATGTATGTGTATATATATATATATATATATATAAATCCACTTACAAAGCCATGGACAATGTGTATACAAAAAGTACAGACTTCCTTTTAGGTCCACATACATAAAATAGGTCTTTGTGCATTTATTTCCTATGCATTTGAATAAAAATGACACCCACAAATGTGTTTGACCAGCCAAAACATAATTTAAATCTTCATCCTTCTGTGGCTTTACAGTGAAACCGTCAGCATTATAAATATTGATCTATGGGAGTATTAACAGCTACGGGCCACACGGGGCTCAGAGCAACAGCAGTAAAGCTCTGTTGTGTAAATATTCATCAAACGGTCAATAGCCAATAAAGCACATTCAGAATCAATATCTGTCAGCATGCAGTCTCATCTGAATAACTACACACAGCACACAGTGAAAGGACCGTCAACTGAGTAGTTTATACACTGCTCAACATCCATCCAGTCAACAACTGTGTGAACCTTTCATTTCTCTATTAGCCCAGTGTCACTGTACTAAAGGATAGTAATTTCTAAAGGCCTCCCTTAATTTAATAAATAACTTTAACTTTCAAACTGTAATGCACTTCAGATTAGCAATAGCACATAGCAAGAAATGTTCTTGGCTATGACATGATCTGATGGCATAAATAATATGGTCTAATTTTACATCTCAGCAGAAAAGAAGCACCCTTTTTGTAGGATACTGCATTTTAAATATCATTCTGTAAAATCCAAATAAGCTTTACAGATATTTGTTGCTGAATCCCTTACAATTTTCAAGCGACACCTGAAAAATCAGCTCTTTCGTCAACATTTGACGTCATCCTTAAAAAAAAAAAACTTGCTTTATCTTTCCTTAATCCCTTCTGGTCTAGTTTGTAATCTAAACACTGTCTGAAACTTCGTATTAAGAGCACTTCCTGTGTTTATTTGCCTCTTTATGATGAATCGCTTGTTGTATTCCTCAATTGTAAGTCACTTTGGATAAAAGTGTCTGCTAAAGGAATAAATGTAAATGCATTGTAAAAGGTTTAAATAAGTTTTTGTATTATGCTCGTTCAAAAAAATATGTTTATAGACTTGTTCCATTTCTGCTTGTCAAATGCCTGTGAAACTTACCCAGTTGCTGAGTCTTATATTCATACAAATATTTACATGTTCAGAAATTAGCTGGAAATAAAAGCAGTTTAATATGAGAGGACATATATGAAAAAAGTATTCTTTATATCATAGTCTATTCACTGCATAAATTTGCACTTAAGATTTATATGATCTGAGTAAATGTTTTAATTTAGTAATCAGCATGATGCTCTTCAAAGGGTAAGGTTTCATTAATTTATTCTGTTATGTCCATTACATGTGGAGTCCCACAAGGGTCAATTCTTGCACCGCTCTTGTTTAGCCTGTATATGCTCCCACTAAGTAATGAGAAAGAACCAAATTGCCTATCACAGCTATGCTGATGATACCCAGATTTACCTAGCCTTATCTCCAAATGACTAGAGTCCCATTAACTCCCTCTGCCAATGTATTGGTGAAATCAATAGTTGGATTTGCCAGAACTTTCTTCAGTTAAACAAGGAAAAAATTGAAGTTATTGCATTTGGAAACAAAGATGAAGTTTTCAAGGTGAATGCATACCTTGACTCTAGGGGTCAAACAACTAAAAATCAAGTCAGGAATCTTGGTGTGATTCTGGAGACAGACCTTAGTTTCAGTAGTCATGTCAAAGCAGTAACTAAATCAGCATACTATCATCTAAGAAACATTGCAAGCATTAGATGTTTTGTTTCCAGCCAAGACTTGGAGAAACTTTTTCATGCCTTTATCACCAGCAGGGTGGACTATTGTAATGGGCTCTTCATTGGCCTTCCCAAAAAGACCATTAAACAGCTGCAGCTCATCCAGAACGCTGCTGCCAGGATTCTGACTAGAACCAGAAAATCTGAGCATATCACACCAGTCCTTAGGTCCTTACACTGGCTTCCAGTTACATTTAGGATTGATTTTAAAGTACTTTTACTCGTATATATGTCACTTAATGACCTAGGACCGAAATATATTGCAGATTTGTTCACTGAATATAAACCTAACAGAGCACTCAGATCATTAGGATCGAGTCAGTTAGAAATACCAAGGATTCACACAAAACAAGGGGAGTCCGCCTTTAGTTACTATGCCGCCCGCAGTTGGAATCAGCTTCCAGAAGAGATCAGATGTGCTAAAACACTAGTCACATTTAAATCTAGACTCAAAACCCATCTGTTTAGCTGTGCATTTATTGAATGAGCACTGTGCAATGTCTGAACCGATTGCACTGTATTTTACGTACTCACTGTATTTTATGTAAAATCATTTTGTATTTTTAACTGTTTTAAATTCATTTTAAATAAGTCAATTTTTAAATAATTTCCAAAGTTTTAAAATTGCTTGTTTTTATTTTTGTATTATCTTTCTTCATGACTATTTTACTTTCTTTTGTGTTAAGCACTTTGAATTACCATTGTGTACGAAATGTGCTATATAAATAAACTTGCCTTGCCTAGCCTACCTGGGACAGTTTAGCACTGCTAGAGTGTCTAGTGTCTTCAAGACAGATGATGAGAAGTTGCTTTTGTGGATTTCTTTACATCTACGCTATAAAGAGAATGTTTTGGGATTGTGCGTTTTGGAGCATCTCTGACTGCACGTGAGGTACTTCTTATATTTCTTCCTTGGGAGCTCTCATTATTAAGCAGCTGTGCAACACTACATTATTTTTGGATATTTGATTCAAATAAAGAGTCATATGTTTCCACAACAAGCAAGCCCCTCAACATATGTCCCACACCCCAATATCTACAAGCCATTTTAACAGACTACATAAACACTGATCTCCTGAAACTGGTTGTATACAGTATATCTGTCAGACCTGATGATTGAACCTCAGAGTGGACCAGGTTCCTCAGCACCTCTATTTGTTCGTCGTCATGCCCATGACTGACTCCATAAACACAAGTCATGCTGCAGAGTCCCAGTACCTTCTCACAGCCCTCTTAATTAAAGCACTTTACTTTGTTTTTATTTCTCTTTCTCCACCTCTGCCCCCCCCCTCCTCTCTCGTTCATCTCGCTCTCCCTAAGGAGGAGGGCAGGATTAAATTGGATTCTAAATGATCCAGAACCGATAGAGCAATTTCTGCTGCCATATTTTCATCCTCCGTCCCGCTTTAAAAACTCTCCCCATCACTGTACGGTGGCTGTCGGTGCTCCCACGTCCCCGGGGACGCCCCAAGCACGTCACCCCCTCCCTAATTCCAGAGGGGCACTAAATGGAGAGAACGTTGAGTGGAGAAAAGAGATGGAGGAGAGGGGGAGAGTGCGGGGCAAAACACAAGGAGCGCCTTCTCGCCCATTAAGGTGCAGAAAATGAGAAAATTGGAAAATGAGAGACGGGGTTGTTCAACCTCTCATCTCATCTCGCTGCCACAATCTGGCACCCTTTTCTCTTTCTTTCACTCCCGTTCCTCTGCCCATATGTGAGATTCTTCAAAAAGATGAGAGTGTGACTGCTGCTCACACCTCAGTTTCATCTCTGCAGGCCGCCTTTTGTGTAACATTAATACAGGCTTGTATAAAACCGTCTGCATCGGCGCAAGGACGAATCAGGGGAGGTTTACCAGCTTAATCCTACCTTGCCTAAAAATCACACAAGTTGGAGTTGAAAAACATTTGTTTCCAATGCCAATGTTGTCCAGCACAACAGGTGAATATTCTTGACATCCTTTCAAATATAATAGAAGTGAATGAAGACTAGATCCATCATGGTCTAAAATGACAAAAAGCAGCATTTAAGTATCAAAATGTGGTGTGATATTTGTCATGTCCTCTGCAGCCATTCGATAGCTTTGTGTAAGGAATAATACTCACATTTCATTAAAAGCTTGACATTTGTCCCAGCTGTCCTTGGCAATTGATTCAGTTCACAAACAAAGGTAGGTTTAAAAAAAAAAAAAAAAAAAAAAAAAACAGATAGATAAATGGAGGGCAAGATTAGCGGTGAACTGCCTACATTTCAGTCACAAAACACCTGGAATTATAGTACACGTCATATAGAGTCACTTTATCAAACTTTTGTTGCCTTTACAGTTTGAACACCACATTACTCATTCATTGTAGATAGACAAAAAAAAAAAGCTACTGTACATTTAAAAAAAAAAAAACCTTTGGGATTGAAATGAGGGTGCGTAAACGATGGCAAAATTTTCCATTTTGATTGAAGTAATGAACTTTTGGACAGAGCAAAAACTGGGTAAAGTAGTCAATTCAAGTTTATTTGTAAAGCACTTTTTACGAAACAATCATCGCAAAGCAACTTTACGGGAAAATTAAGTTTCTACTAGGGGTGTAACGGTACGCAAAAATCACGGTTCGGTACGTACCTCAGTTTTAAAGTCACGGTTCGGTTCATTTTTGGTACAGTAAGGGAAAGAAATGCAAACATTAAACTGCAGGTTGTTTATTACTATAAACTTTTTTTAACAATTTGTTTACACTTTTTTTTTTTAAATACTTTAATAATAAATATATATATAATAAAAAAATAATATGAAATAAAATACTGCTGCAAAGTTCTCCACTAAATAAAATACTCTCAGTCTCAAACCAATATCATATAATAAAATATAATGAAAAATATAAATAAATAACTATGATTACAGTGCAGAATTACCAATCCCAGCTTGTAGGCCTGCTCATATTTAAAAAATATATAATATAACTTTTCCAAAGTGTAAAGTGCAGCATCAACAGTTTCAGTTTTTAGACCTGCTCAGATTTCGTTATAGCGTTTGACCGATCGGAATTAAGAGCAAAGGTCTGTTTAAATGCCGACGGGAGCTGCGTTTGAATTACAATCGTTTTTTCCCTAGTTGTAGTGATGTTCACACTCGCGTGATGCCTTTTGAAAACCTTAGGCCGGTGACACACTGGCATATTGCACCTGTCAAACATAGTCTATTTTGTCGTCAATACTGTTGACGGTGTCCTTTATCAGCAGGCTTTATATTTATGCTCAACATGAAGTATAGATATTGTATCGTGAAGACAAGATCCTGGTCTGTCGGCGGTCTCCCTCTATGTCACCTAGAGTAGCAGCAGCGCGCCAGCGCCGCATCAGGCACAATTCTGGTGTGTAAAGACATAGAAAACGCGAAGCAGCCGTCACGCAACTGACACGCAGCAGAAACGCCACGCTCACGCCACGCAGCCAGTGTGTCACCGGCCTTAGAATCAGCTGCAGGGCGGGATTTGTGCTGAACGCGGAGACTTAATAGGTTCGTTTGGAAACACGAAAATGTACTTATGTTCCGCAAACAAAATATTGCATTCGGTCATTCGGTACACACGTGCACCGTACCGAAAGCCCTGTACCGAAACGGTCCGGTACGAATACACGTACCGTTACACCCCTAGTTTCTACAATATTTAGTAGTAAATTATCAGTGGTGAATGTCAGTTAATGTACATATGGCAGAAATGTACGGAAAAATCAATTAAAGACAATCAAACAGACGATGTACACTATTAAATGCAATTATTATATGATGCAATCAAACTAATAGCAAAGTTTGGTAGTTCTGTATGTTGTTTCAGACTAAAGCTCCTAACAAAACACACATTTCTGTTTCACCATTTCTTCTCTGCATACAAATAAACTCCATAACCTTCAAAGCTACAAAGTTCACTGACCTAACACACACATTCCCACACTTATATCATATGCACATTGATTTTTTCAATGTGGTACGTTTACATTTATAAATAAATTTATAAACATTCACCAGATTTGAACATCCACAACAGGATTTCATAAATATTTTTCCTATGAGAATAACAAAAACACCTTACAGAAACACACACACACACACACACACACACACACCCCACTATGAATATTACTTGTTAAAAACAAAAAAAAACAAAGGCAAACTCAGGCATAAATTTGTTCCATTTGAGCGACTGTAATTCAGAGGCACTGAAGGCCAAACCCCCTGAAACCCACTTAAACCCATCAAACAGGACAGCCTGGAGGCCATCACCCCCCAAAAATCTCAATTAAAACCCTGCCGCCTGCCTCAAATTTAATATTAAAAGGGGAAAAGTTCACATTGAATGTTATTACTTTCACAGAAAATACCGCACCATTCACACATTCAGAGGCATGCCAGTCTGTGATTAACTTCGTTTCGCAGGTATCCGTGTCTGTAGGATCTACAGGTCCCTAAAGGGATCAAGTGATACTGAGCTAGTCTGCAAACACGCTCTCTGATTAAATAAATGTTTCATAAAATACTTTTTGTGATGAGTATGTGGGAATGAAATTTGCCTCTGCTTATGCACAGTTTTTTTGTTTTTGTTTTTTAAGGAGATCAAATTATATACTAGACAAGATGTGGAGAAAAATCACTGTAGGAGCAATTTTATATCAACTAAAACGATACATAGTTATTTTGGCTTAAAACCTATTTAAATGGTTTATATATAAGAAATAATAAAATAACTGAAATGAAATGAGCTACCTTTAAGCTGCTAATTATTTTTATTTGAAAATGGTTGGACACAAGACAAAAGACAACTTCTATAAGGAAGCTAATACCAACTATTCTACTGCTTCCTTCACCAAATTAAAAAAAAGAATAATAATTCTTAAGAATTTGATCAAAATCTCACCCATAGCTTTGGTTTCTTCGCCCTTGGCGTTTAGGATGGAGAACTTGAACTTCGCCCGAACCTCGCTCTTAGGACAGCTGACCAGGAGCAGATAGAGCGACAGATAATCTTTACTCTCTTCATCCAGACCTTTAGGATTCACTCGCAAACACCTGCTCGAAAACAAAGAATATTACATCAGCAGTTACACTTTGTTTTAGTCTAAAAGTTTATATGAAAAAAAGAAAAAACTTGAAATATTATGCAAATCCATGTGTGCTCCTCCCAGTCTTACCATTTAAGCTTGTCATTGGCCCCCGAGGAGAAGGTGGAGCTTTTGATGACCTCGCCCATCTCCTCCCGGCAGAAGCTGAAGTTGTTGATGGTCCACATATAGGAGAACTTAACCACTTTGATCTGGGCAAACACAAACACACAAGAAGATAACAGACAAGACACTTCATTCTTCCATTTATCCATCTACTTTTTTCCCCCTTTCCTACATTAGATCCGCAAGTGTCGGCCAAGACATCAAAAAGCGACACATCAAAACCGCCTTTTATCTTAATGCACTCTGACAACAAACAGGATGGGGAGAACAAGGAATAAAAAGACCTCAAACAAAAACACTGGGGGAGAAAGATGGCAAGATAAATGAAAGCATTAATGGAACATGTTTCACTAGTCGTGGGGATTCTGAACACACAGGAGGATCCTGAAGTCACACACACTCAAAACACTGAGAAGATAATGGCCATTACATATTTTTAGACAAACTGACACATACTCTGATCATTCAGGTGGATACAAAGATGCTTTCTCAAACAAATATAAGGTTTAATAATGCTTATATTATATATAAAAAAATTATTATATACAATATAATTTAAAATAAAATGTAAAAATATTATATTATTATTATAAAAAAAACTCTTAACACTAGCTTGCTCTATTCTTTTTTTATTCTATACGTTTTCTTTTTATTTATTATATTATTTAAAAGCCCTTGCTACATGTACTGTGTTAAGCTAACTGAGACTTGTTATAGCACTTATATATCACTGCTCTTTTGTTGTTTTTGATTGCTTCCACTGTCCTCATCTGTAAGTCGCTTTGGATAAAAGCGTCTGCTAAATGAATAAATGTAATGTAATGTAAATGCTTATATCAAATATTGGTAAAAGTTGTGTTTTGAATAAATGCTGGTCTTTTAAATTTACTTTCTTTTCAAAGAATCTTTAAATAAAAAACGTATTACGGTTTCTACAATATAAAGCAGCACAAATGTTTTCAACGTAAGAAATGTTTCTTGAACACCAAATCAGCATATGCCAAACTTCAGTGACTTTTAATGGTGTGATTTGGTCCTTTATGAAGCTTAGATTGTATTTTTTTTTTTTTTCTTTGAAAAAAAAATTTTTTATGAAAAAGAGCAAGATTAACATTCTTATAAACTATTCCTGTTGTGTTCCACAAAATGAAGTCACATGGGGTTTTAAACAACACATGGGTTAATTACCACAAAATACATTTTATAAATGTTATTTCAAAACTACATGTATAATTCTATTCAGCATTTAAAAAAGGATGCCATTCCCACATGGTCCCATTGATTGGCCATTTTTAGCATCAAACGAGACTTAATGTGTGTCTGGGACACCAGTGGTGCTCAGATCTGCACCTGGAAGATCTAGCTTCCTGCACAATTTAGTTCCAGTCTTGCTCTAACACACCTGCCAGTAATTTTCAAGTAAACCCATGAAGTTTGATTGGCTGGTTCAGGTGTGTTCGATCAGACATGGACCGAACTCTGAAGATGGATCATCAGAATGGAGCACCCCTGTGGCAGAGTACACACAGGGATTCACAGAGTGACTCGGAACCCACCACCCCAACACATATACACACACACACACACACACAAACTCACCTGTGTGTAACACCAGCTTTCGGCCACAGGGCCGCTGGTCATTTCTGCAGGAGGCGGAGGACTCGGTACCCTGGACATCGCCAGTTTTGAACGTTGAGGGTGGGGTAGGCGGAGGGTCACTACGCCAGCCACCGCAGGATGTCCCAGACAAAGTGCACACACGTGATTACTCACTCAAAGGCAGATAGTGCACACGCACTCATGTGTACTTCACAGCCGCCGCCGCCGCCAGGATCCGGGCACACACTCGTGTTCAGCGTAACCCAGAGAACATCAACGGAATGCAGACAGAATCTTGATGTGTTTTTCAGTGAGTCGTCCAGTTCATTAGCTTTACAACCTGTAGCAGAGAAAAAGCAAAGACAGATTGAGAATTTATTTCAAACCGCTTTAAACTTAATTCTTCTAAATAATTTAAATAAAATGAATTAAAACAACTTTACTAGTAGTAGTATTAGATTGTCTTAGTTCATGTACAACAATTAATAATTCAATACATTAAAAATCTATATTTTATTAATAAAACCATATATTTCTACAAGAGGTAGACCGATATTGGATTTTATGATACTGATAGCTAGGTTGGACAACACTGGCCAATACCAATAAATTAACCGATAGTTTTTAAAATGGATACTGAACAGAAAATAAAATCTAGTCAACAAATGAATCACTTAGTAATTATATGAAAACATTCACTACAGTATACTGTGTACACACCATTTCATAGTCTATGTTTTAAATCGCCTCTGAATTGCTCTGTGCAGCGCGCAGTATCACGCGTCTAAACAAACTGCAGGTGCTGTCAGTGATATTCTCCTTTAGGCCAGTCTCGTGCTGTAAAACAGAGACTATAGGGACTTATGTATAAAGAGGACCTTCTCAGCCGCTCCAGCAATGGACCCAACCAGGAAAAACTGTCATCATGGATTTTTACTAATAATAATTAATAGTTTCACCACTCAACTATCGGTGCCGATTAATCACCAAAACAGATACATCGGTTGACCTCTAATTTCTACATTATAAAAAAAATAATAATAATAATAATTATGTTTTAAAGTCACGGTGAGTGAAGTGACCAGATAATGGATTTACTAGGGCTGGGCGATAAATCTAAAGATATGATCATGCGCATCTAGGCAGTAAATCTGGTTAGCAGCACTTAATAGACAGAGCCATAGATAACTGACAAGCTACGCAGTATCGCGTTCATTATCGCAGATGAATCGCCTTTGATAATGAACGCGATACTGCGTAGCTTGTCAGTTATCTATGGCTCTGTCTATTAAGTGCTGCTAGATTTGAAAGTAGGTGATGGCGATTTAGCGCTAATCACGGAACCAGATTTACTGACTAGATGCGCATGATCATATCATTAGATATATTGCCCAGTCCTAGGATTCAAACCAAAAAAAAGCCTTAGATGATTTTGTACAATGGCAAAAAAGGGTTACAGTTTTCTACTACATATGTACGAACCACAAAAATATGCAGAATCAATCAAACCACCACATCTTGTGTACTGTTTGATCTCTGTTTTGTTGATATCTAGTTCAGCACGTCTACATTTGCCACTGGTGTCAGAGTAAAAGCCAGACCTCTGAAGACTCAGGAGCACCATCAGCAACTTCAGTGAGTTTAAATCCTTCAAAGCTACATGTTTATAATGCTGGAGGAAAACACAATTTCTTATTTTTTCCCCCATTGTGAAAGGGCCCTCCCTCTCTTTTCCAGGAGAAAAGCACATTCATCATTCTATTGGCTCTCTTGTTCATTTCCCCTCAAACCTCTGAACCTTAAACCTTTTCAATCTTTTTTCTTCTGACCAAAAATAAATAAAACAGAACCTCAGGACTAATCCTTATTTTTCCTCTCACCGCTGATAATTAAGGCACTTTAATCGTTAGCTGGATACACCCTAGCCATTAATGAACTGACCAGAAACACCAAACTAGCCACTTATCTAACAGTACAGCAAGTCATTAATAGGGCTAATTAAAGGATGTAAAAACAGTCTAAGGCAAGCTCATGACTGATAACCAATTAAAGCTGAAAAGCAAATTTCTCGCTCCATGAATGACATTTATAAATGTTTAAAGAACACATGGTCAAAGGCCCTCACGGTCATGAGCTAGGCAGAAACGTCTTTATTAAAATAAGTCATTTATAGGTAACTTTTTTTAATTTACTTCACAGAACAGCAAGATTTTCTGCGGTCAGATCACATCAAGTTATGAAGAGTTGAACATTTCCCAGACACGGTGACTGGGGGACCTTTGATTTTAGCTAAACTTTAAAGAAAAAAAATACAAGTATTATCCTCTCTTTTCTCAATTTGAAGCGACCTCATCACCCTTTCATCTCCCATTCCTCTCTCCATTTTTTACCGTCTTCTGCTCCTCTTTCCACTTTCTCACTCAACCTGCACGTTCTTTCGTCTACGAGCCAGAGAGACGGAGACGTTCCTTTCCCCTAATTAGCATCTGATTGAAAGGATAGACCACAGTCCGGCGGAACCTTCTGTAAATTGTGTGACGATTTGAAAGAGAATGAGAGTGGAAGAGCATGAACAAAGTGCAAAACAAAGTGTATTGTGGGGAGGAGAGAAGAAAAGAAAATATTAGGAGTATGAAAAGGTCAATTCAAAACTTTTCAGAAGTACAGAGCAACTCATCCGTTTCCCACCTATGCACTAAAGCTGGGTGATTAAAACATAAGCCAATATTTTTCAGTTATTTAACAAAAAAAAAAAATACACCTCAATATTAAAATCTTTTCTTATATAGTTTGCTTAAATGATTTGTCCAATTAAAGGAGTCGTTTTGACTGAATAGTCATTTCAGCCAAGTAGATGTGAAAAAAATTTCAAATAAAATGCATTTAAAACTATACAAGTCTTGAACACAAAAAAAGGATATTTAACAATTTTTATGCAGCAAAATAATAATACATGGTAATGAAAAAGTATTTTCTCTGCTACAAATTTCATTAAAATTTGTTACAAATAAGTATTTTTACATCAATTAGTAAGCCACCATTTTCCCCCCCCCTTTTTTTTTTACAAAAAATAAATAAACAATTAGTTTTATTCGGACAAAAAAAAGAAAAGAAAAATGGTATTAATTTTTTTTTTTGTCCGTTTTGGAAAGCATTTCAGTGCTTCATTGAAATCAACCGATTCCAATTAATTACATTTACAGAACTTAAACTTAGTCACCACAATTTCTATTCCATTTAAAACAGACAATATAAAAGCAATATGAAATTTACTTATAAAATTAAACTAGCAAGTTATCCAACTTTTTCCTCTACGCTGAAGTAAGCCTATGGGTGAGACTTCCATTTCATTAGCCGCCATAGGTAAATAACGAGGAGAAAAACAACGTGCACTGTTTGCAGAACCAACCAGTGTGTTCTTCATTAAGATAACCGATTAAAATAATATGACAGGACACATCAATTGTCAATATCAAGCAGCAAAACTGTTTTGTACAGCTAAAATTAGCTTGACACCAATGAGAACAGAAGCTAGACCCGTAGAATTAACAAATGGCAGTGCCCATTTTAACGTCAGGAAAAACGTGGATACTTGCAAGGGGAAGTCGTGGCCTAGTGGGTAGAGAGTTGGACTCCTAAACCTAAAGGTCGTAGGTTCGAGTCTCGGGCCGGCAATACCACGACTGAGGTGCCCTTAAGCAAGGCACCAAACCTCCCTGGGCGCTGCAGCAGAAATGGCTGCCCACTGCTCCGGATGTGTGTGTGTGTCTGTGTGTGTGTGTACGTACTTTGGATGGGTTAAATGCAGAGCACGAATTCTGAGTATGGGTCACCATACTTAGCTGTGTGTCACTTTCATTTCAAGTTTTATCCTTCAGGAAACTTTAAAAGACCTTTAAAAAGAATTGTGATATTCACAATGTTGCTAAATTGTACACAGAAAAAAATACGCTTTACCATGACAAATTCCTAGTACTTGGCGATAAACGTGATTCTGATGCCATAAATACAAAGAATATTTGATTTACTGCCCAGCCCTACTACACACTCCAAAATTAATGCTCAGAGACTAAATTCATTAACTTGCAACTCATTATTATCAGTTAAGCCAATCTCACTTTTTTCCTCCCTCCTTCCTTTCTGCTATTTGTTTCTGATGAAAAACACTTGTGGCATTTTCACTCAGTAAAACAATAAAATATTAATCATTCAAGTCGGGGAACAAGTTGGTGTCCATTTGCAATTCAAATTACCCCTGACTTCCTGGCAATTAATTTTCACGCGCGTGTCTCCCATCATGTGTCTCCAGTTATCGGTTTTCTGAACTTCATTTGCAGTGGTCTTTGTATCCTCATCTATTGGCACGGTCAATGCAAACTCACCTTATGGCAACAGAATACCACTCACGAACTCGCTAACCACCTTTTAGCACTGAAAACACACACACAAACAAACAACAGGTTACACACTGTGCCAGCCGCAAGTCTAACAGACAGACCCTCACAAATTCAACGTACACTCAACTCTACAGGAAATCTCCCATACTTCCAGAAAAATACATTCCTTAGCCAAGTTCTAGTTTGTATTCATAAAGTTTTGGTAATTTGTTTTCAGTTACCAATAAAAAGTGCAGCACTTTTGGTGTATTTAAATGCATTCCACAAATGTACCCCTAAATCAGCGCAGAAAATCCTGCGATCCTGTCTGGGCCTAGTAACAGACGATAATCCACAGGACACAAACAGAATGCACACACACTTCAGCTGTCAGAGAGGTATGAGAGGGGGGGATCTGAGCTCGCAGGCACACACCAGATCAAAGAAACCGCATGTTTCACATGTGATCCTGTTCATTAGTTTGCAAACTACTCAATATATGACTTCATAACTGGAACCACGCACACATCATCTAGGGATTTAAGAGACTGCTGATGTTTACATATTCATTTTTAACAGCAATGAATCCATATTTGGTCAATATACTAACAGGGCTTGATGCTACTTTTTTCTCCAAGCACTAGTGCTCCTACTTTAAAAATTTAGGAGTGCTCAAAGAACTTGGGTACAATGAAAAGTGATCAAATCATTTGCTTTTGTTTTTAATTATGGGATATGAGGAAACATTTACAAGCAAAATTACTTAATTTATTTGAATACACTAGAATTGCACTAGCTTTTAACACATTTCTGCTTCAAACAATATGCTTTTAACAATTATGGATCATTTATATTTTTTTCTATTTAAATGCAAGATGTAGTTTATGTAGTTGAAATACCAATAGTAAAAAATATAATCTGCATGATGTATGACTTTTAATTGTAAACAAGCCTAATATCCTCTTATTTTAAAATGTCTTTACTACTTCCTATCAGATGAACAAGACAAAATATGCACTCTTACGACCATCTACTACAATAGAAACATTGTCATAATTCATCGACAGTACATCGTAAGCAATCACCGGCATAAATACAGTAATTGCAAACTGCTCTAAAACCACAAGCACACAGAACATGCAGTGTCGCATTTTATCCTGTGAAATGTACAGGTTTTTTTTTTATGAAGTTTAGGGTATTAATGATTTGATTCATGTTATGAAGACAAAGTTAAGACCTCTTTAAATTAATTATGACTTATTTTCTACCATTTAAGATGTTTAAAACTTTGTATTACATTGAATGTAAGTCTTTAAGAATCTGCAGGGACCTATATTTTCTTTCACACACACTCCTAAATGCATTTTACATATTTATTTTTATTCACAAATGCGAGTGAAATTCTCACACTGTCAAGCCGTGACTGATGTGTACCACACAATTCACAAACATAACTATGATAATCAAAATCCATTTGAAGTCACAGTACAGTTGGTTTGTTTGGTGTGAACGCATTTTTTTTTTTTCAATGAATTCACACCCGAGTCTGCATAAAAAGATCAGATCCCTATCGATGAACATATAATTTGCATCTTTGCCTGCTCCCAGACCCACAAATTACAAAATAATGCATTTTTCATTGCTGCTTTCTCTAAATAAACAGCCTTCAGAGTTGCAGCTTACATGCTTTGCATCTTGGGATACATTCGTAGCAGACAACGGGACATTCAAAGTGTGCACAACTTTGGTGCTAAATCTAAACGGACACAGTGATTCAATAACACAGTGAATGTGTGGTTTCGATAGCTGATCAAACTCGAGTCTGACCAAGCAATAGAAACAAGTGTTACAACAGCCTTAGATAGATACAAGTGACTTGGTTAAATCCCGATTAGTTTAAAGCAGTGTCAGACAGCATCTGAGATCAGACCGGCTGGCACATACGAGGCGGGTGGGACGAGACGGGTGCCAGGCAAGGAGATTCAGCCCTCGAGGAATTCATTACTGCAAGCGTTACCCAGCCAAAATAATTAATGAATTAATGAGGGGAGGAGAGAGAGCGAGGGAGAAAAAACACACAGTGTTTCTGCGCTGAAATTCTCTTTTAGTTGAGACTTGAAAGAGAAACATGAAGTACAGCCCCACCCAGCAGACTCTCCCTACTGGATTGAGCTTCTTGTGAGGAAATGAGAACCATCACGTGACTTTTCACTTATTTAAGCTCCTCCCACAGAGAACGCATCAACTACACAATATCAGAAGGGGAGTGGCTTAATATAGAAAGGGGAGGGGTATAGCATGGGTTTGGGGAAGGGTCTACGGGGAGGATATAACTTTGGGAAGATGGGTCAAAGACTCTTCTTTCTAGTTTAATTTTATCCAGTCTCTTTTTTCTCTCTCCACAGACACAGAATGAAAGGGATATGTTGGAAGTAGTAACTTTTTTTTATTTTATTTGACCTTATTCAAACCCCTATGCACTGCTAAAATACATTCAGGGTCAATGTTAGGTTGACATCTAAAAACCACATTTAAAACCAACATAAAATGTTGATTGCAACCCACTTTACTTCCACATAACATTTCCGAATCAAACAGGACAAATCAATTTTACGTACAGAGAAACTCAACATATTTTGGTGTAATCAATATTTTTAATAAAATAATTTCTCCATTGAAATAAAACAAATACAAAATTAACAAGAACATGTATTAGGAAAATAAATTGGGTCAATTCAGATTTCATACTGACTGATGCATCTATGGACCATTTCATGAAAACAACCTGCCTATTCAAAATTTGGCTGACAGAACATATTTTCTTAACTTTTAATTGAAAAAAAAATGATGATGACTACTAGACATGACCTTAAACCAAGAATTTTGTTGATTAAGGTTTACATGCGAATAAAAGTCTGAAAAAATCTGTTCACTTATAATAGAAAGTGATAGTTTCTCTTCAAAAGTCTTGGATTAAACCACTCTGTTCACTGCATTACTGTTACGATCTCTACGCATTGAATTATGGTGGCAAAAGTACAGGCAACATGAGAAGTCGCAATACGCAAGAAGACCTGACGGTACACTAAAGATTAAAATAGAAACCGAGCACTGGAGAAAAAAATTTTGTTTCAAGGTTTAACAAAAGTCTTATGGGTTTGGAACAATGAGAGAATGAATAAATGGACAATTCTGGGGTAAATGAACCCTTTAAGACTCTACAATATGCTGGACAAACTGTTCCTCAGCCTTGATGGGTAAAAAACAACCGTCTGAGCATTACAGGTCAATAAGATAGCAGTATATAACTTGAGGAGACACAGTGGAAATTTATCAGCATGAAACCCTCATTTCATGCATCCAAACATCCATTTCCTCCAATCTTCTGAGGATAAATGAAGTTGGTTATTTATCAGCTTGATTAAAATGGATGAGTTGATGCCAGAAGAGAGACACTGAGGCAGAAAACTTTGAGGGTGAGAATGTAGACCTTTCTTGCTCACATACATACATACAAGTAATCCTTGCCAAAAAGCTATACCCTGGGAGTTTTCATATTAACGTGTGGAACTAGAAATGTCCAAATTTGATGCATATTGAATCATTACCAAGTTCATATAAAAATAGTGCATATAATTGCAGCTTAACTTTTTTTAGATAACTCGCTGCAGTGGAAGAAAACCCCCGACCCGGTCTTTTCCCCCCTACTGAAAGAGAGAGTGGCAGTGTCTCTCTTGTTAAGACACAGTTAGGGAGTCGTGGTGTGTGTGCGAACAGTTTGCCATTGCACACTACCGCAGTGAGATCAATTAGACAGCTGACTCTCTCAAGTTTACACCACAGTAAAAAATATCTGGGCTGTAAACGAACACATGAATACATGTGTATATATAGCCTTCTCACCCTCAATGTGGTTACCCAATTATACAAAACATGGAATACACTATAATGAATCCTGTCTGTCTAGCATAAAATAGGCTCGCTTGCTGCTCACTGGGCTTGTAGAATATCATAATTTGATGCAATGATCTCCATTCATGATACATGGTTAATGTAACGGTATTATCAATTTCGGGGTATCACGATGGCAAAATAGTCTCTCTATCACCATGGTCCCATGATGTTATGAACCGATTAGTCTTCTGGGCAAAAAGGGTAATTTTTAAACTATATTTAACTTCTTATTCTAACATAAAAGGTCTTTAAAGTTATGTTTTGGCCCATTGTGCTTTCGCAAATTAACTTGTTTATGTATTATCATATCCAAATACATAAACACACAAAAACCTATTACACATTAATGCAAATTTTCTGTTTAAAATACATTAAAATAGAATAATTTTCTGATCACATAAAATCTTTGCGAGACTTTCAAAAACAAAAAAACCCCAACCCTAATAATGTAAAGACCTGTATTATATTAATATTGTACTACAAATAAAAGCACATTATCACACAGTTGTCAATCCTTGTGCCATATAATTATATTATTGTTCTTCTCCACTGCAGCAGTATGCATTAGTGTGTCACTCTTGAAAGGGCACTGGCCCCACAGGGGGGCCCCCTGCCTGGGACCCGCTGCCTGCCATCCATCAGAACAACACAGTTAGCAAAAACAGTCTGCCACAACCTGCCAAAACCCACAGCTGTAATCAGTACATCTCCAACCTCTAAAGCTAGAGAGAAGTGGAGCTGTGTAGGTAAGCACAGTTAACTTACTGCTTGTTAACATGGTATATATTTCAAATACACAAACTATTGTTCTTGTTCTAATACCTCCCTCTTCACGGTTTATCACACTGTTCTAAGTTTTTTATTCAATGGGGTTTTTAAGGCTCAATAAAACAATTTAAGAGTGTCGATAATATAATCTTTCATATGCCCCAAATCCAATTCTATCCAAGATTGAAAACAATGGAAGCAGGACAAAGGTGCCTTTTATTCTTCAGCACTGTATTAAGGTTTGGGCGGTGTCTACAAAATTTGCATCGTATGATTTCTACAGTGCAACATCGCGATGGACGATGCCATTGAGGGGGGCAATGTTAAGGGGTGTGCCCGAAGCGTGAATCTGTATTCAGAAAACGATTGCTAATGGTTGCCTCTTAGATTACAGTACATAACATTTAACTTACCACATAAACGGAGAGTAAGGAGAGTTGACTGAGGACGATGGCGAATGACTTGCAGATCCTGAGCACCACTGATAAACATCTAATCTTGTAAAATGTGTGCTAAGTACTGCTGCTCTAAAGTATAAACAGAATACGTGCCATCGCGAATCTCGAAAGTGAAACTAAAAAACGATCATGCACTCAAAAGCGGTTTCAATGCCAGGCATAACACCGGTTCCCTGATGTCCAAAATTTATATACATATATAACTGCAAGAGAAATCATTAAAATATGCATTTTTCTCCCATCTCGTATTTATTCCCTTTAGGGGTTCCATATACATAATTTTCTTTCTGAACACGGTATTGGGATATGGCGTATTGCGAGGGTATGGGGGGGGGGATCAGCAATCGATGATGGATGATGGCATCGTCTATTGGCTCAACTCTACACTGTACATCATCCAAAACGAGCCTACAAAATATTCTATCTTCGAAATAAAATACTGAGGACTACCACCTGAAAGCACAAGAAAAAAACAACATCAAGAAACAAGATAAAATAGATGAGTTTAAATGCAATTTAGAAAGTGAAAAAACATGGATTTTCCAACCAGCTTTGTAGAAGCAGTACCCACTAAGACCCCTTCAAATTGTCAGAAGTTCCCCAAGGCTCACCCTCAGGTCCTTTTCTAATTAATTGTTCATGCTGAATTTGGTGTTTGAAGCACATCAGCAGAGTTAAACAACATCTTTGCATTAGGAACAAAGGATTTGCTCTCAAATGGATCATCAGGTCCTTTTTTATTTTCAGTAATGACCTTCAACTTGACTTTGCCAGGTAACACATTTCCAGGCTCAATTATCCCCCTTCAATAGATTTCAAAGGTGTTCCTTAGAAGCATAAAAGCGTTATAATTAGCGTGAGCCCCTGCTCACATAATGTGCAAAACACAAAGCCCCTCAGTAGCTGCTAATTTCTTTAGCTGTCCTTACTGTTGTGTCTCATCTCTGCTGATCCTTCTTTCTTTCCTTCCAGACACACATACAGAAAAGAAGAGATGCGCTCACACATCTGAACACTCCTCACCAGCCGAGCTTGAGCCATGTGTGAAAGCCCATCGTATCTCTGTCTTACTCTTCTTCTGGTGAGACTCTTGAAGGGCAAAACAACTTTTTCCCTCCTCATAAGCGTACTCTGAAACATAACTAGTAGTTGGCAAAAAACTTGAAGTAAGCAGGGGACACATTTCAACGCATGATGAAAAGCCAAACAAACCTGGCAGGGATCCCTGAATATCCTTGAACCTGCACAAATGTGCAAATTTAAATGATTTCTGCAGCACTAAGACCAAAGTTTCACATTAAGGTAAAACTGGTATGTTTCATTGGATATTTACACCAGCTAGCCCCCTCATTTGCAAACTGGACCATATCAACGAGGTGTAGAAACAAAAAGAAATGCATGCGCATTTGTGTGTGAGATTTTCGTTTTAGATAATGCAATCCAAATAAGCCAATAAAATAAAAAATAAAAAAAGAGCTACAAAATGTCTCAATTAACTCTAGGTTTTATTTTTATATATATATATATATATATATATATATATATATATATATATATATATATATATATATATATATATATATATATATATATAGAATATTATTCATGTAATTCAACTCAGTGTAATATTTAATTACAAAACCAAAAGTTTTATTTATAAGCTGTTTCCAAGTTGATTATGAATAAATGAGACAAGTCAACAATTTATATTATTTGTAAAATAATTAATTGCCAGCAATAACTAGAATCATATTTCACTTCAAAAAGCAGTGAGCAGAGGGTGCATATAAATTAAGCTTTAACTGTACAGACAGCTAAATATGAAGATGGCTAAACAATAGACAGCAAAGCACAAAGAAATATCTGATTATTATGACCAGACACAGACAAAGACTAAGTTTAAGACCTGCCTTGCTGAATCTCCCAGTATCCCTCTGCCCGTGAACTCATCACAAAGTTAACTCAAAACAGATTGGGTGACAGCATCCTTCCTGTAGTCCAGCAGAGTTCAAAGTCACAAAAATAAACTAGTCCCAAAATGTCTAGCATCCACCATAACTGAGCCAATAAAAACCCCCAGTTACACAAAACACCCACCCTTTAAAAGTTAACATCAATGAACTGGCCCCTAAACGGGTATGTGCACGCACACACACACAAACACACACACACACACACACACACACACAAACCCACAAAAGTGCCTTCAGCAGAGCCAATTAAGATCAAGTCTTCTGTTAACTTGTCATGCTGTCTAAGCAACAGCAAAAATGCAGCCGTTAAGGCCGATGAGCTGCCATGGTGATATGAGAGGGTTAACTGCTCTCTTCTGCCTCAGTTTGCAGGATCCAGACTAGATTGTTTAATGGAAAACTGGGAAGATGTTTTTGTTCACAGTTTATTTTAAGGTCCAGTTCTCACTATTAACAAACCATTAACTATGACTTTTGCCTCAAATTCCTAATTTGCTACTTATTAATAGTTACCAACGTAGTTAACTTAAGGTATTGGGAAGGATCAGGGATGTAGAATATAGAACTATAGAATGACTATTGCAATCGGATTCCCTGAACAGTTTTTTTTAAACTGTAGAAGAGGAGAAAATCACAGGGTGGAAATTTTGATCTATCCATCAGGTACTGATTACCTGATGGATAGATCCGATGGGGCTAGGGTTTCTAAATTATAAAAATCAAGGTTAAATGTAAAATAAATAAACATGCAGTTATGAGTCATTTATAACAAGACACATTTTTCATAAATAATATTTTTTTCATAAAATAATAGATTTCACGGAAATGATTTTCATAGAATTTTAGCTAACTTGAGCATCACACACCAGAGAGATATCCAATACAAGCTCAAACACTAATAATCTGATTTGTTTACCATCTTAAAAGGATTTGTTCAGGTTAAGTAATGCAAATCAATAATAATCTAGCAAAAACAAATTTGGGAGATGTCTCAAAGCTGTGATTATCTAGTTGTTATTGCACCATTTTTGTTGAGCTCTTCAAACTGGTTTGTCACATACTAATGCTATGGTGTGACTTTGAAGTATGCACAGACATGTTACAAAGTGTAGTCATTTGTATTCACATGTTTGTATATCAAATCAATTTTACATGGGTTTGTGGTTTCTTTCCCTCTGTAAGTGGATAGTCAATCTTAATTGTCTTTAAAAAATGTATACAAATGTTTTTATATTTTCAGAAGCATCATTAAACACGATGAACCATGGTTCAAACATGCATTCAGAACTGTGGATGGCTAACCATATGGTTCCAATTTTTTATGGATGTGAACAGTTTTACCCTTACTGAGTAAATGTAGGAGTTTGCGTGACAGCGTGTGTTGGATTGTATAGTTGTGGAATCTGCATGCGGCTTTAAACTGAGCCCCAGTGACACTCCACCAACCAATTACCTGATGAAGACACACACACCACTGAATATTCTACATCCACCGCCCATGTACACACACCAGAACGTGAAAGGGAATAAAATTCAAAGAATTAAATAAGCTGCGAATGGTAATTTATTTTAAAAAAGCTGGATGTGAGGCGCTGTAAGAGACGAAGCATGAGACTTTCTCCTCTCAGCGCAGCCTTTGTTTCAGGCAACATCTGAAACAGGAAGGATTTTACACTGCATGTGTTTACACCTCTTGAATAATAGGGAGGAAGTCACTGTTTAAATCAGGCTGAGTGCTGTAACATGCAAACGGATCCTCAACAGTAGCTTTCGGTCACTGCAAACAAACTGACTCCTCACACTCCGGGATACCACTGCATGTCTGGGGCGACGTCTGTAAAGCACTGTCACACTGCATGAAAGCATTTATATTACTCAATCACTGAAACCTGAATCCCATTAGCTTTCAAAAACATTTCCTGGGCACCTATTATGCCCCTTTTTACAAGAAATAAGTCTCAGGTGTCCCCAGAATGTGTCTGTGAAATTTCAGCTCAAAGTACACCACAGATCATTTATTATATAATTTTGAAAATGCCTATTTTGAGTGGAAGCAGAAACACACTGTTTTCATGTCTGTTTCTTTATATGCAAATAAGCTGCTGCTCCCCACCCCCTTACAAGTTACAAAAACAGACGGTAATGTCTGTGAAGTAGGACTGCATGATATTTAGGGATGGGTATCGTTAAGGTTTTAACGGTATTACTACTTTTACCGATACTGCTTAGCGGTCTGGTACTTTAACGGTATTCTTATCGGTAGTTTGTGTTGTGTTACTTTGTGCTGTGTTAGGCAGTCGAAAACTTTGCATTTCTCTGTCTGCACATAATGCACTTTTGAAAGATGCTTTGACAGATTGCTCGTGTTTCCGCCCTTAAATGCAAAATTTTTGTTGCACTTATGACAACTAGTGTTGTCGGAATCAACTCTAGTGAAGTATAACCACACTTTGGAACGTTTTACTGTCTCCGCCATCGTCACTCTTTGTATTAAGCGGGAGTTTTCGTACTGTAAGGGGCCGTTCACATATCGCACCTAAAAATGCGTGGAAAACGATAGGCACACTGCTTTCTGATTTTTTTTTTACAAAGCCTTCGGGCACTTGCGCTCCTGAGGAGTCTGCTGTTGCTAAGCAACCATGACCTGCTCTCTCCATGAAGACGCGGAAATTTCAGCAATGGATAAATGGATTTGCAGGACTTAAAACTGCTTGCAGTAGCTCTGCTACTAAATTAATTAAAAAATCCACATACAGCTATCAGCTGTTCTTTCATCTTGGCTGAGCTTTCAACATTGTTACGGAAAAGGTGAGGAAGCTACATGACCTGCGGTGCGCTCGCGGCAATCTGAAAAGTTGAGATGTTTTTAACTCGATGCGGTGCGGACGCGCCTGGAAAAAACAAGCTCGTAGCACCGCTTACGCGTCGCTTCCATTATGAGCATACCGCGCGCCTACATTTGAAATTTGTCAAATCAAACACTTGAAATCAAACACTTGAGCGCTCAAAAGTCGCATTATGTGAACAGCCCCTTATGCGTGTGTGTGTGTGCCGCGCTCGTTCTTGTTGTGATGTGTGTGTGTGTGTGTGTGTGACTGACAGACAGCCTCCGCGGCGCGCATGAGAGATCTCGCAGATCTCACAGACAAACGTCTTAATATGATCGCACATTAGAAATGTTTGGTGAGATAAAATGTTCACGATAACATTATTAAGCATAAATACATAGTACATTAATTTTTTCCCTCCAGTACCGAAAGCAGAACCGATAGCGTTAGATCTTACTGATACTATGGTCTTTCATAATTTAGCACCGGGGCCAGTTTAATACCGGGTTTCGGTACCCATCCCTAATGATATTGGATTGCAATATCATTTTTTTCTGGAATGTATTACGATGAGTAGAAATAGAGGAATGTTCATCAAACATCTTGAATTGCTCAAAAATCAAGTAATTAATAATTCTAGAATAATTGTGGTGATTTTACAGGCATCTTTATAGAAAATAAATATAATAAAAAGTATACAAATAAAACCCTGAAAATGACTATTTCCTTTTTGCCTTATTGTGGGTTTTGTAACACAATATTTGACTCACCTTACTCACTATCAATTACGGCTGTCAAAATAGCTAAAAAAAGCTAAAATCGAATTTTGTACTCAAATATTATCAAAATTCAAATATTCTAACTTAAAATGCAGAATTTCAGTTAGGATAAAGAAAAGTTTTTGGCTCCTCTCCTGTGGCCACAAGAGGGCAAAACATTACTAGTGCATGTTTATTCAAAGCATAAAAAAAATTATTATATTATATATACCGTATTTTTTGGACTAAGTCGCACCTGAGTATAAGTCGCATCAGTCCAAAAATACGCCATGGTGAGGAAAAAAACATAAGTCGCACCGGACTATAAGTTGCATTTATTTAGAACCAAGAAAAAACATTACCGTCTACAGCCGCGAGAGGGCGCTCTATGATGCTCGTTGTAGACTACAGGAGCACTGAGCAGCATCTCTGGCAGCAGAGAGCTGCACGGGTCCGATTTTGTAAATACGCACCCGCCCGTACCCGCAGTGCTTAAAACTGCATCCGACCCGTTTTCCAACAGCAGCACTGATTAAAATCCGCACCCGACCCGCTTAAAATAGAACCGACACCCGACCCGCACCCGAAATCAAATCAGTTAAGCCAATCACATTAGACACACTTTTTTTCTAATTTTATTGCCAGGTCATACAGAAGTTATTTATGGAAAACTCTTTTTAAAAGATATTAGTTTTTTATACATTTTATCTTAATTTTGATCTATGTTTTATTAATCAATTGCCCGTATTTAATAAATAAGAAGCAAATATATAGCAGACAATGTAATGACCTTAGTGTAATTGACAGAATTATTAAAAAATATTTTGCTACCTAAAAGTTAAATATGTTTTGTGTCACGCATGCATGCATGTCTATTTCCCTCATATTAAATATAAAACGCATGTGGACTGATATTTTTCCAATGTCTGGACTCCTTTATTAATGGAGTATATAAACAGACGTTTCAATATATTGGTATTAAATGCATTTTCTGAGAATTTATATTTCACGTTTTTACTGCAAATGTCGAAATACGTGCTCTTTGGTCCATCAGTGCTTGAGTCACTGATCACATTAGAATAAAATATCTCATAATAAAATACAAAATTGACTGATTTATGAATGTATATGCATAGTTCTCATCAGTCGGAAATACAGATAAACACTTTAATTTGTTGTATTTTTGATCCTGAAAGAAAACAGAACAACAAAAGAGTGAATCATACCACCGTAAAAACGCAAAACGCATGAAGTGGCCAGGTGTAAACAGCCCCTAAGTCGCAGGACAAGCCAAACTATGAAAAAAAGTGCGACTTATAGTCCGGAAAATACGGTATATAGACACACACACACATATATACATATATATATATATACACATATATACATATATATATATATATATATATACACACATATATACATATATATATATATATATATATACACACATATATACATATATACATACATATATATATATATATATATATATATATATATACACACATACACATATATATATATATATATATATATATATATATATATATATATAAATAATAGGATTATGGGATTCATGTTTCATGTTTCAGTGATTGCGTAATATAAATGCTTTCATGCAGTGTGACAGTGCTTTACAGACGTCGCCCCAGACATGCAGTGGTATCCCGGAGTGTGGTTTCAGCTTGGTTTCAGCTTTGAAGATCTTCTCCACATTGATGTTCTCTTTTTTTTCTAGTGACTTCAATTGAATAGGATAACAAACCTTAAAATGCAATGACACTTACATCGTCATCGCATCTCGTGCAACACTGATAAAGGTCAAGTATACTTCGGAGATTTGACAGCCCTACTATCAATTCAGGCAAATCAAGGATCTAATACGTTATGTTAATAATGAATGTTGCTGCTTACCCTAAAATAATGGAGTTCATTTGTGAATGAAGAAGTGCAGTAAGCTTGCTGCGATAGTTTGTGTTGACGCAAAACGTTTCATCATATGTCCACAGCAGCACTGGCCCCCACCATCATTTGTATTTGTAGTAAAATTATTTAGTTTATTTAGAGAAAAGACACTAAAATTTGTTGTTGTAATCTTGTTACTGTCCATTCAAACAAATGACAAATTTCTGCTAATTTAATGTAAATATGGGGTATTTACAAGCCATTTAAAAGCGGAAAAAAAGCAAAGAAATGGCTGAAAAAAAATTTAAGGAACTCCAACTTCATCCTTTCTGTAGCCAAAATATTTCCATATAACTGACACTGCATTTATTTTAGCAAACAAATCTTCCATTTCGGTGCTTTTCTCCTATTCCTCGCTGTTGCCAATTGGAATCACAAACATTTTACTACACAACATCGTCAAGTAAGTAACTTAAACAAATGTTACAGTATTCACTGTAGTTTTCCGCTAGTAAAAACATAGCTTTATCAGTCAATATCCGTGTATGCTATTATTCTGCGTTTACTACAGTAAACAGAAAATCTTTCACAAGAAAAAACATTTAAATATGTATTTTTGATGATCAAAGATGCGTTTTAAGGTATAAGATATTTGACTACGGGGGACATTAAGAACCCTTAAATCAGAATTAATGACTTTATATCAGGCAAATATAGAACCGTGCAAGATTATTTTTCTTTTGAATCAAACAAAAATATGTACATGTTTTGCCCTGCATCACACCTTCTGCAATGTGCATGCACAATAGTCTCATCACAGTGCCACTGCTGAAACAACGCATCATGCAGGTAAACATCTGGGAAAGAAATTGCATGTTTAGATTAGATCAGCAGAGAAAAATCTGAGAAAGTCACTCACTGCTCTGAACTGAATAACATCTAAAGATTAAAAAAGGCATTTCTTACTTGAATGCCATTTTTAAATGCTCTAGCATGCAGATAAACATGGCAGATATTGTGTCTCTGCAGACAGACAGTGCTTGTGATTTATGGGGATTAAAAGAAAAGGAGCCGGTGGATTTTTATCATTATAGGGTGGTTTGTTTACACACAGTCAACATATTTATGTTCAAACAACATCTAAAAGTGAATTTTGCATAATAGATGCCTTAACAGACCCTGCCATTTTCATGGCAATGCACATACTGAAGTTTTCAAACTGTGCAACAGCAAAAACAGACTGTTTAACACTAAATAACTGAGAGAGGGTGGAAAATGGTAATGTAAAACTAAATTACAACCACTCTGGTGGAAAAACACCCAGAATGCAAAATAAAACACCACAATTATCTACATGGATTCACCTCAATGCCAATAATAGACATGCTTTCACTACCTCGCTACAGTTTCATTACATCACAGATTCAGAGAAGAACTGCTCAAAGAATTTGAAGAAGTTGACAAATGATAAAATGGTACAGAAGCATAATATCATATAAACAGGAAAATTATTCCTTTAAACAAACTATAATAATTATATTTATAGTGTAAAACGTTTAATCAGAAAATCCCACATATGGACAAATAACAAATCATTCATGCCACTTACATCACTATGGCTCACACTAGCATTCCTACATGCATGTCCGTTTGCTAAAACACAAAACAGCAAAAAAGGTTCTTATAACATGGATTATCTTGATACGAGCAATTCACAGTCATCAATTACAGTGAGGGAGACAAAGACAGAGACAGTGTGCCGCTCTTAAGAGATAAAAGAGCCATAGGCTAATGCTGAAAAAGATGTAGAGAACAGAGACGGGGATAAAAACAGACACAAGGTCATGAGCGGCTAATTATCCTGTCAGTAGTAATGCACTCAAGCCTGTGATCACCACCGGGTCATCCGTACTACACGCACCTGAGAGAGAGGTGTGTGACGGTGCGTTTTATCTTAGCGGACGAGTCTGTTTGTGCGCTCTGTGCTAGTCCTTCACCTCTTAGATGCGGGTACATGGTCTGACAGAGAAAACGCATTTAAAGCACATTATTTCTCACATGTTATTCCTTTCAGTCTTAACATTTAAGATTTTTCCCTTGTCTACTTCAATGCAGCGGCCTTTCAGCACCCAGCGGTCCATTATTAGATGTAAAAAATGCCACTTTCATTACCCCATTGTCATCGAGATGCTCAAATCTGCATCCTTCAGCGCCAAACCTTTACCTTTTCATATCTGCTCATCTCCTTTTCTTTTCGCATCCATTTCACATCTCTGCAAAATCTCGGTTTCCTTCTCTACCCATTAAAGAGGCCCATTTTATTTTTCTCTTCTTGTTCTTCCCTAAATCAATCCATTTCCCCATTTGAATCACTCCACTCATGCGCCAAATAGCTTGTAGTACAAGTGTCCCTAAGCTTTACAACAAGCACAAAGTACAAAACAGCCATGTAAAAGTTTTTCTCTCTTATTTTTTGAATTCATCAAGTTCATTGGATTGAACACATCTTTTATCCGCTACCCAGATGTTTTTTTTACCTATTGGTGATTAGGCAGAGATGTGGCATCACGTGGCAGCCGTTCCTCTCCCTCCAATGAAGTTCTCAGCTTCACAGATTCTGTAGAGTGCTTATAAGTTTTGATTTTCAATGATTCAGAAAGAGATCTGAGAAAAGAAGCAGAAGAAAAGAGAATTATGAAACACAGTGAGGTCACAGAGACATGCCACAAAATAAGAGTACAGATAAAAGGAACTATAAAACTGAAACCACCCATTTTTGACATTTCTTAGAGCAAACAAAGCAATTCTATGAATTGAAGTTGTTCAGTAATGTGTTATATATATATATATATATATATATATATATATATATATATATATATATATATATATATATATTATATATATATATATATATACACACACACACACACACTGTACAGACCAAAAGTTTGGACACCTTCTCATTCAAAGAGTTTTCTTTATTTTCATGACTATGAAAGTTGTAGAGTCACACTGAAGGCATCAAGGGCTATTTGAGCAAGAAGGAGAGTGATGGGGTGCTGTGCCAGATGACCTGGCCTTCACAGTCACCGGACCTGAACCCAATCGAGATGGATTAGGGGTGAGCTGGACCGCAGACAGAAGGCAAAAGGGCCAACAAGTGCTAAGCATCTCTCGGGGAACTCCTTCAAGACTGTTGGAAGACCATTTCATACGGAATGATATTGCGGACTTTATTCAAAAGGCATTGCAAATTGTATTTGCAATTGCGTTTTCAATTTGTGGACGCATAAAATGTGACATAATCCAAACGCAAATGCAAATCGCGCATTACCGTTTTCATTTTCGATTAAGTGAACGCACAGTGTCTGCCAAATTTAAAATGGAAATGCAAAGTCCGTTTGCAATTGTGTTTCCCATATCTTAGGAGCTATGAGCCTGTCATATTTAAATAGCAATATTAATTACCACATTTGCCTTTTCACTCTCTCTGCACTGTGCATGTAAACTGCCAAAACTCAAATGGAATCGCAATACCTTTTGCATTTGAATTTCCAACGTCTACACGGAAACCTGTCAATCAAGTGACAGGGGTGGGGCCGTTTTATTGGGCGTGTTTGCATTGGAAAGTGACGATCGTACTAAAATGTAATATGTTTTTACTATGGTAAATATGAGTTAACGATAGTGTTTATAATTAAGCCACAGTAGCCACAAATGTACAGTTGTCTTAGACGAATTCTCCTTGATTCAGCAGTTGCACGATGTACAGCCGAGAGTCCTGTCTTGAATCTAGAGATCTGGTGCTACTTCAGTGTAGCTTGGTAGCTCAGTGGTTAGTGACTGTCATCTCTCACGGCATACAGTCTTTTAGCGCGTGTTCGAAACCCGGGCAGACACAGACGTTCTTTATTTTTTTGTTTGCCATGAGAGATGACAGTCACTAACCACTGAGCTACCAAGCTACACTGAAGTAGCACCAGATCTCTAGATTCAAGACAGGACTCTCTGCTGTACATCGTGCAACTGCTGAATCAAGGAGAATTCGTCTAAGACAACTGTACATTTGTGGCTACTGTGGCTTAATTATAAACACTATCGTTAACTCATATTTACCATAGTAAAAACATATTACATTTTAGTACGATCGTCACTTCCCAATGCAAACACGCCCAATAAAACGGCCCCACCCCTGTCACTTGATTGACAGGTTTCCGTGTAGACGTTGGAAATTCAAATGCAAAAGGTATTGCGATTCCATTTGAGTTTTGGCAGTTTACATGCACAGTGCAGAGAGAGTGAAAAGGCAAATGTGGTAATTAATATTGCTATTTAAATATGACAGGCTCATAGCTCCTAAGATATGGGAAACACAATTGCAAACGGACTTTGCATTTCCATTTTAAATTTGGCAGACACTGTGCGTTCACTTAATCGAAAATGAAAACGGTAATGCGTGATTTGCATTTGCGTTTGGATTATGTCACATTTTATGCGTCCACAAATTGAAAACGCAATTGCAAATACAATTTGCAATGCCTTTTGAATAAAGTCCGCAATATCATTCCATAATTTCAGGTGACTACCTCTTGAAGCTCATCAAGAGAACGCCAAGAGTGTGCAAAGCAGTAATCAAAGCAAAAGGTGGCTACTTTGAAGAACCTACAATATGACATATTTTCAGCTGTTTCACACTTTTTTGTTATGTATATAATTCCACATGTGTTAATTCATAGTTTTGATGCCTTCAGTGTGAATCTACAATTTTCATAGTCATGAAAATAAAGAAAACTCTTTGAATGAGAAGGTGTGTCCAAACTTTTGTTCTGTACTGTACACACATTTAACACATATCACTGAACAACTTCATTTTAATTTTATCTGAAACAAACTAAATAAACTAGCTATGCAACACTTGAGTAACAAAAACTGTAAAAGTAATGTTATAAAACAAAATTACAATAGCATTTTTGACTAAGTAAAACTGGTGTTTTTTTTCCCCATCCTGAAATGTCCACAGCAATGCTAACATGTCTTGCCAAAGCGCTGGACATTCAGGTATTTAAAGCGCAAGAACAGCTCAAGGAGAATTTGTCGTTCTGAAGCCCTGAAGCACTCCGAGTGATCCAGAAATCAATCCCATCATGCCCTAGACATGACATCAAACACAAGCTGGGCTCTAACTGCTCTACACTCCCAGGGAAGCCCAAATCTCCACAGCTCATCACCATTATCATCCAAAAACCTGCTCATAGCGTTCCCGAGGGCTGGATTGTCCATTCCTTCAGCTAGTGTGTGTGTGTCCAGTTTAGTACAGCCTGTATAGATGTAAACTGAGAGATTTCTGGGTCACATGATTCACTTACTGATGACTGAAATAAGACCCTTTTTCAGATGACTCGTGTCATTGAACTCTGGGGCTCTTGAGCAAAGCATCAGCTACAACACTTCTGGCCAAGCATTTAGTGTGCCACTCAAAGTTCAGGGAACAACGCCACTCGCTGCTGACATTTTAAAGCACAACCAATGATTATATATGATCCTTGTGTGTGTGTGTGTGTGTACTGTGCACCAATTTGTTGTTTTCCATTCTATCATTTATCAAAGTAAGCAAATCACTAGACTTTCTTTTCCTAGCTCAAACAGTTGTCACCTTTTTCCTGCTTTCTTGCTACCTAGCAACCTTACAAAATCAGTCTTCCATCACGCTGTCTGCAAAGCTTCAAATGTGGAGGTCAAAGCAGTGTATGCCACCCTGATGCGAGTCATGTGAAATGGGCTTTAAAATCTACAAAATAAGTGTGGAACTCAAGGGAATGTGAGATATCAAACCTAAGATATGTATAAATACAGGCTCTGCTATTTTTGTTATTTATGCAGCAATTATGCCAAAGTTTCTTGTTTACTCTTTTTTCATTAAAATGAATTAAAATAAACTGAGTATTGATATTAAATCAATTAACCACTAGGAATGGGCGATATGACCAAAATCTTATATCATGATAGGAGTCCTTTTATTTCACAGTAACAACATATATCACAATATTGTAGAGATGCACCGAAATGAAAATTCTGGGATGAATCCAAAAACCACTTGGCTGAAAACCAAATAATTTTTAATTTTATTTTTTGCAATTATTTATTATTTTATTAAATAATAAGTAATTTTGTAAGGCTTTTTAATGTAACTTAATTTTAATGACACTGAATAAAATAAAAATAAAAAACACGCCAATAAAATTTTTTACATATTGAAAGTAACAAAATTGGACAACAATGGTTGTTTTCTTGATCGATCATCACTTTCACGGCCGAGTACTTGATCCCTGTTGCAATTTCTACTCCAAAATCTCTACCGGTAGACAGTTTTCTACCAGTATATCAGCCACCCCTATTAACCACTACACAGTTTGCGATTCCTGAACTTTTAAAAACTGTAAAACAACAGTTACTGCCAAGGAGAGAGAGAGAAAAAAAAAAGGGAATGGGAAAAGATTCTGTAGAGCTCAAAAATGCACTATAAAATGATGTGTGTGCTATATTTCAAGTTTTCTCAAGACTGGTCTCATTTGATGCTTCATGAAAGAAAAACAGTCATATGGGTCTAGAGAGCAAGATGAAGGGGAGTAAATGGTAACTAGAAATTGTGGATTTTTCGGGTGAACCATCCCAGCTGTGTATAACTATCAAATATGGTCACCTAAAAAGAGCATGTGTCAATTGCCCTTCCTATAAGACAAAACGAACACATTCTATGGGAAGCAGGGAAGACATTTCAAACCTGTGCAGCTGTGCTACGCTTCACAGAAGTCTCACCTCTGCTCTCTGACTGAAGAAGAAAGTTATTATGCCATCTAACAAGCTTTAGAAAGCCAATTCCTTGACATGCACAATAATAATTAAAATTGATACTTAGCCTGAGCGTATCCATTCGACACAAAAGAATCACAATACTAATGATTTTCACACCTTCACGGCAAAGATACGAAAACAGAAATAAGTCCCTTTATCTGACAAAGGATAGACAGAGGTTACACAGGGCTGTGTCTCAAAATATAGTGAGGGTGTCACAGACACCTCTATGATGTCTATCCCACAGTAAGGCAGCTTAGTGTGCTTTGAAAGACAGCGATAAACACAAATCAGAGACAAAGAATAGTTCCCTGATGGACTTCTCACAAACAAACAGCACATAAACAGATCTTCTCAAAGGTGAAAGTGCAAGCACACACGTTCCTAGTCAAAAAGGTGAAAAACTATTCCCAAGACAGAGGCCTATAAGTTCAATAAAAACAAAGTAGATCAATACTAAAGCCAATTCAGGTTTACACATCACATGGAGCTCAATCAATATTAGGTTCAATAATTAAATTAAATAACTATTGTTAAAAGATGCTCAAGTACACAAAGAATGAATGCAAGCAGGAGAGATGAGAGTGAGAGAGAGAGAGAGAGAGATGAAGGGAGAGAATGGAAGAGACAGAAAGAGATGGATGATCAACTCGGCACTGGACAGCAATCTACTGTTTGGAGAGATGGAAAGATTGTGATGAAGAGAAAGGTAGAAACAAATGAGAGTGAGCTGAATAAAAATGGAAGAATAAAACACATGGAAAGACTTTTAGACATCCTGTGTCTGCATTAGAGTTCCTTTGATAACGGGTTATCAGGAGTGGGTCATTAAAAGAACAAGCCAAGTTCACAATTTTGTGGTGAACCATTCCTTAAAGAACCATTACAAGAAATCAGATTTAAATGAGAAGGATGACCTCATTCAAATGCTAATTTAAATGAACTACAAACCCCAAAGTACTGATTTGGATTCAATCTGACATAATTATAAACTTATGGCCGATAACTGAAAAATACCATATAATAAATAGGGGTGTTGAAATTAATCGTTGCATCGCGATGCGGACCAAGACGATTCTGCATCGATGCAGTAATAGACCTTAATCGATTATAGCCTATGACGTCATTCGCATATACACGTGTCAGTCACGCGAGTTCAAAATGGCGGAAGTAGGCGAAACACAAACGCGAATATTAAAAAATGCACCTACAAATTTTAAATCTGAGATCTGGGCACATTTTGGTTTTTATGAACGAATTGGTAGGCTGGACAAAACACATGCAGTGTGTAAAACCTGTCACGCTGAAATAAAAAATGTTGGGAATATGACTAACTTAAGAAATCATGTTAGATGTTTTCACCCTGAGATGCTGATGGCTGCTGGTCCCAAGGCCGACCCAGCTCAGCCAACAATAGTTTAAACAGTATCAACTCTGCCGCACAACTCGGAGAAAGGGAAGAAAATAACCAGATCTGTGGCAGCTTTCATAGCAAAGGATCTACGGCCTTATTCTGTCATTGAAAACACCGGGTTTCGTCACATGTTAAAGACGCTAGAGCCACGATATAAGCTCCCAGCACGCAGCCACTTTACGGAAAAGGTAATACCTGAACTCTACCATGAAACCAAAGCCCAGGTAATGGCGTCAATGACCCAAGCTAATCGAGTAGCAATAACGTGTGATTCTTGGACTTCGGTGAGCACAGAGTCATATGTAACAATAACGGCACATTATGTTAGCGAGGAGTGGCAGATTTTGTCACATGTGCTGCAAACGAGAGCAGTTTATGAGTCTCACACGGGTGCTCATCTGGCAGAGCTATTGTCTCATGTCGTGGAGGAATGGCAGCTATCAGATAAAGATGTAGTGCTTGTGACAGACAATGCATCGAACATGAGCGTTGCTGCTCAAGTCGGAAAATCCCCTCATGTAAAATGCTTCGCTCATATGCTGAATCTCGCATCCCAGCGGGCGCTTAAAGTGGCAATGCTCTCCAGGCTTCTGGGCAGAGTCAGACGAATATCAGCATTTTTCCATCGCAGTACCACAGCGAGCCATTGTCTGAAAGTGAAACAGCAGTGTCTAGGCCTAAATAACCATAAGCTGATAACTGACATTTCAACAAGGTGGAACAGCGCCTAGGACATGGTTGTGAGGTTCTTGGAACAACAACCTGCAATTTGTGCCACCTTGTTGTCTCCAGAGGTCAGAAGAGGAGAGTCAGACCTGTGCACTCTCACTGAAACAGATGTGACAAATGCAGAAGATGCTGTGAGGGCATTAAAGCCAATGAAAGATGCAACAACACTGATGTCAGAAGAGCACAATCCAACAGTGTCTCTCATTGCTCTTCTAATTGCACAACTCCTCCAGAATATGTCAGACACCATCGAAGACTCACCCATGATCCACGAGATAAAGAATGCAATCAAAACAGATCTCCTGAAGAGGTACAGTAGTGAGACAGAGAAGATCCTTTATACAGCCTCTGCCCTGGATCCTCTGTTTAAGGGAATGCCTTTTCTCATGAAGGAGGAGAAACTGGAGATATACAGAGAAGTGACTGAGGAGGCTGCATCGTTGGAGGTTATTCCATAATTTTTTTTTTGTAAAAAAGGAATACATTTTAATAATATTATTGGTGGCTACATAAGTGAATTTTTGTACACAGTCTGCTAGTTTAATTATATTTTCTGTTCAAACACAGATTCAGTGTACAGTTATGAGGACAAATGTGGATGAAGTGCCTGGGGCAAAAAGAACAAACACCCATGGAGGACAAACCCTCAAACCCTCCCAAAAGAAAGGCCTCATCAAAATGCTAGTGAGTTTGCTGGGACAGTCTTTCACTGACATTGAAGGTACAGTACAACCCAAAACACCCTATGTCAGGGTTGAGGAGGAAATGGAGAAATACTGTAAAGCCCCATCTTTGCCTATGACTGAAGACCCTATGAGCTGGTGGCATGCCCATGAGGTCACATTTCCCCTCCTCTCTCTGCTCTCAAAGCGATACTTGTGTATCCCAAGCACAAGCGTGTCTGCAGAACGTGTTTTCTCCACGGCAGGAGATGTGGTCACTGCTAAAAGAAGCACTCTTAAACCAGAGCATGTGGATCAATTAGTTTTCTTATAGAAAAACCTACAAAGGGAGGAGGGGTGGGGGGAGTAGAGCGCAGTCTCGAGGGTACCCCCGGCCTGCGAGGGGCGATGGGGGTATGTGACGAATTGGGCGGGGCCGAGAGACGTGGGAACGGAGCGAGGCCAGTGGAGTGATTGGAGATGAGCGACACCTGCTCAAACCACCGGTCTCGAGTCCCACGGAGGAGATGGAGGGATATAAAACTGGAGCGGCGACAGTGAAGGACGAGAGAGGACCAGGCCTGGATTTTAGTTTGTGTTTTGATTTTTATTTGTGCGCGTCAGTCGTCCGTGAGGGGCTGACGCGCTGTTTTGTGTTTATTTTGATCATTAAAATATCATTTGATTGTCCGCTGGTTCCCGCCTCCTTCCCGATGATTATAAAGGTTTAATTTGCTACATTGGCATATTCAAGAATAGGGTTGGGAATCGTTAGAAATTTTCCGGTTCCGATTCCGGTTCCGGTTCCACCTAACGGTTCCGGTTCTGATTCTGGTTCCATTAAAATCTTTAAAAAAATTAAGAAATAGTAGTAAGGAAAAATGCACAATACTCAACCACTCAATGCTCAATACTGTTTATTACTTACTGTCAACTTAATTTAAAGGTCGGCAATGTCAAAATGCAACATATATTACAGTGTACAGATCTTCATAAGTGGGGTGGGGTATTTTTAAAAATTTTCTGGTTCGACTTCTAGTTTCATTTAAATGAACTATGTTTTTTACTATTTTACCTTCACTGAATGTAGCGTTGCTGGAAGGTAGTAAGTAATGCTGAGTAATGCTAATCCATCAATCAGCATGTGTTTCAAAGTTGATGTTTTTTACACTATCAATAACGTTTTGCTTTTCAAGCAGGAATAAGCTTGTTGGCCAAATAGTCCCTTGAGGGCTGAGACACTTGTTAATTTCCCTTAATTAATGAAATATAAACGGTTAAACTTATACACACTCTCCATAAAGTCCCTATTTTACAAATAATAATGCAGTCAGGAGATGGTGTGATGCAATGAGTGGTTTCCACATTTTTAAACATTTAAAATGCATTCAAATAAATATTTTCTATCATTGTGTTTATCACTCTTGAAATGACCTGTACACTAAATAATCTAACCCTCATACTTGCATAACAATAGCAGTCTATTTATTTAGTGGTCCAAGTTGAAGCCAGTATGTATATTAATGACAATATGGGACAAATATAATGTCATTTAGTGGCGGCAGGTGCAGCGCGCTGCCGTTAGATGTACAGTCAGACAAAACGATGTGCACAGTTATCAAAGGCGTACACATACAGTCGTGAGAAACAATGTGTTCGGCAATTAAAGACGGGACAACGCAAAGAGTCTGTGGAATGCGCGTTATTGGAATCAATGTGCTCAGTAGTTAAAGAGGCAGGGAGGCGTGTCTGTTATTCGGTTCGTGACATCCTTTACGGCAGCAGTTCTCAATTCCAGTCCTCGCGCCCCACTGCTCTGCATATTTTGCACGTTTCTCTTTGATAACACACCTGATTCAGATAATCAGCTCGTTAGAAATTAACTCTGTGCATGAAAAGTGTTCCAATTGTTCATTGCTCCCTACCATAGACTGTATAAAAATATGGACGTAGTGTCCGTGACGTCACCCGTAGAGTACTGAAGAGAGTTTTTGAAGCCTAAAGTGTGTAGAGCGAGCCGTCGCCATCTTGGCAGCGCGTCACCGCGCGACTCTCCCGGACAATCAAAAATGGGCAAAAAGGCGGGAGCTAGTTGCTGTAGCCACGCCCACCTAGCGCGACGGCAGTGTCAGCAGCGGCAATCTCCCTGTCACTCAAGTGGCCACGCCCTTAATTATGCAGAACTTTAAGTCTTAATATAATTTAAACGGATGAGTTATAAAAAAATTCACCCCCCTCACAGTTGTCATGAAGGGCAAAATGAGCTATTTAGACCAAAACCATTTTTTGAACCAGGCTGTAAAGTTGGGCATTTTAACATGGGGAGTCTATGGGACTGACTCCCTTTTGCAGCCAGCCTCAAGCGGCCAGTCGATGAATTGCAGTTTTAGTCACTTCCTTATTGGCCTCACGAGAGAGAGCGGGAGGTTGGCGCTCGATCCCTACTCCCGGAGCAGGGGAAATCTGTTGATGTTTACCTCACATCGAAACATTCATTCACTGATTTGTGAATGAATGTCTTTAAACATGGACAACTGTGACATCATATACCTCTGTAAATCAATACAATTTAAATTCACGTCTTGCACACTTAAATGCACTTTGATTGGAACATATAGCTACATTCGCTTCGAACTGGAATCATGGCTGAATATCCTGTGATGTCCACTTCGCAGGGCACTTATGTTCGAATAGAACAAATGTCTGAAGCACCAAGAGAAACGTTCAAAATGTGCAGAGCAGTGGGGCGCGAGGACTGCAATTGAGAACCGCTGCTTTACAGGAAACGCCGAATATTCAGAACACCGGCGCAAGGCTGCTCACAGCGCTTGGTCACGTGTTGCACCAGAACCGTTTTCGGAACCCAAACTTAGAAATTGCTCACGGTTCCGGTTCGGTTCCCATCCCTATTCAAGAAGTACCCTGTGCTCAGAGCTGTTATTTTATATTTGTTATTTGCTTTTATTTTGTATGTTAGAGCACTGCAGTGTTTACTAGTATTTATTAGTTCTGAATACTCGGTTGTCTGTTGTGTGCAGACTTAAATTTAGTTTAATGTTTGCTACATTCAGGAAGTGCCAAGTGCTGTTATTTTATATTTATTTGATTGTATGTTGTGTGTTTTATTTGATATTAAAGCTGTGCAGAAAGTTTTTGTTTTGAAGACTGTACTATTTATTTTGGGTTATAAATTAACTTAATTTTTATACATTTGTTAACATTTAAATACTTTTTGAAGTAGTACACTGCACTTTAAATGCATTCAGTACTTGACCGTTTCATGTGCCTTTAGTATTTATTTACTAGTGTTCACGTACTTGTAGTGTTCATTTACTAGTGTATTTACTCTGTTCAGACTTAAATTTTATTTGAAGCAGATCAAATAAAAAGGGAATTCATATATCTGACTGCTTGTAGACTATTTACTGATGAAAATGTAGCCATGTGCAGGATTATTGAAAAGCGAGGTTGCAAAGAATGCATCGTGATGCATCGTGAAATCGAATTGAATCGCTGACATGATAATCGTAATCGAATTGAATCGTGAAATCAGTGCCAATTCACACCCCTAATCTGTGCTACTAATTTTAAACATTCCTTTTGAAATCGGTTACAGAACAATATACCTTTTAAAAGTTTGGGGCAGTAAGATTTTTTGTTTTCCTAAAAATAAGTTTATTCTTTTATGCAATAAGGATGAATTAAATTGATCAAAAGTGACAGTAAAGACATCTATAATGTAACAACAGGTTTTGGTTTCAAACAAATACTGTTCTTTGAAATGTCTACTCAAAGAATCTCTGAAAAAAAAAAATCAGTTCCCACAAAATAATATATATTTAGCTGCACAGTAGCAAATCATCATATTAGAATGATTTCTGAAGGATCATGTGACACTGAAGACTGAAGTAATGGCTGCTGACAACTCTGCCTTGTAATCACAGGAATTACATTTTAAATTATATCAAAAGATTTTAATATTTCACAAGTTCACTTTTTCTTACTCTATTTTAGTAAAAAAAAAACCTTTAGCCTTGTTGAGCTTTAGATACTTCTTTCAAAAACATACCTTTGAACTAATCCATAACTTTATAAAATTGCAGTGTGTACGTACATGTTTGCATGAGAGAGAGAAAAAAAGTAATTACAATAATAGAGGAGGGACCTCTGGGATAATGATTAGATGGTTGAAAAACTCTTGTTCGTGAATAGAGCTATTAACAAATGGATCTGAACACTTAGTTCGGTTCATATAAGAGGGAGCATGCAGTCTAAAAGTGCTTACGGCACATTTTATGCATGAATGCACACCACTCGGACATGTGGTGCTTTTAAAGGGAAAGCATTCTTCTGAATGAGACACTTTTAAATCTTTGCCACAATCCATCACTTTCCTTTTAAAGGATTAATTCATTTCCAGAATAAAAATTTCCAGATAACTTACCTTTCTGAAAATAAATAAAAAAGTATATACTTTTAAACACAAATGCTAATTTTGCATAAGCTCAACCTCACGTATTACATAATCACGTTGGAAGGTACGTGGAAGTAGCGACCCAGTGTTTACAAAGCAAACGTGCAAAGAAAGTCAAACGCCCTTTACAAAAAAAAAAAGGTAAAACTACTGTCAGACAATGTTGAAGTTGGCATTTTTTGCCCTGCCCTACCTTTAGGACATGACCTTTCCAACGTGATTGGGTAATTCATGAAGTCGTGGACACTCATTGCAGAGCAAAGGTTGCATTAACTAAAAACTGTCCGTCATTCAAGTGATTTACTCGCAATGTAGAGGGTTGCAATGGCAATTCAACTGCCAAGGTGTCTATAGATGGTTGTGGATGCTGCTGTTTGGTAAGGCAGTCATGTAAGACAGATATACAGTATCTACTTTGTGACAACAGACTTTGCCCAGGCATTTCAGAATGACCAAAACAACATTTCAAAAGCTGCGAACGAAATCAGTCCGCTGCTAATCAAGTTGTCCTGTCTGATAGCGCAAAGTCACATGACTTTTTTGATAGTGAATTGTTGAATAGTGTAAACTCCTTCGTAGTTTATGCACATTTTTTATTATCGGATAAAAAGTTTATCCTACTCAAATATAAAAAATGGATGCACATTTTTACATTTGTGCACACCTTGGCATTTCCATCAAGCTTTTTTTATGGAATATTACAAAATGTGCATAAAAAGCTAACGACAAACAATGTTAAAGTCTAACGCAACCTCTGTTGCAGAGTTTGTGCAAGATGAGCATTCGTGGTTAAAAGTATATAAACGTGTTTTTTTTTTATAAAATGACCAATCATTTTGCTAGATAAGACCCTTTTTCCTTGGCTGGCATTGAAACTGCAATTTGGACCTTCAACCCATTGTTCCTCCTCATTGAAGTCGACTATATGGAGACAAATCCCAGAATGTTTTACACAAAAAACAACTTAACTTTTTGACTGAAGAAAGAAAGACAAGTAAAGTAAATTATCAGATTATTTTTTTCTTCCTGAAAGTGAACTAATCCTTAAAAGGTTTCCTTGTCAGCAACTAAAAATAATTAAATTGTTAAATTTTTCCTCCAATTACTTGTACGCATATCACTTCATAATTACAACTTGAGAACATCTAAATAGCTTCCCAGAAGGACTTTAGCATTAGGCAGCGAAAGGTACAGGTGTGTTCTTCAGAGTGAAGCTGTAGAGTGTAAAAACAGATGATAAGAGAGAATAAGTGTCAACATGAAGAGCACTGCTGTCAGCTGGAGGACAGATAGATGTGCTCACACAGGTATACAGAAGATAAATGCTTCCCCTTCACACATTTAACAGAAGACATTCAAGGGCAACAAGTCACGATCAGACACCTTCTGCCAGGAGTGCCTCACTTGTCTTTGTTTCTACCAGTCCTCTCACTAGCCCACCACATTCTTCCATTCTAATGCTTTTATCTGCACCCTTGATTTGCCTTTAATAACTCTCTATCCTATCTGTGTGGAATAGTGTGAAGGCATACAGTCTGCATTTACACGTACACATTTACTTCTAATAATGGTGATATTTAAATTTAACAATGCATTTTAATGTGGGAAGAACTATGAATCATTCAGCTTAACTTTAGCTTCTTAACTTTTGATTGGACTGCAGTCAACTTAATATAATATTTTAACACATTTTAAATTTTCTCACTAATGATTTTGGAGAATAAAATAATTGGCAGACCCCCTACTGAAGACCCTCGCTCTATGTGCAGTGCTACCTCTCATAAAAACCTTCATACACTTGTTTTGGTGGCTTAATGAGAGTAATAGATCACATATGGGGCACCCCATGGAAGTTAACAGATGAAAAACTTCTATGGGGTATTGTGGGGGTATTTACACTTCATGCATATTGAGCCATTGGACTGTTTGGGTCCAATTGGGTATGTCCAATTCATTTCCACCTGGCCACATAAAAGTGTCTCTGCAAAACTGAAATGAATGTGATACTGCTCCCACTCTACATGCTAATATAACGGTTTATTTCTGTGATGATCCTAATGCTGGGCAGCCAAATGTTCTTTGTAACACAGTTTTGGAGGGCATTTACATTTGGGTCTTTTTAATCACAGTCACTTAACAGGCAGATAGAACTTCAGCATAAAAACAAACAAACAAAACAATTAGAACAAAACAACTGTGTTATTAGCCATTATTAGACAAATACTTTTGGTAGGGCTCAAGTATGTCTGATAATTATATATATATATATATATATAAACAAGGGACAGAGGCTGTGACTTACCATCCAGTAAATACATTTTTAATAAATAATATAATAAAATTCAAATTATATAGAATAAGCAACAAGGAGGTTTTTAAAAATATGTCTGGTTCAAATAAGTAATAAAAGAAAGAAAAAATACTGAATAAGAGTTTTTCAATCATTTATTTTAATTAATTTCAGGGGGGAAAAAATGGTTTATTTCCTGAAACAGATAATACTACTATGTTCTAGGGCTGTAACGATATGCGATATGAAACCGAAATCGCGATATGCAGGTCCACGAACCTGTATCGCGATGTGAGAAGGCAGATTCGCGACACACCCCTTCCAACTCCCAGAGTTATCCTTCCTGTCCAGATCCAATGCTACCACATTTTTTAATTACTATAAGTATTATTTGAAGTTAACATTATAAAATACGTAGACCTACACCACAAAACTAGTTGAGGATAAATTCTTTCATTTTATCTGTAAGCGTCCTCCAATTATGTGTGATACCTTAAGCTTTCCAATCAAGTGACGCGTCATGCGAGCTAGTTGAAGAACGTGAGGAAACATGGCAACCAACCCAGAGATTGCGGACCCTCCTAATACTTTTAAGTCAGCAGTATGGCAACATTTCGGCTACCCGGTGGAGAACAAGGACGGCAATCATGTAGTTGACAAGACCCACACAATTTGCCGTAAGTGTTTCAAGAAGCTTCCCCAACCGGCCGGCAACACAACCAACATGCAGATGCATATCTTAAGGCACCTTCCTGACATCAGTTTAGCTCGTGCACAGAAAACAACCCAACTGCAGCAGCCTACACTGCCTAGTTTATTCCAAGCAAATTACAGATGCAATTGGAATTTTTATGTCACTGGATATGCGGCCCTTTTTGGTTGTTGAAAACGAGGGATTCAAGTATTTACTTAGTGTGCTCGAGCCCCATTATGCATTACCAAGCCGGGCGCATATCTCTCAAAATGTGCTACCAAAACTTCTGGAGAAAACAAAGGCTAAGGTGGAGGAAGGGCTGAGTACTGCTGAATCCATCGCAATCACCACCGATGGATGGACGTCCCGTGCCACAGACAGCTATATGACCATAACCGACACTATATTACGGCCGATTGGCAAATAGCAAACCCCGTCCTCCAAACACGCGCTGTGTATGAGAGTCATACAAGCGACCATTCATCGGAAATACTTAAAGAGGCTGTGATAGATTGGAAAATCAGCAGAACAAACGTCCCCGTTCCCGTGACAACAGACAATGCCAGAAATATTGCCAATGCTGTCGAAGCGGCCGGATTTTCACCACATATACGATGCTTTACTCGCACTGTTATTCTGGCTGCGCAGAGAGGGATGGGCGTTCACCACATGTCCCGACTCCTCGTCAGAGTGAGGAAAGTGGTCACGTTTTTCCACCGCAGCACAACAGCTGCAGCTGTGTTGAGGGAGAAACAGGTGATGCTACATCTGCCCTTACACAAGCTGGTCCAGGATGTGGCTACTAGGTGGAACTCGAGCCACGACATGCTCGAACGCTACCTTGAGCAGCAGGCTGCGGTTTTCTCTGCATTAACAGACAAGAGTGTCAAGAAGAACATTAAAGACATCGTCACTCTGTCTGATGATGATGTGAAACTAGTTGAGGACGTGGTCCAGGTTCTTAAACCTTTGAAAACAGTGACTACCCTCATGAGCACTGAGCAGATGCCAACTATTTCAATGATCGTGCCATTGAAACACAGAATCCTGGCCTCCATGAAGCACAGTGTCTCTGACTCAACAGTAGTGAAAGACATCAAAGCTGCTATTGCACATGACTTCGAGGATACTAATTCAGTTTCTTCATATGAGCACTGCACTCGACCCCTGTTTCAAATCTCTACCTTTCCTTGTTGAGACCACCCATGACACAATCTTCAACAGTCTGACTGAGAGAATTCTGGAAGATTGTTCACAGACTGTTCAGGTATTTGATTGTTTAAATATTAATATTAAATGATGTGCTGTGTAAATCATTTAGGCTTATTTAATTAAGGTCAGTATTTAAATATAGTCAGATAAAAAAAATACTTAACTTTATTAAACTAACTTTGTGTAATTGTCCTGGATTTCATATCCTCCATTGTATCTAACATTATATTGCAAATGCAATTGTGTAATGGATTTTGTCTGTTAGGCCCAGACTTCAACGGAAGAGCAATCTGAGATAGCCTCAAGCTGCAGTAACTGTCCTCCTCCAGCCAAAAGAGCACCAATGATGGCTGAACTGTTTGGAGACTTCTTTTCAATGGAACAGGCATCATCATCATCCAAGCCGTTGTCTACAGTGGTGGATGAGGAAGTGCAGCATTACAGAGCAGTGCAGAGCCTCTCATTGGAGTCAAATCAACTTATGTGGTGGAAGGACAACCAGAACCAGTTCCCCCATAAAGCCAAGTTGGCTAAAATGTACCTTGGAATTCCAGCCACATCTGTCCCCAGTGAGAGAGTGTTTTCCACTGCAGGGGGCATTGTCACAGCACAGAGAGCAAGCCTCTCACCAGATAATGTGGACATGATGGTGTTTCTGAAGAAGAATTTTCAACTCCCTTAAATCAAATCCACAACGAGTTTAGTTTTCTTAAGAGAAAGAAGTTGTTTATTTGTTTAATGTTTACTTACTTTTGTGGTTTACAGCACAGAAAGTAAGCCTCAGTTACCTCAGTGCGAAAAAACATTAACCATTTTTCTTTGTAAAATGTAAGAGTGATTGAAGAAGAATTTTCAAAATGCTCGAATCATCTCCACTATGGACTTTAGTTCTGTTTGTTTTTCAACAGTATTTTATTACAAAGAAAACAGAAGTGTTATAGCTTTGGCTATATAGTTTAATTTACTTAGGTATATTTGTTAATAATTTGCATAGTTAATATTGTTATTTGGTGTTCAGTTTATACAGGTTTTTCAAATGATATTTAATAAAAATATATATTTTTTCCTCAAAATATCTTTTGAACTGTTTTGTAGACTTAGACTTAGTAGAATGAGATATTAATTTGGTCAAAAATTACACCAGTTTACCCAAAAAAAAAAAAAGTACTTAATTTTATTTGTTTCATTAACATGCTCAAACAACACTAAAATTGCCAATGCTTTCTCAGAAGACTGAGACTAATTAAAAGAATACTTTTTCTTCAGATGACGAGAGTGATTGAAAAAGAGAGAAGCACTGAAATGGAAGAAAGAAACAAGACATCACCAGAAAAATAGGAGAGGCCTTTCTTGGACGTCTGAAGAAGGTCAAAAGCAAGAGAAAAGAGATGAAGAAAAAAGCTGTCCAATGAATGAGTGATAAAGACTTTGACACTAACTTATTACTGATAATTGATTCTGCTCCTAAGAAAAGGTGAAAAAAAGCGCTAAAAAAAGGCATCAGCGTGTATGTGTGCATGGCTGTCAGGAGGTATTCTGAGCAGGTCTATAAAGCATCCAGACATCATACCTGATGAAAATGACATCAGAGCCCTCAAAGACACACATGGCTTTGATCAGAAGCGCAGCTCTCTAAACTAGCAGACGTGTTAATGAGACGAGACCCCAGGCCACCCATTTAGATAGACAGCACAGAGACAAAGTGAGATGAAAGAGCAAACATGTCCGCTCCGAGTGGTCTCTCTCATTGATGAACAGATGAGACTGAAAGGACGTCCTTTCAGCCACTGACACACACACAAACATACACTCATCGACAGGGTGTGATATTCATCTGCGCTAATGTTTAAAGACCCCATTAAATTACTTCTTGAGGGCAATTTTTATTCATATGTTGATATATTTCCTTTTAAAACCGGACGTTGGGGACTAAAATGAACCAAAAGCCTCAAATAACCAATGCTAATTTTCACAGAGCCCTTCATTTGCAGACATTAACAGAAAGAACCCTCAAGCTAGCTCTGTTCCTTTAACTACAGATGGTTAGGCCTCTTTTGTGGTTTTAGTGGCCAAATCTGTGATATGCGGATAAAAGTTGTGTCTTAGCCTCAGAGGACATGCACACTAGGGATGGGCGTTTTCGCAAATATCAAATTCAAATATTTGAGCTCACAAAAAACGAATATTCGAATATTCGTTTATTTAAATTAAGTTTAATGAGACAGACGTTATTTTTCAGCAACATTTATTGCTTCCGTCATTTTGAACAAGCTTACACACAATAAGCTTGAACATTACACATCGTGTTTTGTAGCTGTAAAGACCTTTAACAATGCGTGCAAACAAACAAAAGTACAGATTAAAAGCAAAAAAAAAAAAAAAAAGTGAACAAAAGAAAAAATGTAAAGCAGCCTGCAGCAATTAGGCTATTGTAGAACATAGCCTACACTTAACTTTGAAACTTTTAAACTGTCAGCAAGTCTTTTTTGCTTTTTTTCTATTGTTTTACATGTTCTTGTTAAGAAACACGTGCATGTAAACATGATCGGGGGAAAGTCGGCTACTTAGTCTGTTAACAATAAGGCCGGCCGTGGAGAAGACGCACTCTGAAGGCACGGACGTTGGCGGGACTCAAAAAGAACGGTGTGCTAAGCGAGTAAGTTTTGTGAGGGTTCTTAGGGGCCGTTCACATATCGCGTCTTTTTCGCGCTCAAGTTTGTTATTTCAAATGTAGGCGCGCGGAATGCACGCTCATAATGGAAGCGACACGGTCGCGATGCGCACGCGGTGAGACGCTCCGGTTTTTTCCAGGCGCGTCCGCACCGCATTGAGTTAAAACATCTCAACTTTTCAGAATGCCGCAAGCGCACCGCAATCATGTGACAAGAACTAAACATTCAGCTTTTTCCTTTCCCGTGGAAACAACGTTGAAAGCTCAGCCAAGATGAAGGAACAGCTGATCATAGCTGTATATGGATTGCCATTTTGAAATAAATTTAGTGGCAGAGCTACTGAAAGCGTTTTTTTGTGCTGCAAATCCATTTATCCTTTGCTGAAATTTCTGCGTTTTCATGGAGAGAGCGTGTCATTGTTGATTAGCAATGGCAGACGCCTCAGGAGCGCTTCTGCCCGAACGCTTTGGAAAGGAGGAGAAAGCGGCCCACCAAGCGTTTTCCACGCGTTTTTGGGCGCGATATGTGAACGGCCCCTTATTCATTCATTAATTATTTTTTGAAAAAGAAGACCACCAATTTCCGTGAATCAATTGATCCTGAACAGAAACTGGCAGTATGTCTAAGGTATGGACCCACACGCGCACACACACGATTTACAGGCACTCAGTGTGCTATAATTATAGCTGTGATATAATAATATCTGTAGTATTTCTGATGATAATATTTTTATATATAATTGTAGGTGTCTGAGCACTGGCGATTCATTCACCACCATTGCCAGCAGATTTACAGATTTTTTTTTTTGATGGACAAAAGTTTCGGAGGCAGTGTGCAAGCGTGATTGACATAACGTGAGGTCAAATTAATTATTTGACGTGTGAAAATTTTGCATGAGAATTTTGGACTCAGTGTGCAAAGGCCTATAGGTCTGGGCCAGAATACAACCATGAAAACCATGCTTAGCCATGCTGGGAAAGTGCATGACGTCGCCACTTTGTTGACTTGCTAGCATTTTCTCCAAACAGCCAAGTAAACAGCTACGCTACGTTCAATATAAAACAGGAAAAAAAATGTCAGACAGTTTGATCTGTGTGGGAAACATTTGCGCTTAATATTATACCCGTCGTCACCTTCTGTTTATTTTATTTTCCACGTCAAGTAGGGATGTTCATTCTTAACCGATTGTTAAGAATTGACAGATTAATACAATCTTTTACAAGGTTTAAAAAGTAATAATCTATTTTCAGTAGTTTTCAATCTATTTTCAATTTATCAAGATATTTAAAAAGCTTTGCTGCATGGTTAAAATATGCTACGCGTTAGGGGTGTAACGGTACGCAAAAATCACGGTTCCGTACGTACCTTGGTTTTAAAGTCATGGTTCGGTTCATTTTTGGTACAGTAAGGGAAAGAAATGCAAACATTAAACTGCAGGTTGTTCATTACTATAAACTTTTTTTAACAATTTGTTTACACTTTTTTTAAATACTTTTTAATAAAATATATATGAAATTAAAAAAGAATAAGAAATAAAATACTGCTGCAAAGTTCTCCACTAAATAAAAATGGTAAAATGGTAAATGGAGTGCATTCATATAGCACTTTCAACAGACCACATGGCCATCCAAAGCGCTTTACAATTTGCCTCACATTCACCCATTCACTCACTCATTCACACACCGACTGCGGTGTCAGCATTCAAGGCGCCATCCTGCTAGTCGGGAGCACCTGGGGTTAGGTGTCTTGCCTAACCCCTCGACACTTGGTCAGGTGGAGCCGGGGATTGAACCACCAACCTTGCGGTTTGTAGACAACCTACATGAACCACTGAGCCACTGCATAATTAATAATTAATAACTAGGGATGTGCACGGATAGTCGAACATTCGAATATTCGTTCTGCTCTAATTATTCGATAAATAAAAATGATATTCGAATTTCGCAAAAAAAAAAAAAAAAAAAAGTTCACAATAAAACCTAATTTGGTCACTTTTTGTGATTCTCCACGGCATATTTGAAGGTGTATGCAAGCAAAAAATAATTAATGAATAATTAAGGGGCCATTCACATATCGCGCCTAATAAGGCGTGGAAAAGGCTATGCGCTCCGCTTTCTCCTTCTTTCCAAAGCGTTCGGGCAGAAGCGCTCCTGAGGCGACGCGTTCTCTCCATGAAGACGCGGAAATTTCAGCAAAGGATAAATGGATTTGCAGCACAGAAAAAAAATCGCTTTCAGTAGCTCTGCTACTAAATTTATTTCAAAATGGCAATCCATATACAGCTATGATCAGCTGTTCCTTCATCTTGGCTGAGCTTTCAACGTTGTTACAGGAAAGGATGAAGCTGAATGTTTAGTTCTTGCCACATGACCTGCGGTGCGCTTGCAGCATTCTGAAAGTTGAGATGTTTTTAACTCGATGCTGTTCGGACGCGCCTGGAAAAAACGGGACCGCGTCGCACCGCGTGCGCATCGCGACCGCGTCGCTTCCATTATGAGTGCGCATACCGTGCGCCTACATTGGAAATAACGAACTTGAGCATGCAAAAGACGCGATATGTGAACACCCCCTAAAAGAACTGCGGTCTTTTAGTACTTCAAATATGCCGTGAGAATCACAGAAAGTGATCCAAGAACATTGTTGCAGCATCTCTCAAGCAACGAATAAACACCGCTAACTTGGAGAATGTTACGTCTGCCCTAGACCCTCGGCACAAACATCTCAGGTTTCTCGATGAAAACATGAGAGAAGTAAGAAAAAAAAACTTTTTTGAACATTATCAGAACATTTTCCTTGATGCGAGTGGTGCGGATGCCAATCACGCTGTCACCAACGATGAAGAAGATGCAATGCCCACTCGTCCGAAAAGGCTGAGCCAGTTCTCCAGCGATGATTACAGAGAGTCCAGCCGAGACGAGTGGGAACAGTTCTTGCTGGAGCCATGTATTCCACCAGATGAGGATCCCATTCAGTGGTAAAACGAAAACACGAAGCGCTTCACAAAACGTATTCGCTTAGCACACCGTTGTGAGTCCCGCCAACGTCTGTGCCGTCAGAGCGCGTTATCTCCGCGGCCGGCCTTATTGTTAACAGACTAAGGAGCCGACTTTCCCCCAATCATGTTTACATGCCCGTATTTCTTAACAAGAACATTTGAAACAATAGAAAAAAAAAGCAAAAAAGATTTACTGACAGTTTAAAAGTTAAGTGTAAGCTACATTCTGTACAATAGCCTAATTGCTGCAGGCTGCTTTACGTTTTTTCTTTTGTTCACTTTTTTTTTTTGCTTTTAATCTGTACTTTTGTTTGTTTGCACGCATTGTTTTCAGCTACAAAACACGATGTGTAATGTTCAAGCTTATTGTAAGCTTGTTCAAAATGACGAAAACAAATGTTGCTGAAAAATAACCTGACTCATTGAACTTAATTTAAATAAACGAATATTCGAATATTTGTTTTTTGTGAGCTCAAATATTCGAATGTGATATTTGTGGAAAACGCCCATCCCTATTAATAACTATGATTACAGTGCAGCATTACCAATCCCAGCTTTTAGGCCTGCTCATATTTAAAAAATATATATAACTTTTCCAAAGTGTAAAGTGCAGCATCAACAGTTTCAGTTTTTAGACCTGCTCAGATTTCGTTATTGCGTTGGACCGATCGGAATTAAGAGCAAAGGTCTGATTAAATGCCGACGGGAGCTGCGTTTGAATTACAACTGTTTTTTTCCTAGTTGTAGTGATGTTCACACTCACGTGATGCCTTTTGAAAACCTTCGGCTGGTGACACACTGGCATATTGCACCTCGTCCCCTTGGAATTATAAGGTTCTATATATCTTTATAAAGCGAGGCAGCCGTCACACAACTGACACGCAGCAGAAACGCCACGCTCACGCCACGCAGACAGTGTGTCGCCGGCCTTAGAATCAGCTGCAGGGCAGGATTTGCGCTGAACGTGGAGACTTCCGCCCCTTAACAGGTTCGTTTGGAAACACGAAAATGTACCTATGTTCCGCAAACAAAATATTGCATTCGGTCATTTGGTACACACGTGCACCGTACTGAAAGCCCTGTACCGAAACGGTCCGGTACGAATACACGTACCTTTACACCCCTACTACGCGTATAAACAAATTGTGTGGGGGTTTTTTAGAGAGAGAGAAAAAAAAAAACATTCGCGTATAAGTCGCATTTCATTATTTAATTCAGAAATAGGCCTAATGCAGACTCAATGTTTACAAACATTATAATAAACACTGTAAACATAGCCAGGTACAGTGATAACACTTAACGGCACAGATTTTACTAGCCTACATATTTAAACTGAGCAGTAGGGCTGCAACTAATGGTACTTTTGATAATCGATTAGTTGGCCGATTTTCTTTCAGATAAATCGATTTAAAACCCCTATTTTCTTTATTCCTGCCTTTATTAGAGAGAAGAATATGTTCAGCACCTTCACTCCGAATATTCGGTACAGATTACTATCAAAGCGCAAAAAATTATATTTAGACCAGAACTCATATCAATTGACGACATTGCTATTTACATATCATAGAGGAACCTAAAAACCCATATTAGTCGAACACTGGAGTAAAATGTATGCCAACATCCAGAGGTCTGTCTACACTAGGGCTGTCGCGATAACCGCAATATTGTAATACCGCGCTATTGACAAGCAAACCGCAGAGAAAAGAGAGCAACCGCAGAAACCGCGGCAACCGCAGTGTTCAGTTTTTTTTTTGTTTTTTTTTGAGGCTGTGGCCTTATTGTTTTTTCAATTTGTCACTGTGCATTCAATGTTAATTAATGATACAATATGGTTACGACTGTAATTTTCTAGCGAGCCGTTGTAGCTTTATGGTGCTTCGTTTGTTTTGAATAGGCCGGCTGAAATGATGGGAGGCGCTCGATCTCGTCCCAAAACCTAATGTCACGTCACCAGTATGGGAACATTTTGGCTTTCAAGCCAATGAAAAGTGCGAGCCAGCGAATATGTATGAGGCAATATGCTAAATTTGCTGCAAAAAATTTCCTGTGACGCGGCAATACATCTAATTTGAGGTCATCGGGACATTCTAAAACGCTTAACGTGAAAAACGCTTAACGTGGTTTAATGTACTAATACAGTGATATTAACAGACCATACTCACTAAACATCATATTAATAAAGTATAGTATCTAGAGCTGAAACAACTAATCGATTTAATCGATTAAAATCGATTATTAAAATAGTTGTCAACTAATTTAGTCATCGATTAGTTGCTAAACAACTTTTATTTGCCGTAAGCGGCTCATTTTGTGCATATTTTAAATCTGCGATGACCGAAGTCTGGCAGTAATGAGCCACTGCAGGTTTTATTCAGCCAGTACAGCAGGAGTAGCAGCGAATAGCCAATAGCTGGCCTCGTTTTATGTCACATGCTTCCCGAACTGCTTCTGCAGCATTCAGCGAGATGGTGGAGACAGACGGCAGTGGAGTAAACTTGAGAAAGAAAAAGAAAGAAAAAGAAAAAAAGCGGAAGATAAAACTAATCGAACAAAGTCATCCAAAGTGTGGGAGAACTTTACTTTTTTCTTTTTTTCTAGATAACCTTCTGATGGATTTTACTTTAAAATGTGAGTTCCATTCAGGTTTCATGCCACTGGCACTTTATTCGAAGGATTGTTTACAATTTCACAGCATAAGCTATAAAGATGTTTCCCAGTTATTAGTTGTGTGTTTACAGGAAAAAAATAATAAAATGCAATGTACTGCAAATTTATTCTGTTTTATTGTTATTCTTCTTGAAAATATTTTCTGAAAGATTCCTTAAGCTTTGTTCGGGATGTTAAACTACTTTAGGAGCCCTAAGGACTGCCATGGTGAAAACATTATTTGAAATCTCCTTGTGAAATTTGCTAGAGTATGGGTCAGTGTTTTGATTGCAGAAGAGTTCGACAAAGGATTACTAACACATAAAACAAAACTCCAGGTATATTTTTGATGAGGATATGACCATGCAAAATGGTTAATCTCTCTAAAAAGTCCGTGTTGAATGACTTTGTTAATAATTTAATTGTAAAAAATGGGCAAAACTAAAATATAAGTAAATAAAGAATCGATTAATCGTAAAAATAATCGACAGATTAATAGATTATCAAAATAATCGTTAGTTGCAGCCCTAATACTATCTACAAAAAATCTGATGACCCCTGAATATGAATTCAACGCGTTTAATAACACGTTAAGCCTTTTCCTCTCATAGAAAACCATAAGGCTTAACGTGTTATTAAACGACTTGCATTCATATTCAGGGATCATCTGTTTTTTTTTTTTTTTTTTTTTACATCGTATACTTTATTAGTATAATGTTTAGTGAGTTTGGTTTTTAAAAATCACCTGTCTTAGTACATTAAGCCACAATAAGCATTTTCTTATAACGTTTTTTTATGGGAGGAAAAGGCTTTACGTGTTATTAAATGAGTTGCATTCATATTCAGGGCTCATCTGATTTTTTTATAGATAGTATACTTTATTAGGATGATTTTTAGAGAGTTTGGTCTGTTAATATCACTGTCTTAGTACATTAAGCCATTTTAAGCGTTTTTAACGAGCTCACACGCTTTCTGCATGAGTGCATCGACTCCAGCGCGAATCCACTGTCCTGGTGGGTCATTGGTGGCGCGATAATCAGTCTACATTTGCGCTGCTGTCCAAAGTCGCGCACAAATACGTGTAATACATGTTAGAACTCTTTGATTTCTTTAAAAACTATTGGAAAACGCATGTTCTTGTTGCTGTTTGGCATTTAACAATAAACAAAATGTTTTAAAACGTGTCCCTCTGTCAGTTAAAAAAGCAACAATATATGCTACATTACTCAACAATAGAGCTTTGTATGCAGCAAAATCTGAATAAATTATGTAAAAAAAAAATTTTTTTAAAAACGCCGGTAATACGGCATATCGCGCTATTGAGCCACCCATAATAACCGCAGGGGAAATTTCTTAACCGCGAACATCCTAGTCTACACAAGGCCAGAAAGCCATAACAGACTAAAATAAACCACCAGGAATTTGAAGCAAGTGGTGCATTTCCACTGGTAATTTTCCACTTCACTATGACTGCTATTAAAGATCCCAAACCTTGCTTTGATTCAGTCAGAAGTGATGCTTATGACCTACACTTATGACTCCTAAAACACTTGCATCAACTTCATAAAGTCACTCATTCTTGAAGAGAATACTTTTTATGAGCTTGGTATAAATACCTTGCTTCAATTCAAATAGTTTAGACTGCAAGGTCCACAAATTATGAGAATGAAGCTCAAACAAACTATTAAGCGTTTCAGAATATGGCTCCTGCTGCACTTTCCTTCCAAAACTCTAAGAGAAATGCTGCGCTAAATACATGCACGCTTGAAGTTTGTTCATCTCTCACACAAGTGAAACAAACCCAAGTCAGAGAGACACACACACACACACACTCTTCTGTTTGGCTGCTGAGTGGCAAAGCTTTGAGATCAAAGGTTTTACAGATGGCTTAACGAGCAGTTAGACACATAACAGCGGGAGACAGAGAGAGAGAGAAAAGTGAGGAGGAGAGACAGGTATTTAGACAAGTAAAGTCACGGAGAGAAAGAGTGAGAGGAACTGACATCCAGAGAGGGAGAGAAAGGAGAAAGAGATAGACAGGAGGAGACAAGTGGCGCAGAACAAAGCAGACGAAACGAAAAATGTAGAAAATGAGCGATATCAACTTGCACAATAACACAGTCTGGCTTTCTACTGAACAGCTTTCAGAGTAAAACAGCCTCAACCTAACAGAAGTTTCATCAATGCCGACCAAACAACAATACAAGAAGAACAGAAAATAGTGAAGGACAAAAAAACAGGGGGAATAGACACCAATTAATTCCCTTTTATGAACTATACGATATTATATATGTATATATATTAGGGGTGTAACGGTTCACAAAATTCACGGTTCGGTTCGATACGATACAATGGTGTCACGGTTCGGTACGTTTTAGATACAGCAAAAAGAAAAAATTGGCAGATAATTCAATGTTTTTTTTACATTGAACAATGATGGAGCTATTCTTTACCCATCTTCTATGGTGTTTTCTTAGCAGCATACTGTATAAAACAAAAACAGCTCCTTATAAAAAAAAATGAAAATGTTATATTATTGTAGTAGTTATGAACAAATACAAAGATGTAACTTTTTATATGGAACTCTATAACTCTTTATATTGAGTGTGTTTTTACTCAATTGGTTCTCTGTAGGGCTTATGTTTTTTGGAACGAAGCAGGAATTATGGTCTGTCTGAAATGGGCTCGTGAAGGAATATTGTAACGGGGCTCAATTACATTAAGCATGTTCTTAAAACCTACGTTTTCCACTACAGAGTAAGGCGCTCGCTCACTCAGTACGCGCTGAAGGCTCGTTGCAAAATGGCTAATGCGTTTAACAGACCAGAAATAGAAGATCCTCCAATAACCAACAGGTCTGGTGTTTGGGTGCACTTTGGATTCCCTGTAAGCTATAATGGTGAGTGGTTTTCTCCCATTTAATTCCTTGGATTAACATTAAGGACACTGACAGTAGCTATTAAAGATACAATTTGTAAGATATTTTCCATAAAATATCCAAAAACCACTAGGGTAGTGTTATATATTTTGTCCAGCTGATTACTAACAATATCTCTACTGTTTCCAACTACTTGTAAATCATGAAAAAAATTCCCATTCTAAACATTGACACTGTCAGTTACCCTTTGTCAATGTCAATGTCATAAGTTACCCTTTGTTACCGCCTTTACTGACGTAGAAACCACATGACAACAGTGTCGTGGACAAATGCAGAAGTAGTGTCTAGCGTCCAGCAAACCACTAGCTTGCTTCAAGCAGGTCCTTATTTACTTCTTGCACGTATTATGGTGGATTGTGTTACTTATTTATGGAACATAATTACTGTTTACCGTCTGTCGCTGGTTCTGTCGACAAGGACAGCTCCCGTAAACGTAAGCTTACGAGCCAACCAAATGACCCAAAAAGAGTTTGGGACAAGAGGATAGAAAGAGCGAGGATCAATATCGGTGTTGCATTTTCTAAATGAGGTGAGTTGTTTTGATTTCGTATCTTTATAGAAAACATATACTATTATAATATAACAAGTGGTAATCGTCTTCATATCTTCTGATTGATGGCCATCAGCGGTTGGGTAGAAGACAACAAATCCCATCATTCCACGCTTCTCTTTAGCGTCATCAAACCACACGATTATTATTTTGGTAGTGCGCCCTCTAGTGGCATGTCCAACAACCTGTACCTTTAAATTAGGTGCAGTCACTTTAAGAGATAGTACATCATATATAACACACATTCCATATCTTTCGCAACGGTTTACTTTCACTTAAGACATAGACCATTTTTTTTTGTATACTTTTGAGCTGACAATTTTGTATGTATTCGTCGTTTCAAGAGCAAGAAGAGACGCGGTTTTCTGCATGCACACCCTGAACCGCACGGGTGCTGAATTAAGCTTTTCATGTCTTTTTGTGCTTGTATGTTTAAACTGGTGAGGTGTATTAGTTCGTGTAGGCATGGGAAGAAGTGAAGAAGAGCTAAGTTTGGTTTTGCACGGCTCTCTTTTTTGAATGTTTATTTTGGCAAGGCTTAAAACGTGCAATTGATAAGCTTGTGACAAAGGGCAGGCCATCTTTTTAAGCTGGCCTCAGGATGTTAGTTGAAATCACCGGCCCCCTCCCCTCTCTCCACGCTGCTTTACTAAAGATATGCGCCTCGCCTATTTTTGAATGTGCGCTCAAATATGCTCTAGAAACCCTCTTGCGATACATTGTCATACAACGATCAGTCAAAGTAGCACTGCTTTAAGTCGAACACACCTATTGGGTTTGTGGTGTTGTTGTTGTGCGCGCTAGGGAACGTATATCCACCACACGTCATTGCGTCGCTATATCACTGATATCGGATAGGACACTTTTTTATCATGTAAAAATTTATACCAGTATCATCGTGGACGGTATGATATGGCACACCCTAATAATTATATATATATATATATATATATATATATATATATATATATATATATATATATATATATATAAAAATAATGCTCTTCAGCAAACTCTGAACCATTTTTAAAGAGCACGTAGGTCACTGATGGATTTATTCTGCACCTTCATATACTCCAGCACATCAGTTTAACAGGAATCCTGATCTACATGCTGCCGACAGCCCTGCCTCATGAATATTCATCAAGCTCATTACCACACAAGTGAGGAAACACACCATATTGTAGAAAGGGAGAGACAGATATACAGCACAGCCACACACACACACACAAAAAAAACATTTTACTAAAGCAAACATACATGCTTTCCTGATTTTTCATACCTCTATTTTCACTGCAAACTGAAATTTACTACGTATTAAAATGTTGTGACTGAAACTTGAACAATAAAAAGGTAAAATGGCATGACAAGGCAAGTCTGAATCCATCCTGCCAATTAGATCCCTCCACCTGGTCAATTTTTAGCACCGATATATTCTATGCACCCTATGATGTCCCACAATCCTGTGTGTGGGTCAGTGGTTGGTTAATAAAAATGACGTCTAATGGAGCAGTTATAAGTAGTAAATTAATTTATAAACATCAATTTAATTTTTTTATTTTCAACATGTTGATTCCATTTCTAATGACAAATAAGCACTGGAATCATTACATAATCCCTTGGATATTTCTAAAGCTCACTTCAGTGTATTTTAGATCATTATACATGACAATCGGAAAGCAGTCTGGTGCCTTCATTCAAAAATGCTGCCAGGCAAGTCAATGGCTGTCTGGACAGGAAGGCAACTGCCTTTTTGGACACAGCTTTAAATGTCTTGTACAGCTCTCTGATAAGTTAGCATGTGTGTGTGTGCGCACGTGTGTTAGACCATTAGTGGCTGTTCGTGAGCTAGAATCTCAATCAATAGATGCCTGAATATCAAACAGTCAAACGGCCACCTGCTTCCCCTCTGGCACCCTCCTTTTCTGCCCATCACAAATGTCCTGCCAAAAAACAAAAGGTTACAAGTCTGAACTATCGATTTCATCTGAGCTCTACCCTGCCCGCAACCTTCAGTTACAATAACCTGCACCAGTATCATGTGATACTGGACTAAACGATTCATGCCATAATATCTTAAAGGTGCTCTAAGTGATGTCACACATTTTTTAGGCCAAAATATTTGTTGTCACATCCAGCAAAGATCTCCTCACTATCCGCTAGCTGCTTGTCCCCTGAACACACTGTAAAAAAAACGGGGTCTCTCTAGACACCACAGGCTCCACAAACAACAAGAAAAACAAACTGGGCTCACCCGCACCACAAAACATAAACTGTTCCAGCCAATAACCGACAAGAAAGATTTGGGGTGGGGTTTGGGGGGTTAGTGCACAGATGAGGGGGAGGGAGGGTCTAGCTAGCCTCCGTTTTGTCAACAATTTGAACGTCAACAAGAAGTTACGACTCCCGGCATTGCTTAGAGCACCTTTAATATGACTACTAGAGCTGAAAAAAAAATGCAATTCTCATCATTCACACAAACATAATAAACAAAGTCATCTTAACATCCACCATACATCAGGAATGGGCTGCTTCTGAATGGGGGGCTACTATCCTAAAGAATTTAACAAATCAAAACAGTCTTCATACTGATTCTTGGAAATTAAAGGGGAGTTTATTAGACAACATATTTTAAATGTTTTAACTTTTTTCTTTTTTTTTAAAAAGGGAAATGGAACAAAAAAATCAAAAATAATGTCTGTTTTATTAATTCAGTCATTTTCTATTTTATTTATTGGCTGATTCCTAGTCCATTCAGTATTACGTGACCTGCCCTGTCCTGAACAATCATAACATAGGTGATTTAAATAAATGACCTAAACATACAGCAGCGATATTAATTTTAATGGTCCAAGACAAGTTAAAAAACATCACACTTTCCATGCAAGTAACCTTGAGGTTATGAGTGAACTTCAGGAAAAATAAATGCTACAAAAGATGGTAAACTACAGTCCAATCGGTTTATGTTTTTAGTGTATTATGTCTACATGAATACTAACGAGGGCAACAAGAATTCAGAAGACAAGGAGAGCGTGGGAGGGAGAGGGAGAAACCGTATACTAGAGTGTCTCCATGAAAAGAACAAGGGAAAATATTCATTACTGAGGTTACCATTTGCACACAATAAGTCCACCCAAACAGGCACTCAGATCCAGTTCATACCTTTCTGTGGATCTTTACATCTTAATATGATCGCACACTAGTGCTGTGCCGATCACGACCGGCCAATCGTTATGTGCATCTCGTCAGTAAAGCCGGTTCTTTAATCAGCGGTATCAGGTGCATGATTTCACATAGAGCAGCTGTTACTACATAGAGCCGTTGTTAACGGAGAAGCTGCGCAAATCCACTTCATTTTCAGCGTTTATTTGCGTATCTTCTCAGTTAACAACTGAGATCGTGATCGGAGCAGCCCTATCGCACACAGTACAATCTGATGTGTGCACAGACACAGACGAGGAGCAGGAAAATGTTTTAGCCCTTATATGGAAGCTCACACAGGCATTTGCGACCCAAATCCATATTTCAATTTCCATCCTCTCATGTAAACGAATTCAATCGCCACTACGTGTCCTCAGTGCAACCGTCTGTGTGAAAAATGAGCCTATTCTCACCCACACATCCTGACGCCTTCACTCCAATATCTTTAACATGCACACACACACACTCTTGAACCGGCCCTCTCTTCATAAACCATTCATTGTAGAATCTCACGCGTCATCTTACAGGGGTCAACCTCAAAAATAACATACACAGAATAAAACCGAGCTTAATTTAACTTCAGATCCACTTCAGCTGAAATAGAAGTGATTAGTAAACTGCTACAGTAACAGGTGCAGGGCATTTTTTCTGTTATCCATAACCCTCTGCTATTTTCAATTATAACAACGTTACTGTACAATGTAATGAGGTCGATAATACCTGAAGAAAACTACTCATCAACATTCACATTCAAACAGCTACTGCAACATAAATATCCACAATTTATCAAGAAATACAGTAGCAAGTCAAACCTCAATGCCTTGCCATTAATGCAGCTCCATCTGCCAATTAACTGGTCAACTGTGTAAAACAAACAGTTCACCCAAAATGAACATTTGCTGAGAAAGTACTGACTCTCAAGCCATCCGAGATGTAGAGGAGTTTGTTTCAAGAGGTCATTAGAGCAATTTTATTTCACTTGCTCAAATGATCCTTTGCAGTGAATGGGTGCCATCAGAATCAGAGCACAATCATCTGATTAAACAATAACCCACAAGTAAACGGATGTGACTCTAGTCCATAAATGAAGTATCGTTAATAAACAAATAAACCGTTATTTCTTTTCCTCCAGTGAAAAAAATAAATAAATCCATCCTCAGTTGTCCTCTCACATCAAAATCCACTAAAATATTTGTTTGAATATTTGTTGAATGTTTCACTTGTCAACAGTGCTTGATCTGTGCATATTTCTCAACTGATTCAGACAAGATGATTGTTTTACTGGAGAAAGCAGAACGTCTTTGGACTTTCATTCTGATGGCACCCATTCACTGCGGAGGTGAGCAAGTGATTTAATGCTACATTTCTCCCAATCTGTAGAAACAAACTCGTCTACATCTTGGATGGCCTGGGGGTGAGTCAAATGTCAACACATTTTCATTTTTGGGTGAACTCTTACTTAAACATTTTTAGTTTGTGTTTTATGCTGCTCCCTCTTTCAAAACCACCAGCTGTCGTTTAGCATATGATTCAGACATTGTGAATATGTGATTGTTCATTGGGTTAATTTTAAGCACACACTTTATCAGGGAGTTATTAAACAAATAAAGATCCATGTTTATTACACCCAAGCAAGCCATTTACTACTGTTAGCATTACTGATTATTTAAAAACAACAGCTTTAAAAAATTATAAGAACAATCTGAATATTTCAGCACAGCAATCTCTCTCTTTCTCAGTCTGCTGCCTGGTCTCTGGTTTGTTCATAAATTACAACTGTTCATCATTCGAGGCAATTTGGTGCGTAATATCTTGGCTTTGATGGAGCTGCTGACTAATTGATGGATTACTTTATTTTCGAATAGCGGAAACTGCCAAGCCACAGTTGCGGTAGTAAATCTCTCTGAAATGAAAGAAACCATCACATTTACGCTGGACTTTAATCAGTGCGTAATGCGAGAGTTTATTCAGAGACGCTCCATCAGCCCCATTTTCCACAGCTGATAGTTAAGGGAAAGAATTCGTCATTTCTGACACACCTGCTGAGACACCCCAGATTCCTCATAACAGCCACAGATTTAAGAGTGTTATTGGTGTAAACAAAATTTACATGTAACTATTCGGAGAGATTTGAGAGTTTAAAAAACAAATCTAATATCATAAATTGTATTAAATTCTAGAATTAAATGCCAGGAGCTTGGCTGCTAAAATGAGTCCCAATGGACAAAAATCTGCAGAATTATTCAAAATAGATTTAAAGATGCAAATACAAGATTCACTGTGCTATTTTATAGAAGACAGACAATGCAGAACTCGCATGAATATCATAAACAAGGAGAGACCGACTACAGCTCTTTAAAATTCTCAAAACAGTGGGAAGTGGGTCAGACTGATTTCAGGACATATGTTAAAATGGCAGGATAAATATGGAAATAAAGAATGTGACGTGAGTGCAAAAACTGATGGCAGAGGTTTGACGTATTTAAAACAAGCAGCATACTCAGGAGTTTCACTATTTCACTTTCATTATTATTTCATAGCTGGGGTTAAGAACTGGACATGCATCTCCAGAACTGCATTACCTGAGCATGTTCACACAGTCTGTGTCTCCATCACTCTCCAACACACTCAGACAATTTCTCTCTGTAACTGTATGAGGCCACTAGCAAAAAGGTGAGCGGGCATTTTCCATTAAATTCTCTATGGGAGTTACATGGCAGGATTGCACTAGAGATTCTGAGATTGACAAAAGAGCAAAATTAAAAAGAATGCTCAACTTCATGCAAATGAACAGAAAATGCCAATATTTATAAGGGATTTAAGTTAACGCTTAAATCACATCATCAAATATTACCATAAATAAATTAATGTACACTAATGTTCAAAATTTGGGTTCTAGAAGATATTGAAAATTTCTATGAACTAAGAAATATTATTACAATTCAAAATAAAGTTTCCACTTTAATACTTTTGTCAAACAATTTATTCCTGTGATGGCAAAGCCAAATTTTCAGCAGCAATGGCTCGTCTTCAACATGATCCTTCAGATATTATTCTAATATGATGATTTGCTGCTCAAGTAACATTATTAATATCAAATGTTCAAATCTGACATGCTGATTAATATTTTTAGGAAGGCCATCATGCATTTTTGTAAAATTCTTTATAGTTAAAAAAAAATTGAATTTTTGAAGGATGAAAAAAAAAAATAATACATACACACAAACACACACACACACACACATTTCTTTACAGTAACTTAATTTAATGCATCCTTGCTGGAAAAAAAAAGCTATATATTATATTTCTTGACCCTAAACTTTTTAACAGAAGTGTCTTTAACACAATATTTATATTTAATGTAAACATACATGGCCATGCACTAAAAGCTATTAAACTCAAAAAATCTAATTCTGTAAACTCCAACTGTGCAGAACATTTACAAGATTGAAGATTTGTATTTGTCACATACATGGTTATATGGAGAGCATATGACCAGCAGTTAAACGCAAGTCAGGTCCGCTCCGTGGACAGTGCAATTATTCAAGAATACAAACACAAGAAAATCATATATAAATATGGTATGGAAAAAGATAAAAAGAATAAATAAATGCTCATGAAATAAAATGTGCAGGACAGTATATTGTAGACTTAATAAATATTATGAGCAGGGATGTACAAGAGAAGAATGTGCAAAAGGTTTATATAGCAAAATGTGTTGATTTACGCTCCCATTTAAATTTTCTCCCAAAGTGGCAGAGCAGGTGTTTTTGCTACTGATCACATAGGGGTTAGTCATATTAGTTGTGTCACAGGTGTGTCTAAAACACTTCTTCCAGCTCTGATGTGCTAAAGTGAAGTGTGTTCCTACAAACTCAACATTACATCAAATTTTTCCTGAATAAATTACCAGCTGGGGACCCAGAGCTGAACTGAAACCACCGCTTCACAATCACCCCAGGGAGCCCAACTTGTCAGCTGTGCCTAATTTCTGCAATGCAGCAACTCATTCAACACGTCTGCGTGAACGCGATCATGAACCTGGCTAACTTTCTGGCAGAGAGCGCCCCTGCAGCGCCGCAATGCGCATGCGCACAACGACGGCCCACTATCTGGCAGGATGCTGGAGGTGTACACGGCGCAAGCGCAGTACGACTCTTCCATTCACAGTTGATGCGGGATCAGTATTTCGCAAGTCTTGTGTCACAGACACCCAGGCCTCTGCCCAAAAACAAACTGCAAGCATTTAAAACAATACTCGAGTACTGCAGTGAATGTGACAGGACACCTTACCATAAAAACACACCTTTCAAACGCATACCGGGCGTTTAACATCACCTATGTCCACACAAAACACATTTAGTGCAAAAAGGAAAGTAAACACAACACAATGAAGCAGGTGGAAGAGCAGGTCTGCTTATTTATAGCATGACAGTTGTCATAAACATCACTAATTTGACTACAAACCCTCCATAATTGCAAAGTTAAAATGTTCCACTATCAAGACACAGAAATGCTTTACTAAAATCACGTTACATAGCTGTTACATAAGAGTCATAAAGTAAAAAGGCTGGCAAGCCCAACAAGAGGCTAAGCTAGTTAGCACCACAACAGCAGCCTGCAACAAGCTGAAATATAACCGACACAGATCCTCTAAACTCGCTGTTTTCACTCCTACGAAGCTCATTGACAGCTAAAACCGAAATATATGACTCATGCTGGAGTGTTGTGGTGTGTGTCGCGTTTATACACTTACCTTTTTTCTTAAGGTAAGCTGTTTTACCGTATCTGATATTTTCCTATAGAGCGGCTTCACGTCCGGGTTAAATGAATGACGGAGGACGGGAGCGCGCACGTACCACTCGGGCGTGCGCTGTTTAATAGCTGAACATAATTACTATTTTAAATCACAGATCCATATACTTCTGATCTGATTTCATGTTATTGTCCCTGTCATCTGTGGGTTTCAGTAAAATGTATGAGAGAAATGTAAATAGGCTAGCTGTCTATAATATGTTTTTTTATGTCAAAGTGTGCTCCGATTTATTAAATAAGTAATAACTACTAACACCCTATTTTATTTGTATTAATATATTTTTATGTATTTATTCTACTGTTTATCTGTCATTATTTTTGCATTACTGCATGAAAACAATAGCCCCTTTCACACAGCAACACCAGGAAATTGGATAAAATTACCAGAATTATAGGCTACTTTACCGGTAAATGCAAATTATAGTTATAGTTAACAATCGTTTTTATCTATTTGTAAACTGTGATGTCTGAACATCTGAATATCTTTCTGTGACCAGATTTTCTCGTTATGTCTTTCTCGGAATGTTTATGATGGGTAAGATTTATTGCTAGGGCTTGACTGCATGTGATAATTATCACAAATGAATAAACAAGCAATTCTCTCTCTCTCTCTCCTCTTTCACTTCAGTTTATCATTCCTTCTATCTCACCGATTGTGTCATTCTGTAAAGGTCATTAGTTTGAGAGTGGGTGGGTAGCAGCAACAGGTTGTGTGTTTTTCCCCTAATCCATGAGGTTATAGGAGTGTGGTGTTTGGGTGTTTCTGGATGCATGTGTTCTTCTTCCAATTCAGCCTCTGAAGGGAGACATAAATCAGCTCCAGCAGATGTTCATAAAAAATGACTCTGTAAAAAAATAAAATAAAGATGAAAAAGAGTTGGAAGGAAGAAAAAAGGGAATAATATTTAAAAACACAAGGGAAAGAGAAAAATATGCACAGCCTCATGAACGTCACTGTTTGTTAAACTTAAACAGGCGGCTTAGACTCACTGTTTGTCATAGAAGTTTCGCAAATGTGCCTGCCTATATCATAAAATAAAAACATAAATTATATAATTTTAATGTTTATGTGTTTGCTATTGTAAATTTTTCTTTATGGCTATGTAAAGCTCTGTGAATTATAGCATAAACTGTGTGATATTTTAAACTTTGATATTAATAAACCGTGTTAATTTAGCAATATTGTACTCAAACTATCTGTTTTTGGAAAAAAAAATAAACAAAAAATCAGTGAGACTTTAAGCCTTTTTGTATAGTGAATTATAAAAGTAGTTTTAGTACATTAATTATGCCTTTATATTTACCACCTTATAATGCATTGTAAAGTCTCATGAATAATTATAACCACAGTTAATACATTCTAACTCTTATTAGTTCATTGTTTCTGTATCATTTTAAATTCATTTATAATTATCTACAACAAGATATAATGTATTACAATGCACTTTCTGAAAAGGCCTATTTATAATGCATTGTACTCTTTGATAACCCTTAATAATGCATATATAAAGGCTTTATGAAAAGTGTTAGCAAAAATCTATACATACACTCAGTAAGATTCCAAAAGAATCTTATTGCAGTGATGCCATAGAAAAACAATTCTTCAGTGAACAGCTCTCTGTTATTGTATATATTAAAATCTTGTTTAATTAATTGTATGAAAGAAATATCACAGGAGATAGTATCTTTACTGAACTCGGTATTGCTGTGGCCTTGAGGTGCAGGTAATCAGCTTTGAATATATTCCTAATTATATATTTTTCTGAATGGTGACTTAAACGTTTGTCTGTCTTACTTGATGACAACAAGTTAGTCTACCCTTATGATCCCATTAACTGTGGTAATAGTGTTGAACTAGAGTTCTTGGTATCTGAATGCTGTTTAGAGTTCTGTTGTTAATATGTGACACCAATTAAAGCATTGAAGGCCAGTGTATCCCATCCACAAATTACACTGTTAACAGTACTTGACACTCACAGCATTAGTTGAGGGTGTTTCACAAGAGTGAAAATTATATGTTAATGCAGAGCTCAAACACAAAGTACACAGCTGAAACATTCATGCCATCAAGATTAATGTAATACTGTTTTGATAGTCATAATGTTCAATGGTCATTTTCATCATTAAGCATATCTTTTAATCAACATGAATCAAAATGGTCTCTGTTTATTTTCTTAATATATATTCCTGCCCCCGGTCTTATTGTGAACGATTCATTGGTGCATATTGCAAAGAAAACAATATCTGTCTTCTTAATATTTCATCAAAACATAATAACTTGCTTTGTTTCTCAAATGACTTTCCGTTTTAGCTGACAGTACCAAGGAGGTCTATAAAACTTGGAGAAGGCTATCCGTTGCCATTCCCATTCATCTCAGTGGCAGTTCTTTGGCTGTCTGCCGTCTTTTCTCATGTGCACTCAGTTCTGGAGACTTTTTTAGCCAATCATATGAACCATAAATTTCACGTGACTGACTCTGCATGGAGCCACAGAAAAAAAAAACGTCCTGGCATGCTACTCTGGGTTGTGTTTCCCAAAAGCAATGTTAGCCAAATATGATTGAAAGTTCCAATTTTTCTAACATAGTTCTGCATTCAAACCATGCTTTTACTGAACATTCAAGAACAGTATCACAAACTGGTGTATTTATACAGCTCTACCTTAAATCTTTCCTTTTAAAGAGTTAGTTCACCCAAAAATGAAAAGGAGCCTGTGATTTATTCACCCTCGAGAGAAGTGTTTATTACATTTGAAATATAGATATTTTTCTTACAAAAATGCATGGATCCGTTACAGGAGGCCTTTATTCATGCCCGAGGCCGTGTGAGGCACGTTT